>NC_133344.1:19821787-20196787 GCF_030506205.2 Paramisgurnus dabryanus | reverse complement strand
TTTATGAAGTATGAAAAATAATGACGAACGCTGAAGAGCCTGTAAACATGTACTTGCATTTAGTGTTACTCTGAATTTGATAATTATTTGCATCACACTCATACCCAGTATTTTCTTTGAGTTGGCTTGTGATGGCTGGCCCATGTCCACGCTCATGGATTTGCGTGGGCGAAGGCTGGCCTGTCCCATTGCAGAGTAATGGGGTACGAGGCTACGCTCTGGCACTTTTGGAGAAGTCCATGGCTGGTTTTCTCTCAGCATTCTGACACATAAGGGAGCGTGAGTATTGACAACCAACAAAATGTCCAAGTTATAAAAAATCAATACAGTAAGCACAGATCATAAGGCGTCTGATAAAAACAGAAAATGATCTCACCTGCATCCAGGCTCTGCATCATACATTGCATACGTGTCCATCGGAAAGTTTTCCATGCTGACATCCGAGAGCAGTAATGACTTCCTGTGTTTTAAGCTGCAGCGACTTCTTACTTCCTCAGATACCGTAAGCAAAGCTATAAAACAAACACATTAGTTTGTTTTTCATTAGGGGTCAAACTTTAGATACATGTACTAAATGTTCAGTTTAGCTGGGTTGTGCTCACCTGCCAGATAAGCGACACTCTGCGTGTTCACCTCAAACTTATCACAGCTGAGGTGTTTTCCCACCAGCCCCAGAAGCGTATGAAGTATACGAACTGTTCTTGCCACTGTGGTGGAAGATGGATGTCTGTATCCTTCATGATAAGAACCGAAATGGCATAAGATCTGTTATTGATATAACTTTAATGCATGACTAAAATGTTAGCGAGTGCGAGGCTATCTACCATAGTCACGCCACTGTAACTGCTAAAAACATTATTTCGATACATCAGTCAATACTTTAAAAAAATATAAATGTATACGCACAGATAACACAAATCATACAGCAAAAAAAGGTATCCATTTAAAGGGATAGTTCACCCAAAAATAAATTTTTTGTCATCCTTTAATCACTTGCATGTTGTTACAAACCTGCATACATTTCTTTTGTTCTGGAAGATATTTCCAATCCAATCAGAAGCACCATTAACTTCCACAGTATTATTTTCTCCTACTATGGAAGTCAATGGGGCCTCTGATTGGTTTGGTTATAAACATTCCTCAAAATATCTTCCTTTGTGTTCATCAGAACAAAGACATTTATACAGGTTTGTAACAACATGAGAGTGGATAAATATTTTTGGGTGAACTATCCCTTTAAGGATATCAAATGGCATAGAGCCAATGTTGACTTGCATTTAAAGGCCTGTAAGAATTATTATTACCTTTGAGTAAGTGCCCCACTAATGCAAAGTTAAAGTTGGAGGAAAAGTTAAGTCCCACAAAATGGTCCATTTGTTTACAGTGCCATTCCAGAGGCTTCCGGATCTCCATGAAGACCTCCTCAGGACTCTGTATAGGGTGAAAACATTGTAATGAAGTTTAAGCAACATCAATTCTCTGGATTGTAAAATCGCAAAAGTATCAAATGCAATTTGATTCACAAATGAATAACTTTTAGGGCAGACACAAAGGATTATGGGAAGTCTGAACTACACTGTAAACCCAAACAGTTCAATGTACTTTGTTAATTAGTGAACTGTACTTAAACCAGAGAAAAAAGTTTATTCAGCTTGAAGGTTTTATGTGTGTTCAACGTTTTCACCATTTTGAGTTCCACAAACTCGAGTGAAACATTTTATTTATAATTTCCAGAGTTATTTCAATACAACAGCCTCATTTCAACAAACACTGCAAATAATTGCAAACTTTTGGTGGTTGTGATGAGGTTTACGGGTTTCAATCTGCCAATTAAGCTAAGAAAGATTCAGGCACTGCAAATTTACTTTAGTTTCACATTAAAACAACACGACTGGTTGAGGAGGATTTCCAGTTTCCAGCATGCTTTGCATGAGCCAGCATTACGAGAGCATTTTTTAAGTGATATTTATTTTATGTGGTTTTCAGTAAAGTGAAATTTTTATTGGAGAATTAGAAAAGTTTGCTAGTTTTGTGGTTACCATTGTTCAGGGGCCGGTTGCACCAGCTGTGCGTAAGTTACAACATAGCCTAGTTACGACATAAATGTGCACCAATTTACAACTTACGCACTACTAAATGTTTTTGCGTTGCACCATTAAACTTAGTTTAAACGTAACAATACGTTGTAACTAAATATTTACGGATGCCTCTGTCCATGAATAGTGGTCGGAATAAGATTAGATCACATCGATGAGCTCGTAATTGATTATGAAGAGCCGCAAGTTCGTCAAGGAGAACGGTTTTGTTTTCTGTGTATCCATCCACTAAAATAAGAATTTCTTCACGACTGAAATTTTACTTCTTGTTTATTTTCACCTCCATGTGTGGGACAGATATTTTCAATTAAAAGTGTAATGTTTTGAGTTCGATAACGTATTCTTTATCGTCTTTTTTAACTTTCAGTTTAGGCCAGTCAAGAATGTGTTTGAAATTACATGCTGTTCAGACTATTTCCTGTTTACCTATTAGAAGGCTTGTGATTGGGTTAAGAAAAATAGACGTCATTCTATGCGACAACGCATTACTTTACAGAGAGCTTACAACCTACTAGCTACGTTCTGCCTTAAGAATAAATGGTGCAAACGAATAAAGTTAGTTATCAACTAGCTAGTAGTTACACTAAGCCTCTAGTTTGGACTTTACGTCCCAGTTTAAGTAAGAACTTACGAACAACTGGTGCAACCCTATCCAGAAGTGTAGTGCCTGTGCTTTGGCTGTAGGTTGGATATGTATTGCTTTATCATATAGAAACAATAACTGTGTGAAGCCAATGCCAGCACTGAGTTCAGTTTCTTCACGTGAGTCACATTGTCTGTTTCTCTAACTTGTGAACGAAAACTAAATGGTAAACACTACTAACAGTAGCTTTAAGTATAGTGTACTTGAATATTAAATATAGTGAAATATAAACTTTTAAATTTGGGTTAAATGTAATTAATATGTAATTAAATATTATTCATTATTTACTTTACAAAACTTTTTTTTAAGATGTCAAATAAATATTTGGTGTCCCTAGGGCACGTATGTGAAATTTTAGCTAAAAATACCATATAGATAATTTGTTATAACATGTTAAAATTGCCACTTTGTATGTGTAAGCAAAAATGTGCCATGTTTGGGTGTGTCCTTTATAATGCAAATGAGCTGATCTTTGCACTAAATGGCAGTGGCGAGGTTGGATAGTGCAGATTAGGGGGTGGTATTATCCCCTTCTGACATCACAAGGGGAGCCAAATTTCAACGACCTATTTTTTTCCCATGCTTGCAGAGAATGGTTTAACAAAAAGTTACTGGGTTGATCTTTTTCACATTTTCTAGGTTGATAGAAACACCGGGGACCCAATTATAGCACTTAAACATGAAAAAGTAAGATTTTCATGGTATGTCCCCTTTAAATCTTCTATATAATCTGTTTCCCCAAACTTTTGGGGTACTCTGAACTTTTTACAGCGTCAAAGCACCCCCAAACAGCATCAGCATCATGTGAGAGAGTGAATTTAACATTTATCTTCTTAGCTTGGTACCTTATCATTAAACACCCGGAGGTTGTCCAGTGTGTGCAGGTTCTGCTCCAGTAGTGCAGTACCAGCAGAGTACAGATTCACTTCATCAAGTTGCAGCACGGCTACAGCCACCCAGAACAGAGCTTTATGCATGGGGGAATCCTGCAGACCATTACACACACAGGCAAATCCCAAATTACCAAAACATAAATTACAAAATTGCACTTCACTGTCATGTGACATAAAAATGCAAATATTTAATTAAACATCATTAAGAGTGTACTGGATTGTCCCGAATATAAGACGACCTTAAATATAAGACGACCTTAATTATAAGACGACCACCCCCTTAAAAAGTATTATCTTGTCTTTTATAAAGAAAATACATTAATTTAAAAAAGGGGAAAGAGGACCAGTTTGGTTTGCCACATTCTTTAATACTTTTTATATGGCATACAGTCCTATGTATAACATGCAGTCCATCTGGATTTAATAACAATAAGCCAAGGCAGCCCATCTCATAGCCTACTTAATATTTCATTAACAGTAAAAATCTTTACTGCCTTAAAGCCTTACTGTTAACAACTGTAGTTTATCAAGTTGCTTCAGTCCAGGTGAACTTGTTTGTGTATTTGACACCACCTATCGCACTTTTGCTAGTCTACAATATGATTGAAATGTATTCTTCTAGAGCTCAAACATAAGACGACATAGTTTATTAAAAGGCAATTTTTGAATAACTTGTCGTCTAAAATTCGGGAGAATATGGTAGAAGTGCTCATGATTTGAATAATAACTGTTACATTACTGCACCTGATCGAGGAGAGGCTGTAATTTGGTAAGTGCGATGACTGTGGCTTCAATGAGAACCTGGCTGTTGTAGTTATCCGGTCCTTTTAAGCAGCTCTCCAGCCCCTGTGTGTGAATAGCACTCATTAGAAAAAGAACAACGACATAGAACGCCACTAGAGTAGTTATGACAAATCACAGGAACATATTACTGCATACACAAACTCACTATTTCTCAAGCCTCAAAACGCAACATTCAGCATCTTTTTAAACTTTTCGGATATATTCAAAAAGCTTTAAGTAAACTACATTTTTTTTGCAGGAATTATTAGGACTTGAAAAAAATATCCCACCATTAGGGCTGGGCGATATGACGGTATATTCCATTACCGTAAAATAAAATGTCAGACGTAACAGATTTTTCTATTCCGTCTATATATTTTCTAAGAGTTATTTGTGTAATTTCATAATAAGCGCCAGTGAATCCATTGTGGGTCTCTCTCACTCACGTCTTCTCGCACACAATGCTAATAGTTGTAAAGTTTTCTGAACTTTAAGCAAGCTAAGACTCGCGTTTATATCAGCGACACGTGCGACGAGAAAGAGACGCAGAGGTTAAGGTCTATCTACTGTAATAGAAAGTAAAGGGGGTCAAGACCTTAAAACAGACTTCATTGTAATCACCTCATAGTACCTGTCATATTTATAATATCTATCTAGAGCTCTGTCTCTTTCAAATACAGGTATTTATCCTGCCTGTAGGTTTGTGCATATATTCATACCTGTTCATTTTACATATTGCCTATTTTTAATGTACTGTATGCATAAATACAAAATACAATGAATGCATATATAGCTTCAATAGTCTATAAAATTAACAACTTAATTAAAAAAAATTTTTTGTCTATCTAGACTTAATTTACTGTCATCATCTTGCCATTTTTACTTTAACACTAGCTTTAACCCTCCCATATTTTAAAACTGTAGTGAGCATTAAGTTAAAATCTATAGTTAGTGGCAAATATCTGCAAATTTTTATGTTCCAAAAACAATATAAACTGAAAAACATGTATAATGTGAAATGTAGCGCTACCATGAATTATAATAATTACTCATTCCGTGAAATGGATTTTTGGTCATACCGCCCACCCCTACCCACCATTTACCTTAAAAGTCAGTATTATAGATTGTTCTTGGATCACTCAATCTGATTGGTTAATAGGAATGTTGTACAAGAACGCACATGGGTGAATGTTCTCCAGTAACACATGCTACTTGACTAAATCACGGTAGTCCTTAGTGTAGGTATTTAAACTACGTCAGTTCCATTTAAGTTATTGTACAGCACATTTTCTCAAATAAAAATCAAATAAAAAATTAAATGATGCAGAGCTGAAAATGTATCTAAAAGTAGGTTGTTGACAGCGAGAATGGTAGAGATAGGACAAGGGGACAAACCCGGTCGATGCTGAGCAGAGGACTGGCTTTGCTGAGAATACGAATGATCTGTTTGAGCTGTCCGTGAGTCACTCGCTTACTGATACAGCCGAACACCACCAGGGCCCTGGGCTGAAGTGATGGGTTATACTGGAAAGCAAACCTATCCAAAACAAAAAAAACATGATCATAGAGATTCACAGGTTTTAACAAGGAGGAATACCGTTATTAATTCATACAACTTTTTTTCATAAAGGCATTTTCAAAATCAGATTGTTAGATGTAATATTTTCAACTCACTTTTGAGCCAATTCAGTCCACTGATCTAGCCATTTGCATCCAGGAATGTCCCTCATGCAAGCCTGGCGAAATAACCATTTAAATAAAACGTGTACAAAGCCAAGTGCATAACAATCATTATAACAAAGATTTTAGACACAGTACCCAGCAAGCAAAAACCAAGACGTTGAAATGATGGCTAACTATAGACCCAATATAGACCGGCTATGAGTAACCCACTTCTACCCTAAATAGCCTTAAATTTGGTTACATGCCATTTTTGCCAAAATAACTTGAAGATGTATGATATTCCAACATGTAGGCAAAGTCAACAGGTGTTCAAGGTGTTTGCTTTCATTTGTTTTAAACTTATACATATCGTCTATTCTTGGGCTATGGTAGACGTCAATTAGATTTTCACTGACAGCCCAAATTTAGCCTGGTTTTAGCCCAAATTGCTTGCTGGGTAATTTAAAAACTACTGGGTGAAAGTTACATCATCGAATTAATATTTATAAGTCAATCTGATATAGCTTATAATCCCCCGCCCACACTCTGGTCCTGAATCCTTGTATGGACCAATGACAGCTTTGGGCCAATCATAACGTTTCGATACAGTGGACGCATTTACCCCTGCACTGTTTACGGACGTTTCCACACACACGTTGCTTAAAAGTCGAGCACACCTGAAGTTCCCACCCACATTTCTGCACCAAAGTTGCTTAAAACAGCGCACCATCTATTTGCCGAATTGCCGACGTCCTTAGCACACCCTCTGTGAAGCGTTGTTTAAGACGCAGGTTCTGCTTGAAGTCACATAATGCAATATTGTTTGCTCACGACCGTCAGTGTTTGCCACAGATGCGAAAACATCAAAATAAAGATCCGTGAATATGAAGTCATAAACCGCCATGGTTTACAAATACATCACTGAGCTCGCCGCGCGCCACATTAACTACCGCTTTCTCTCCAAGTTAACCGGTATTTTGATACTAATGTGTGAATGATGTCTTAAAAAGACGGAACATCACTGCGTGTGTGAAAAGCACATTTTTGTATTTACTGGTAAATTCATTCTGGTAAATTCATGGTAATTTACTGAAATTACTGTGTGAAAGAGGCTAATGTTGTACCTTTTTGGGTACATTACTCTACCTTAAGGATCTACTGTGTACCTAAAAGGGTACAGTGTATCCCTAAAATTGAAGTGGTAACATCATGAGAGTGAGTAAATTACAGAATTTTCATTTTTAGGTAAACTATCCCTTTAAAACAAGAAAAGTATGCATAAAAACAATGCTAATTTGTTATACAAATAGCTAGAAAGCTTATTTATAATCATGTATATTAAAGCTAACTGACCTCCATGATCTCAAGCAGAGCCTCCGTTACTGTTTCCAGGGAGGACAAAGCAAACGTTTCTCTCTCATAGGAGCCGGGTGAGAACGAGCGGTCCCTGTAGCTGGAGCGGAAAGCTATGACTGCTGCAGACTTCACCTTACTGATGCCAAACAGCAGGTAGAATTTGGGCAGGGAGAACTCAGTGAGACTCAGACGCAGCACCTGTTTAGTTTCCTCTGCAGAAAGAGCACCAAATAACAGACCAATCTCATATGTTAAAACATTGATCCAAGAGGTTGAAACAGACAAGTCAGGCACAGAATATGACATTAATATAAGGCATTTAATCTATGCATTATTATGATAGTTCTCAATATTTGCAAAGCTCTACCAATTGAGAGACAAATGTTCATAAGTTATCTATTTACTACAAGGCAGAGATACTGTACAACATCCTGTTTGTTAAGGCTTTTTTCTCACCACTGAAGTTGAGTTGCGAGCAGGTGCAGAGAGAATGAATGATGTTAATAACAAGGCCATGTGTTGATGCTCTGAGGGACAGCGGGCCGGTGGCCACAAGCAGGGTGACGACGTGAAACAGGTATGGCAGGTGGGCGGCCACGTCTAGAGAGTTGTTGAAGGAGAGCATGAGCATGTATCGAGCCAGGATGGCAATGTCGTCCCACATCAGGTGCTGCTCCAGGGTAGGGGTGGGAGACAGGCACGTCTTATCGATGATCTTACACATTCGGCCAATCACCTGGGAGAAAAATACAATGTATGAGGAAAGTAGTTTTTGTGTTACACACATACAGTCACCAAAGCATCATATAGACATTTTTAGCAGCAACAACATTAACTTCCATTAAATCAAAGATGAACACTAGATTATTATTGAACTTTAAGTTCCCTATCAAGAGCGGTCACTCGATATTGCGTCCGCTTTGCGTATGGGAGGAGTTCCCATAGCGTCAGCAGATGCAATGTCTCGTTCCCATCACTTAGGGAACCGAGGTTAGGATAGTAACCGAGACGTTACCTTAGTTCAAATTATACCTAAAGTTTATCAACTACTACACTGAGCTAACATTAACGTAAACGTAATGTATACAATGTTTGCTACAGAATTGTTGCCTGGCTGCCAAACCTTTCTTCGCACAGCAGTGATGTCCTTGTCTTTACAATAGCTCACAAACCGAAACATTTTTATTTTGTACAAAGCAATTGTTCCAGAGGTCAGTTAAGCCACCAGCTAAATTTCAGGCCAGGCACACAACCGCAGATTCACCTATAATGGAGATATGGTTTTAAACCAACCCATCCACCAACCTATCCATCACCATCAAGAATGACTTTCTAAATTTTGGAGGCAAAAATGTGCAAGGAGACCCATTAAATGAAATATCAATGATTTAATATTTGCAACAATCCTTAAAAACAAGAAAGTATTCTAATACTAAAAACATTACAGAAAACATCCCTATTGTATTGTTTTTGTTTTGCGTGACGTACGTAACCATGACTTGCTGCTGGCTTACAGAGCTCTGTCAATAAGATTATATTCGACCCTCATTTAACCTCGCAGCTCCTCTGCTACACAAATGTTAGAAAGACACAACAGCTACACAAAGCCGGTCCTTGTGCTCCAGAACTGAATCGCAGTGACATCAACAGTGGCTGGCACCTACTAACCAAACAATATTTACACATACTAAGCAGCATAGCTGACAACTGGGGTGGCAAAACATAAGAAAATTTGATTATTTACATCAAAACATGTACATTATGATTTGGGAATTTGTTAGGGTGTTTATCGTTTACTTAACTGTTTTACAATGACGTCCATTGAGCGTAATGACTAACAGTTGCCCAGATAATAGGAGAGACTGCTCGGCTGGTTTACTATTGTCTGTGTGTGCGCACACACGTACCAATTGAGCATTTGTGTACAAACACTTAGGATAATAGATGCTGGGCAGAAGAGCTAGTCAGCGTGGATAAGATCACAAGAGGAATGATTCAGGAATACAAGGACCAGAAATACTTTAAGCGGTAAGTCGAAATGTTTAACTGTTAGCAGGCTGGAAAATAAACGGAGAAATATACGACTAGAAGACTTTTAAAGACTTCTTAAGAATAAAAGAAATAATAATGGATAAGAGATTAAAATCACACAATCAATGTTCTGGTGTCATTTAAAAAATAAATGCGTAGAAAATACAACAACAAATTAATTTGATGAATTGCATAAAAATAACAAATTATTTAATATAAAAGCTACTTGATTTTTTAGATGTTATACTCGAATTTGTAAATAATACTTCACTATTCAATTTAAATATTTTTGATCATTAGCAAAACTAGAGATATCAGATACACAAGTTGTTATCAGGAAAATGGGCAACATTAAAAAATGCCAGGTATAGATCAAGAGTTTTGATTTAGATTTTGGACTTGGTTCGGTTTTGAAATGGTTTCTATTTGAAATAGTTTCAAATGCAAAACAAGTCACATTTTACATATACTATAGCTGAGTAAATGTTATATGTAAGGGATACTTGATGACGGGACGTTTAATTATTTGAAAATAATGCAAACTAGGGATGTGCATTTATGTCATTTTTTAAATTTCGATTAATTCATAGGTCTGAAGAACGAGTACTCGATTAACTGGGGGCGGGGCAATCAAAGGGGCGTACACGTCATGGTGAAAATGAAAATATTTTTATTAACAACACTCAAATAAAACTTAATTTCGAAGAAACTATGACAGAACAATGAACACATACTAGATTTTTAATGAATGAAATGTTTTTAACAGAAACCTCTAAAAGGAAAAGCTGCGTGATGAAGTGAAACTAAAGGGTTAATAAACACAAACCGAAGCGCTTTCTATATGACGCACTCTGCATAATATTAAGCCTTTATACAACATAAATGTACAACGTGCATCTATCTGCATAAAATGCAAGACTTCAACTAAGTTTTCAACTAAGTTATCTAAAAAAAGGAAGTTTAACTCCCTTTGTGGATCTGCATCAAAAACAGCGCACTTTTAAACACGTCCAGTCAAAGCTCAAGCTTCATAACATTAACCAGCTTTAAGTGTTTTGCTATCATTTTAGCGATTAGCTGTGTCGGGTCGTCCTCTTACCTCAGTCAAGATGTAATGTTAATGCTCGTATGGCTCTCTGGTATCTCTTGATATTTGATGTTTAAATATGAGATGATAACCCATTGAAGTTTTGACGGCGCTGTACATTTTGCACCTGGCTGACTGTATTTCCGAAAATCACGGCATCCTTTTAAACCATAGTGCCTCAGTGATGCGAGTTGTGGCCGGCTTAACGGGATCGGCGGGATGCTGCTGCGGCGCCGTCACGCAGAATTATCTGTTTGTTTTTGAATCACGCATGGTAATGTTACTGATGTCATACGTCAGTCTGCGTAGCTCAACACGACGTCAAACACGCATCTCCAGACCCAGTCTTTACTACCACATGCGCTTGTAATGCTAACCAGACATCCAAATGTCCCCATATCCACAATAAATAAATAAATAAACCCACATGATCATCGTTTTCGTGATCGATCATCGATGCCACGTTTGAGTACTCAAGCAATGGAGTACTCGTGCCCATCCCTAATGCAAACCCAAATAATGCACACCTGACCTCTCAAACATCTTAAAAAAAAAAAAAATCACCAGAGCAATGTTTGTGATAACCGTGGTATAAGAGGAATAATTGACTCCGGTCCTTTGAATTATTTAAAAATAATTATTTTCGAATAATTTAACGGCCCATCGTCAATTATTCCTTACACCTGTGTTACACATACTCCGTATGCAGTGCGTTAGGAGTGCATATTTTTTTATGTGCCCATGTTAACAGGTTAGAGTTTTCACACAGCATACATATGCGGTCCATCCGGTCCGTTGCAGCAGTGCTGCGATCGTTTACGCACCGAGCCTATTTGTGCTGTTTTGCACACGCTGATTTAAAATATTAGCGCATATTTAGTCTTTAAAATTAATATGAATTGACACAAAAATGCATATACATAAAGTATGCTATAAATAGCTATACATTTTACTATTGTTTAATTATACAAAAAATTACTTAGTTTTTATTCGTAGTAAAGCAATACAAATTTACTATTGCCTCACCACAATAACCATAGTCATAAGGGTAATGCAAATCATAATCAATCTGGCAATTATAATAAAATTATGATTTTTATTATTTTTTTTAAGGATAACTATACAAAATGATAAACGTTTGAAAGATGGGGAAGTGCACCTGTCTATCAGCAATACTGCATAATAGACTGAGGCCAGAGACAAATGTGCTCAGTTTACGGGAGTAATTATGGAAAAATGTGTGCATCTTTGAATAATTGTAAAGATATATAGCAATGCTGACATTGCGGGCACTCGCGTCGAACTTCTGGCTTGTTTCTTAAGATGCATGTCATGCAATATCCACTTCTCGCCACATGGTTGTAGTTTTTTTTTACTAAATACTACAATAAATACGTGAAGAAGAACCACCGGAAGCGTTTTCAGCCCTGAGGTGTTTTTATTTTACAGCAACTGTTTGAAAATTTGTGTCACTTTCAAACGTTCTGTGTGCTCCCGCTAGACTCAGGGCACAACTGAAAAGTAGAGTTGACAAAATACTTGGTACTGACAAAATTTTATCAAAACCAAGGAAGGAGAAAGTATTTAAAAAGAACTGCGAAAATTTGGTAGTCACGTTTGAGGTGGTAGATTAGCGAACGCCCTTTCAGAACATCAGAATTGCAGGCATCGTTTTAAAAACCATGGGTCCGAGTATGACAAACTAATTCCAACTAAATGTCCCATTCCAACTAAAACAGTAAATGTTCATGATTAAATTAAAAAAAACTAACAAAATTCTACCGTCTGATATTTCATGCAAATATCTGATAAAATGAGAAAGTTACAAGCAAAAACATGTGAATAAGCAGCATTTTCGGTCACACACCTTCCATTGACATCCATATATAACTTTTTCCTCTGATTTCTAATATTAAAAATATCATAACTTTCTCAATCCTTAATGGATTTTTACAATCCAGGTATCTTCGTAAATGGGAATGTCTGCTCTGTCTAGTCATGTGATACATGTTGAGCTTTGGGGTTTTTGAAAATTTGGTCATCATACCTAAAACATAGTTCTTTTAAATATAAAGTTTGTCATGTAAAGTTTTGAGGGATAATAATGTTTTTTTTTTTTTTTACTGTTATTGAGCTTATTTAGACTTTGTTATTGCAGTTAACAGCATGTTTGGCAGGTTTACCTCATTGCTTGCCAATCATGCTTGCTTGTCTGTTTATTCACGTCATTATGCTGGTATGTTAAGTTATGCGAGAATATTTATTGCCATATGAGACGTTCACTGCCGTTATAAATATTCTCGTCTACGCAAATATAAATAAATAGTAGGAAATGTTTATTGTACAACCCTGCCTGTGACCTACATTTTCTCTTCAAAATTCATGCTGTGAATTTGTATTCATGAGATATGTGGAGATAAATAGACCTTTGATCCATTCATGTGTCCTGATCACTAGTCTAGAGACACTAGAGATTTTAAATATCCATAATAGTCTATCAAATACACAACAGATGCTTGACGGATCCCACCGCATATGTACTGCAATACACACTGCATTACATATACATTAACATATACATATACATTAATATACTATAATTGTTACAGTATATGAGATAAGTGGTTACCTTGCTAGACACCAGCTTGACATTTCCTGAGGCCAGTGCTACGGCTGTGTCAGCCATCACTTCAGCCTTGATAGATCCCAAACCCCCAGTAGCACTCGTCTTTATGAAGCTGTCCAACACCACATCCAACAAGTCTGTGATCTATAAACATGCATTTTAAAGAGAAGTGTAAATCTGTAAATGCTGAATCTCAAAGAGCATTTATCCAACCCCAGCAAATTGCTTCACAGTTCTTGAACACAACCAGAGCTGCTGTTGAAATACTCAAGTGACATTACGGTTTAAAGCCATTTATCATTGTATGGGGATGCTGTTGAAATAATCCGATTATTTAAGGATAAGCTAATAAAGGACGATAAATCAGAGCATCTGTAAAGGTGGAGGGCCTACCTGACCCAAGCTGCCCCATATCTTTGCCTGTATGGATGGGTACATCTGCTTCTCATTAATAGTCATTGTGATGAGTTTGTCCAGGATAGCTGTGACGCGTTGCCTTTTAGCGTCATCGTTGTGTTTGCAGAAGCGCACCAGATTTTTTAGCCAAGGAGTCATGTACTCCAGACACAGATGCTTTAGCTCAATACCTGAAAAAGTTTATATATATGGGGTATATTGCAATCAACATGGTACTTTATATTAAAGGTGTGAATTTGTATAATACTGACTTGATTTGCTAAAGCCAGAGATGCACTCTTCCAGAAACTCCAGAGTGAGGTGGGGTTCATTGGCTGCTAGTGTTTTGCTAATGGACACTATAAATAGGGTGTTGTTTGCTGGGATGCACAAGCCAGATGTTTCCAGAAGTTGTCCTTCAATCTTCAGGTTAAAGGTGCAGGTTAAGGCACAGAGGAGATTGTACGCAGCTGACCTATTGAACAAATTTTTAGTTAGCACAAAAGTATTCAATGCACTTATTTACTTAAAGCTGCAATTTTTGGATAAAATAATCAAATAAATAAATAAGTGAGTGAGCTACATATTTTTGTTGCTAGGTTAATTTTATGTTGCCTTCATTTAACCCAATTCATAGTGGTAAGCTTATAATAATAATGTGTCATAATAATTTTTAATTTATTATTATTTAAATTATAAATATTTATTTATAATTAATAAGTTAGCTTATAATAATGATTTATAATAAACCAAAAAGTTCAGTCTGAAAATTTGACTAACGTGTAAAAAAATATACATAATTATTTATTATTATTTAAATTATAAATATTTATTTATAATTAATAAGTTAGCTTATAATAATGATTTATAGTAAACCAAAAAGTTCAGTCTCAAAATTTGACTATCGTGTAAAGATAAACATCTTTTTTTATATTTAAATTATAAATATTTATAATTAATAAGTTAGCTTATAATAATGATTTATAATAAACCAAAAAGTTCAGTCTTAAAATTTGACTAACGTGTAAAGAAAGATATACATAATTATTTATTATTATTTAAATTATAAATATTTATTTATAATTAATAAGTTAGCTTATAATAATGATTTATAGTAAACCAAAAAGTTCAGTCTGTTAATGTGACTATCGTGTAAAGAAATACATAATTTTTTATTATTTAAATTATAAATATTTATAATTAATAAGTTAGCTTATAATAATGATTTATAATAAACCAAAAAGTTCAGTCTGAAAATGTGACTAACGTGTAAAGATATACATTATTATTTTTTATTATTTAAATTATAAATATTAATAATTAATAAGTAACTTATAATAATGATTTATAGTAAACCAAAAAGTTCAGTCTGAAAATGTGACTATCGTGTAAAGATATACATATGATAAGTGACCTGCAATTTCATATTTCAAACTGAGGTGGCGATATAGAGGCAAATATTACAAATTGCAGCTTTAAAATCATTTCAATATTTGCTGAAATATCTAAATTATGTATGAGAATCATAAAATTGAAAAACTACATGGGATGGCAAATTCAAGAGCCGCCCCAGCTAAAGTAAAGACACAACGGAGCAGTATTAGCATTTCTAATCAGTTCACAACAAAGACACAGGCCTGCAAATGAAAGGCCCATTGTCATAATAAGACCTTTGTCATAATAAGGGACTGCATTGGACCATTCACCCAAAATTTTCAACAACAGCCTCAGCGCAGCCAATACTTCACTATCCCAAGATACTCCAGGAAAGAAAATAGCATTCACCTCAAACTGGGGTCTGAGCTTCCCAGGTTGAGCAGGGCGATGTTGAGCAGGGTGCCAGGAACATCTTTAGGCCTGATCTTGGTGTGTTGAGGAATGGAGTCTGGTTGGGAGAGCTCCCAGCGTGTACGGATATGGATGATGGACTGAACGATAGCTTCGCACTCCTGGTGCATGAACGAGAGAGGGGTGCCCTGGTTAGCGATGGTCAGTGTGAACTGGCTCTCATCCACCAGGCATATTTCCTCGATCTCTGAAGCATAGTAAATGTCATTCAGGAAAACGGGTTGGCCGAGGACACGCGTACGTTCGGTGGCGGTCACCTGTACTGTTGTTGAGCCCACCTGTATAAAACAAGGCCAAAAAGGTTAAAAACGAACATTTAGGAACATAAGACTTAACAGAAAAGAGTAAGTTTGACTTATTTGTTCTGGGAAACTTACAACATAGAGCTGACTGTAGAGTCATAACACAGGAAATATACTTGCACACAAAAAAGCTAAATGAAGTTCGCAATGAAACAAAAGTTGTATGGTGCTTATTTAAAAGTAAAACTAATTTTAAGACCTCTCAATGCGGCGCTTATGGCACAGAAAATAACACAAGTGGCAACACAAGACCCAAGACAGACATTTGACAAGCATGTACATAGACCAACAATTATAAATATCACAGATACACACATCCTGTGTGAATGGCCCATTTAACATCACTCTTTTATAAAGTTTAGCATCCATTTAAATACTTGGCAACAGAACTATTTTTCATTTTTAAGAATCACAATTATTTGTAATAATGCAATTTAATCCATACTGTAAGTGCATTTAACATTACCAAGTTTTTACCTTGATTGACACCTTAGTGTCCTTGTGTGCAAGCTTTAGGGTATTGTGGAAAACTTTCAGGTCTTCCTCCAGTGCCAGTGTAGCAGCGGGCAGCTTCTGCTGCTCTGGTTCGATATGGTCGGCTAGGCGTGCGGGCGAGTCGATAAACAGCAGCTTCTTGCTTCCTTTGAGGCCAGTCAGTAGCCGTTCATGGTATTTGGTATATTCTCGTACCCAGGTGTTGCAGTTGTAGATGTACACGGCAGCCACGTTCTCGTAGGCGAAGTTAGGAAAGACCACGAACCACTTGGACAAAAAGTCAGTCTTGAACCGGTTACTGGGACCAACATGGGTGAGATCAACAACAATCTCATAGTGCTTGGCATAGTAAGGCTTGAGGGTTAGCAGCACATGGTATATGAGAAGATCCCCGTTGATTTGTCCTGTTTTGAACCTGGGAGAGAAAACAATGGCAATTTAGGTATTTACCTATGACCTGTGTGACTTGAAGAAGTGTTTTGGGAGTGATGTGAAGCAGTTACAAGTAAATATATAAAAAGACGCTTATAAGACAAAGGTCTGTAACTACGCCTTTAAATAGTAAATGTTACGTGTTGAACAGTAAGATGAACCTACTTAAATATAACCCTGCATTTTTCTCATGTAACCACAGGTAAAAACTCAACTGAGAACACTTAAATAACATCGTAAAGCAGGGTGACAGGAAGTGACTGCGCAACTTTAATACACTGAGCATCTTTGCTTCAGCTCACTATTCAGCATCCAGCTCTCCGGATAAACTCCATCATCATCAAGGCCTTATATCTACTTTGGTAAGAAACTAAGTATTGGTTTAAAAGTATTGAAAACTAAAAAATACCTTTTTTAATCTCACCGATACTTGTTTGTCTTAATAACTATTTATGTTCACTTCACAGATATCAAAACATGGCGACAACAAAAGGATTCACAGTGGTCAACTCCACCTTCTCAGAATTAAATATTTCACTCGCACTGACTACCTATCATCCGACGGGGGCTTCAGAGATCAGCTGTTTTATTGATCCCCAGCTGGCGTTTATTGTGGCCGCTTCTATTGGAGCCGTCATCCTGATCTTACTAATAACCACCATAGTGTTGGCATGCAACATCTCCAAACTGAAACGTCACAACCTGGCCCCTCGTCAATCTCGAAGCAACGCAGATCTAGTGAGCGGTGCGGGCTACTGGGGAACGGAGAGAAGAGAAGGAGGCATCGTGGGTCCGTGTGAAACCAGCGTTCTTCTTGAGGATGTCAAGACTGATGGAGAGGAAGAGGAGATCCAGGATGAGGACGCAGGGCCGAGCCAGTATATCTCTACTACAAACAGCTCTCAAAACATTGAAAGTGTGCCAACAACTATCCAAAGCTCAGCATCCAGGGAATCCTGCATAGATCCCATAAACTTGGAGCACATGCCTCTAATGGTGTAAAGCAAGATGGGATGTTTTTTTTTAAATATAGGGTCAGATCTGGAGACAATAAGCGTGATATGGTATCTGTGGCTGATTCTAGCGGTGGTATATTTTGACCATTTTTGTTCGTTTTTTTCCTTTTCTTATACTCAAAAAAAATCCTGTAGTTTAGTTTAGCAGTGACTAAATATATTGTGGTAACAAAAAGACAAAATTATAAGCTTCATTTAACACATAACGTAGTTTATAACATGGAACTAACTATGAACATCTGTTAATTCTGGCAAGGACATTACTTCTAAATGAAAGAAAATCTAGATTTAATGAGACACATGCTCGGTAAATAACAATATGACAATTTTGCAAACAAAGTGTTTTTGCAGATAATTAAAGCTGAAATTTTTCTTATGTAAATCCTTTCTCCTAGCCAATTTCTATGTGCATAGGCAACACAAACTAATTCATACACTTGAAAAAAATAATGGTGCTTAAAATATTCTTTACAGAGATCCTATAGAAGAACCACATTTGGTATCTCAAGAAACCATTCAAGTCAAAGGTAGAGATGCACCGATATATCGGCTAATAATTGGCAAAAACGAATTTTTTACACTATCGCTATCATCCAACAGACGCTAGATATGAACCTGTAAAAACTTTTAAAGAAACAATGTAAAGAAACATCACTAGTTTATTGTTCACTATTAAAGAGCACCTATTTCATTGCAAAAAAATTATATTATTTTGTGTATTTGGTATAATACAATGTGTTTGTGTGGTTTATGGTTAAAAACACATTATTTTCTACATATCGTACATTTTTGTAGCTCCAGATTTCACTATCTTCCTGAAACGTACAGATTTGAAAAGCTTTGTGTTCCTGAATGGCCAGCTAATCTGTACGTCATGATTGGCCAGAATACCTCTGATGTCAGCCGGAAACGTGACGCTCCTTACTATGTTTGAAAGATTCAGTTGATAACAGGAGTTAACCTACAGGCTGTGAGTCCAAGCGGAAGGAATTATGATAATGTCGGTCTTGTCTACATCACCAATCCCAGGAAGTAAACTGTTGCCTACAATCCGTGTGTTTGTTGTAGTCCAAGAAAATAGATTTACATTGGAGATGATAACTTTGGAGTGTGTCATTGTTTACTTTGGGGTATGTACCTTTTGCATATCCTTAAAATGTACTAACACACACTTTCACACCAAAGGAAATAAAGGAAATGTAAAATTGTGAATTGGACAATAGGTGCTCTTTAATGGTTCTTATGACAATTGTAATCTTCAGAATGTAGTTAATATAACTACCAAACTATCGGTATCAGCAGATATCAATCTGAATCATCGTTTTCGCAAAATATTTTTTTTTATTAATTTCTCTTTTATCATTTCATGAAAATGCATTATTTGTACAAGGCACATCCAATTCATTTGAATTTTCCTTTACATTTCCATGATCAGAAAGGAGCAGATGGAAGAATATTATTCTTATATTTTATTGGTGCATATCTAGCAAAATAGTTCTTAAAAGATAAAAACTAAGAAATTAATATCAGTACAACAAAGAACCTTTTTTTAAAAAAACCAAATAGGTTCTTCATGGAACCATTTAGCCAAAAACTTTTCCTCTATGGCATCGTGAAGCACCTTTATTTTTGAGAGTGTAAAGGGCTCCTTATACTTCTGCGTAGGGCCTACACCAGGGCTATTCAAATCTTACCCTGGAGGGCCGGAGCACTGCATATTTTAGCTCCAACCCTAATCAAACTTAACCACCTGTGATTGTCTAGTGATCATGAAGACCTTGATTAGCTTGCTCAGGTGTGTTTGATCAGGGTTGGACCTAAACTATGCAGTGCTCCGGCCCTCCAGGGTAAGATTTGAATAGCACTGGCCTACATATAAAAGCAACAACCGAAGTAAAAGCAACTTGCCCAGTAAACCCACAAATATAGAAGAAGCTTGTGTATGTTATTTGAGAAGAACAGCAGTGGAGGAGGTAAATAGATAGCGAATATTCTTGCAGTTTGAGTTAAATATCTCAACTTGGGCCATCTTTGTTTTAATCTCATAAGCAGAAATTCGTGTGAGGAAATGCGGCACAGATCTTTTTGACCTTATGGGAGGGGTTCTAGCAGACCAATCAGAGCATTTGCGGTTCGTGTAGCATTGACACGCTGTATCATTTTGGGACGTCAGGCTATGCCATAGGGTACTTCGTAGGGTTCGAGTCTCTGTGTAGGCTATGCCGTTCAATCGACGCAGAAGTATAAAGCCCGCTTTAGTCCCCAAACGGTGTATACATCAACCCTGCAGTAAAAAAGCAGCTAGATGATGCAACATTGGCTCAACCAAAGGGTTTGGGAAAATCTGGACAACAGTGGAAATAAAAGGTGTGTCACTTTCTTCCAATATTATAATTATAACATGATTTATCCAGTAATGGCCAAGAAGTTTGAAAGCAGTATAGTACTTCATATACTTTAAGACCTTAAACATAGTAAAGTTCGCATGATTTGCCTTGAAGGGCCTTGCCCACCCTTGTCATTCTCTGAGCTCCTTATTTGTACTTCAACGTAAAATAAAATGCTAACGATAAAGAAAACAGTGTACCTACATTTTTTTTTTCAGATAAAGAACTGTGTTTTATGCGTGTATTCTTTCTCTATCACAGTTACAGATAAACTCAATTTCTAAGCTTTACATTTAAAAGAAAATTTAAATTGAAAAAGGAACTTCTTAGAAGGATTACGAAAACAGAGACCAAATGAGATCATTTCCCCTCACATGACTTTTAAGCTGCTAAATATATTCTTACACTTTAAGATAAATGTCAAAATTCATAATGCTTTCCTCCTTGCTCTTGTTATGAATAAATCAACTAATAAACATTAAATAATGGAGCCACAATACTGATGCAGTTTTCGTTTGCAAACCCATGCTTTCACACGGTTACCACAGACTCTTTCCTCAAAGATAAAAGTTGTATTAGCACAAAACGAACGCAACCATTTCATAGCTTTCACTTCCTGTTGAGTGAAGGTTCCGTATATTCATCAGATCACACTTCGCTCTTAAGCAAATGCATCTGAGGCTGTCTGGGTATGGATATATTCTCCTGATTCATTTCTCATAAGCCAACAATTCAATCTTTCTTTGGAAAAATCTTAAGTGAGTTGATTTATTTTATTACGTTAAATAACTACATAATATTTGAGTATGAAGTCAGTTACTGTAAAGCTAAATGCAAACCTAGTTTTCATTAACATCCTATATGCTATCATTGCCATTCTGTAAACATCTATGAAAAAAACTGTTGTGTTTTTTAATACGCAAAGATCTGATGTAATACGTACAAGTATTTATTCAAAGATTCAGAGAATTCATCATAACCCATTGCATATTATCAAGAGTATCTGCTTGGGGATGAAATGGTCTCTAAAGTAAAAATGTCTCCTTTTGCAAGGTGTCCCATAAAAACATGAGGTCGATTTCATGCCCACTTGTCGTCATCTTCCTCTTCTCACTGCCATGGAGACCGAACGGTAATTTAACGGCAGGCGCAAATATCAAGAGGAACAATGAGCATATCGCTGACCATCATAGGCTTAAACACACAACAGAACCGCAATCAGGACTGAGGCACTACTCTCTTGGTGCTGAAAAAGAAAACGTGGTTTCACTTTCAAGAAGCATGGAGACGCAACATCTCACAGAAACAAGTGAACCAGAGCATCAAGGCCTCCACGTGGGGACTTTCAGTGCTCACGTACTGAATCAGAGGGGGAAGAGAGATACAAATGGCACAGGACAACACCTGCGAACCAAACCAACGGAAACTACGGAAAGGATCCTCACACAACAGGCTATCCTAAATACTACAGAATTTATGTCATCAATTAATTCATCTGAAAAAGTTGTGGCACAACAGGTGAATGCAACCAGAGGGCCTTTAGTTGCAACGCAAGACACAACACAGGAAATACCCTTAATATTAAATTCCACTACCCTCAGTAATACTATTCAGCCACGTGAAGCAGACCCGGAGAGCAACACAACCACTGCAAGTAGTGACCTTCATACTGTACACCAAACACGGAAGGCTACAGTCCAGACTAACCAAGTGACTCACACCTCCACAGTAAGATCTGTGACAGATTTGATCACAACCACACAAAGGGAAATAATCACAGAGAAACGGCCTACACCTACGATCAAGCCAGTGGAGAAAACCACAACCACTCTGAAGACCACCAAAAAGAAAGTGGTCCCTCCACCTAATAGCAACCAACAAAAGAGCCCAGGTACTATTGTAGCATCTATAATTTGCAGTACGTTGGCATTAATGTTCATAGGGATCATATACATCTTGGTCCGGAAACGAAAAATCCAGAAAAAGCAGCTGGAAAATAATGAGTGGGCCGGACCCTCGCCGTTTCTGGATGGCGAAGTTCAACCTGACCTGCCGACTACGGCGGAGTCCGAGTCCGTCAACAGACGAGGCTTTGGCCAGATCTCCATTTCCAAATACCTTCCCCATCGACTATCCAAACATCTCACACTTCGGAGGGATACAGACGAGGAAGTATTCATGGGGGATATACTGCAAGGAAGCACCTTTGGCAGACAGAATCCGGACGAGGTCAAAGGTGCGAATGGGGAACAAACACTGGTTCGAGACTTGCCAGAGACAGAAGAAAGTCAAAACCATCAAGCTCCAGCTTCTGTTGACTCCACAGACACTAAAATCCCAGCAGTCACGGTGGATATCAAAGAATCAGGCGAACTGAATGATGATCTCCCTAAATCTTCACCTCAGGACCCTGTGGTTAAACCACTGCACCCTTTAGTGTCTATAGATCTTGATTCGCTTTCAGAAGACATAGCTCTTACGCAAATATCAAATGTTGGGAATGTTCCTCCTGCTCCACCACTGCCATAATCTCAATCTAACAGACAATCTTCACTGCTTACAAACCACTCAAATGGAGAAAATCATCAGACTCATATTTATATTAATAATGACAACTAAGCAAACACATATGTTCTTGGAAACAACATATGAGGTTAGATGCAAAAACCAACGCTGTGAAAGATGAGAATGATATCAATCTATAGCTCTCAGCACGTATTAAACGTTTATCAAATACTTGCACTTCAAATCTGCTTAACCTTGGCCTTATGCCATTCAGAATTTTTTTTCTCAGACGCACTTCAACATGTCCTTGTCGCACTTAAATTGTTATGTTTAATCAACTTGAAATTAATTTAATTTAAACTTTATTGACTAGCGAGAGGCTGCTCGAAATAAATAAAAAATAAAGTTGAAATAACATGCTAATTCAACTTTTTTAATAATTTATAGCAACTCCTTGGTAGTCAAGAAAGTTTAAATGAATTGTAATTTCAAGTTGATTAAATAGTAATAATTAAAAAAGTGATTAAAAATGCAAATGCAACAAGGAATTTTATACAGTCTGAGTATTTTATAAGTCAAATATTGCAACAGTTTAATCCTTAAATTTTTTAGGAAAGCTGAAAAATGTCTCTTTGTAGTAAAAATGCACTTTTGTTTTCCAAATCTTGTGTGTTAATAGAGCTGTGTGTGTAAGAATTAACATGTAAACACAGTATGCATAGCTAACAGTATTTCATTACTATTTCACATTGCTAAGCTGCAAGCTATGAGGAGCTATTATCAACATCAGAATCAATATCACTAAATCTGATTCAAAGCATAAAAAACACTGCAACTACTCAAGCCTGTGTGTTCTCATTTCTTCGGCTGTAAAATAAAGTAGCATTTGTGGGTTTGCACATTTTACTAAAGTGCCGTGCAGGAAGTCGTAATCTATCTAAAACATCAAGATGGCCACACTATGTTGCTTTGAAACATACCATATTACAAACTGACTACTAAAACATTTTTATACTCCACTAACTAACACGAGCAGTTTACTGCAAATGCAAAGATTCACAAACTGTTCTTTGATTGACACTGCGCTAAGTAGGAAGCTAGTACAGATGCTTACTGCACATGAATAAATGTCGGGTCTGTGCAAACCAACAGCAGAAGTGAGAGAGGAAATGTCACAGAGTTATATTGGGACACAAACCACAAGACTTATTATCTGCCTTTGGTTTATATTAAAGTGATGGAGATTAGTACCAGTCATAACTTTAAATACTCCCTTGTGGTACGCCATAAAGTAAAAAACAACCTGGTAAAAGTCAGTATTTATTTCACACGCCACAAACAAAGGACATAAGGATCTATCAAATCCTAACCAACTGTCACAGCAAGCAAAAAATTGTTTGTTATGCACAGGCATTTTGCTTATAATGAAGAACAGCAATTGTTAGTACCATAGTTACATGGTAACTAAACAGTTCCTTGCACTTTCAAACTAGGTTCATCCAAATATTTTCAGTAGCCTATCATTCACTGCTGCAGGTTTCCTGCCTCAGTAACTCTTACAAAAGCATCACTGTGTTGCTATGCAGGTGTCACACATTCGATTGGTGTTGCCAGGCTGCTTTAATGCACTGGTAAAAATTCACACCCTATTGGTGCTCCCAGAAGCTGCAAAAGCTCATTCAAAACACCAGGGGAAAAAAAAAGACGAACAGAGCAAAACACATCCTAATAATCTAAGTGTGGATTTTTATAACTGCAGTTATTTTTGTAGGTTGCATTAACGGGTCATTGCAGACTCATTTAAGTGACTGTTATAACTGGAAACCGAGCTGTCAAAATACACTATTGGGTAAATTGACAGTGAGCGGGATCACACTAACCAAAACAAAAATAGACACGTACATTCAAAAAGAGAATAACTGGCTATAGCTTTGTTTGTCCAGAGAAACTTAGCATGTTTTACTAAATATAAACAAAGGAAGAGTTTGGTTCCAAAACGCAATAAATCCATTTTGACTAATTTGGGTAAAAATGTGTTTTCTATAGACCAATTTGGAGTAGACGCCACAGTTACGTCACTGCAAGCTGCGCACGCAATGTGGTTGCAGAAAAACAGTGGAAATGAATGAGACACGAGTGAAACTAGCAATATAACTCACAAGAAAATGTCCTGTTGTGCTGTTAAGTGTCAGAATAGGAATACCAAAAAAGATGGCTTTCATTTTTATAGAATACCATTGTCAAAGACACCATTTGAAGATAAATGTAGGTGTTTATGTTTGCAATAAGCCCTTAAACGGACAGACTAGAGAGATGAAATCATCTGGAAATCTTTTAATAATTAGAATAGAAATTAAGTAGAGAAGATGTCCGGTGTTCTGTCGAAGTCTGTTCCCTCCATGTGTTTCTTATAGCGTTTTTATCACGTTACATTTATAATTTATTCAGAATAAATGTTTCTTATACTGAAAAAGCAATAATATCACCATTTTTTTTTAATTTCATAATTTTTTCGTTTTCTATTATTTCTTTTAATTTCTGTATATATTTGCTTATATGTTCTTTCTGTTTGTTCTAAAATTATACTGGTTTACATACTTAAAGGAATATTCCATTTAATCCAGATAATTTACTCACCACCATGTCATCCAAAATATTTATGTCTTTTTTGTTTAGTCAAGAAGAAATTATGTTTTTTTTGGAAAACATTGCAGGATTTTTCTCATTTTAATGGACTTTAAAAGAGCCCAACACCTAATACTTAACTCAACACTTAACAGTTTTTTTCAACGGAGTTTCAAAGGACTCTAAACGATCCAAAACGAGGCATAAGGGTCTTATCTAGCGAAACGATTGTCATTTTTGACAAGAAAAATAAAAAATATGCACTTTTAAAACACAACTTAATGTCTAGGTCCGGTCGTGACGCGCCAGCGTGACCACACACAGAGGTCACAGAGAACGAACGCGAAACTCCGTCCCAGTGTTTACAAGTGTTGAGAAAGAGGACAGTTGCGACGTTGTTGTATGTCAACTGATACTAATTAATGTCTTTGTGTCAGTTTATTGTTTAAAATGGTCCGCAAATGTGCGTTTTATATATGTAACACGTGACCTCCCTACGTCACTACGCATTTACGTTAGGTCACACTGGCGTATCACAGCACCGGACCTAGACAAGAAGTTGTGGTTTAAAAGTGCATATTTGTTATTTTTTTTTGTCAAAAATGACAATCGTTTCGCTAGATAAGACTCTTATGCCTCGTTTGGGATCGTTTATAGTCCTTTGAAACTCCGTTAAAAATAAACTGTTAAGTGTTGAGTTAAGTATTAAATGTTGGGCTCTATTAAAGTCCATTAAAAAAATGAGAAAAATCCTGAAATGTTTTCCTCAAAAAACATAATTTCTTCTCGACTGAACAAAGAAAGACATCAACATTTTGGATGACATGGTGGTGAGTAAATTATCTGGATTTTTCTTTTAAGAAAATGGACTATTCCTTTAATAAATATAGCACACACACAATGTGAAGTGTTATTAAAATATAAACAGGCCTTTTTAATTTATGTGTAAACATAAAACTTTTATAATAGTTTAAGAATAAACACATAAGCTATAAGTATGAGGAAGACATAATAGAAAAAGGGAAAATTATGAAATATTTAAAAACCGTTATTATATATAAAACATGATAGTATTGCTTTTATATGTACTTTAGCGATTCAGACTGTAAAAATAATTGATTTAGGAAAAAAGAACAATACAAATATATTACATACATGCATATCAGTAGCCAAGCCATTTAAACTTGTTATTTATCTAAAAAATAAACGTAATGTGATTAAAACGCTATAAGAAACATTGCACTAAAGGGAAACATAGGGGAATCAGACTTCGACAGAACCCCGGATCCATGAAAATCACGGTTTAATGCTAAAACACTTCTCACAGCTACTGCGTTGCTGTCACTTTCTGCAACCAGTTTGGCTCCGCCCACAAAAAGTCATCTCTGTTCGCAAAGAAGAAAGTGGTCTATACCACAAAAGTGACAAGATGCAAACCAATATTTTCTGTTACAAACTTTCACACAGCATTTTTAGGTTATAATAACCTAAAAAAATTCTAATTTCATAATTTGATTTTCAAAGATGTATTATTAAAAACTGATAATTTTACTGCAAAAGTTTTTTTTTTCAAAATGCTATAAATCTATTAAATCAATATATAAATGTGCATTCATATTTACCATGTTATGTTCATTTAGCTGACTAGTGGTACACACAGATAAAAAAGGCATTAATCAGAACCCTTACTTTGTCATATTAAGAACACTGTCAATGCTGCTGTCATCCTTGGGATGTCGTCGCTGGACTTTTTTGACAGCGATCAGCTGTAAAATGTTTTTGTCCTGCTTGATTTTTTATTGACTTTACGTAAAATAAATGGAAAGTTTTTCATAAGCTCCCCTGGGATCAATGTTTTAGCATGACAGATGCTTGACGCTGTCGTGTGAGAGCAAGCAACAGCCGGCATTTTTGCTTTTTTTAAATGGCGTTTATCACGTTTTCGGACCAAACTCTTCAAATATATTATAATAGTAAATACCATGAGGAAGGCTATCTGTGCCGCTACCCGTGGGTTACTGCCCTGTTATATGTTTTAATGTTATAGCCATATTTAAATAAAGGCTTTTTACCTTTTGATATATGAAGAGTGCCTTGGATTCCCCTTTTTTTCATATTATAATAGTATTTTGATGTATTAAAGTCAAAAACCTACATACTGTCCTTTTAAAAGTAATCCACACACTTTTTTTGCTTGAGGTTAGATTACTAATAAAAATAGTGAATTAGTAATCTTTAAAAAAAACTATACAATTTAGGTTATGAATATCTTTGTTACCACATGTATGTAGTTTTCTCAGCATTGCACCTCAATTAATGAACATTTCACATCTATTACGTCACTCAGCAGGACACACTGTGGGTAAACATGATGACATCTGATAATTACACAAGGACAAATATTTAAAATGGTTAGCAATGAAACCAATTTCAAACCATAGCCCTCAAGACAAACACAATTGTCTTAAAGAGTGGACCAGAAACTGACATAAAGCCATGTGACCTCTTCTTCTACCTTTCGCAGCATAGCTGCGTCATACACAGCAATAATAATTAACCACAAAACTACTTATCAAAGCACTGGGTTGTAAATAAAGGGGCTGTAATAAATGCATGGACCATGACTACAAGGCAACAAAACTGCGGGAGAGAGAGAGCGAGAGAGAGAGAGAGAGAGAGATAAAGGGGGTGGGAGAGGGGGAGAGAAAAAGGGGGAGAGACAGCCAGAGAGATTGAAGGAGATGATTTGGTTGCGTGTGCAGAACCAGAATATAAAACACTAAAGTCAGCATCTCCCCCTCATCAGCAGCAGTATGGACTGAGCCTATGCTGCATTCAACCCCCCAGCCCATCTTGGACCCCTCCACTTTCTCTCAAGCTGATGCTGTAAGCAGGCAGCCAACGGCAGCAGCGGAGGCTATCTAGACGTGCCAACACACTGCACAGCCATGCCTTCAAGAAAAGCAAGGGAAGGAAGTGGCTAGAAAGTGGAAATATACCACAGTAACTTACTGCTGCCAATGAGAGGGGGTGGGAAGGAAAAAAGAGCGAGAGTAAGTACAAGAATATACAGGAGAGGGAAACAGCAAAGAGCGAACGTGGACCTTACTGTCAAACCAGTGGATTTATACATGCATTTAAATGACAAAATTATTAAACAATCAAAACCGCCTTTTGCTGATTTAGAAAAGCAGGTCTAACAGAAGAAGAGAGGTTGTAACGAACAGAGAAATGTCCTCAAAGTGATGGAAAGGATCAGGTAAGTGATATATGGCATGAAAGGCAAGCATTCAAACCATTAAACTCATGGCAACTAGGTTTCTGGGTGCTGACACAGCCATGCAGTAAGCATGCTTATTCACAAAATGCACAGTGATGCTGCAGTAGGGCATTTTAGTTTTGCAAAACATGGGTATCTCAATCAAAGCTCACGCTATACTGTTGCCCCATCGAGATTTCTAGAATCGAATGCGTTATAAGTCTTGCATTTCTTTGGCAAATACTCAACACTTTATGTTAGAGTAAGATTGACCGTAGCCAGAATGCAAGAACTTTCCAGAACAGACTGTGGCATGTAGACGCGCACACCGAAACACATAAACGTACCATGCCGTCTCCCTATAATGTGTATATATATCCAGAGACTACCGACAAACAGTGTGTTGGATTATGCAGGACACAGCATTGCTTTAAGGCTAAATGCCAACTTCTTAATGCTGCAGCAGGACTGTGTAGCTCCTGGCAAAATCTCAAGCACAAACCTGAGAGTAGAGACCTGAACATCATAAGAGTCCATTATGCTGGTGATGGATAATGTGTGTTATGATGTCTTTACCATGCTGATGCGTAACACAACCTCCAATCTGATTTTCTCTTAGTGGGAACAACTTGGTACAACCAAAAATCTGATATCTTGGCAAATGTTTTACACTACTCGACATATATCTGAATATTTTTGCATTCTCACTTGAATAATTGAACAACCTGATGGGAGGATGCATGTAGGAAGTGGGATTTCCCATCTACATTCACTTCTAAGTAATGTGTAAACATTGTTAAGTATGTATGTTTAATGTTCATTATACTCGCTCAACCCACCTGCCTGAAAGTTTGTAATCTTCCTGAGAAGATCTTGATTAGCTGGATCAGGTGTATTTGATTAGGGTTGGAGCAAAACTTTGGAGAGACATCAGCCCTCTGAGCAGGATTGGACACAGCTGGGTTAGGGCGACACAGTTGGGGGTCAGGGTATTATGATATTATAATAAAGCGTTCAGGTCTTGAATTTAAAGAAAAAGGTTAGTGACAAGTTTGTCTTTGTTCTTTCAGAACAGTCAACATCACACCTGCCTCCATGCCAGCTAACCTGCTGCTGCTGCTTCTGCTACTTGGGGTGCGTGTGCTGGCCATTTGCCCACCCATGTGCACCTGTAGCAGGGGCCACAGAGTCGTGGACTGCTCTGCCCGTGGCTTGAGTCTCCTTCCTGACAGCCTCCAGCACAACATTCATTTCCTTAACCTGTCTCATAACAGGCTCCAAGACCTTGATGGACTCCTCAGCCATTTTGACCACTTAAGAACTCTGGACATCTCCTACAACCACCTCCAGCACTTTCCGGTTGGCCTGCCACGAGCTCTTTGGGACATACATGCTTCTGGAAACTACATCCGTCAGTTGGAAAAGAATGACACTGCCTATCATTGGAATCTCCAGTCTCTAGACTTGTCAAAGAACCAACTAGAACGAGTGGTTTTGATCAACAACACGCTGCCTAGTCTGCGAGCTCTCAATCTCAGTCACAACAAATTCTGGACTGTCCCAACGAACATCCCCCATAACGTAGAGATCGTGGACCTCTCTCACAACTACTTGCTGCAGATCTTACCTGGCTCGCTGGATCGGCTGCAGAGGCTCTCTAGGTTCTACCTGCATGCAAATCGATTCACCTCGTTGAGTGACGGTGTCTTCAGTCAGCTGGTGGGACTACAGCTCCTAACGCTCGGAGATAACCCTTGGGCTTGTGAGGATGAGGAGAACATTAACCATCTAATGACATGGATGCAGCAGACCCCAGCGAAAATCCTGGGCTGCCCTTGTTACACCAGGCCCACATGTGGAGAGGTCTACTTGGTCACCAGGAGAACCTGGCTTTCGGCATACACAGAGCCACCACTGGGTGCCGATGCCCGTAATCCTGGCCACCGAGAACCCTTGCAGGTGGTTACCTCTGAATATCTGCCCAAGTCATCTCTGCTGAACCTCCCTCACAATCCAAATGCTGTCAATGCTTCTGGAGCAGGGGAGCAAGTGCTGAGCATGGGTGGGGGATTTCTCACTTCTACCCCACATAGTCTGTCCACAAAGACAAGCACAACAATTCGAACACGTAGCACGAAGAAGATCCTTCCAGGCCGAGCTGGCAGCACAAGTCATCAAATCCAAAGGTGTAACATTGAAACTGCAATTCTGAATCTCTTATGCACTGCAGTGATTCTAAGTGTTTTGTGAATTAGCAAAACAATATTGAACTAAAAGCTCAAGAATGCAAAAAGATACTCACCTGTTTGGTTTTAAAATAGAACACTCATGATCATTCTTCACCGTTTGCAATTTTGGGCTGCTTTCAACAAACTTACGGCTTTCTATAGATGTGACCGTATGGCTACTGTGTATACTCACGTCTTCTAGAATGTATACAAGTACAACTGAATTACCAGTTTATTGGTGAGGCAAAAATAATGCACTTTTCATTAAAAAATAATGCACTTTACAATGTTATGCAACGCTTGCTCATTTTAATGTTCTTTGTTTATTACATGTTAAATTGAAACATTCGGTATTAATGATGTTGCGTTCTATGACTTAAAGAAAACTGGGATCTGTAACAACACATTAAGGTAAGAATAAAGTGATACGGTCTTTAAACTGTTTTCGCTATACCTTAGCTATAAAATAATAGGGTTTTTACTATGTGTAATTTATTTGTGGCATCATTGTCTGAGACAATAGTCCATAAAGGTCTACTGTAGAAACATGGCGGTGCAAAATGGCGACTTCCATGTAAGGGGGCACGCGGTGTATGTAGATAAAAACGACCCATTCTAAGTGTAAAAAACCAATACAGATTATTTTAAAGGGTCTTTATACACCACTGATAATATAGTATGTATATTGCATTTCTACAAAGAGAGCCTTCTGAAGTTACACACTGCACCTTTAAACTAGGCTGGGCTGAAAATGTTGAAGTAAATTGCTGTTAAACATGTGCCCAAGGGTTTCCCTCATAGTAAAAAGAGCAATCCCACGATGCCTCTTCTGCAGTAAACAGCACGTATCAAGGTTGACCACCCATTTCACACCGCTCCACTTAATGGTTCACTGACCGAATGAATGTTAGCAGTCTAGAAAGTGTTTTCTCCAAACTACATCCAAAACACATTCCCAAAGCTGGAGCAAAGGCACTTTCTCAAAACAGAGCTCCCTCTCAAAAGGTCTAGGATTTTTTAAATGTATTATTAAACCACCATTAGGATCAGCTGATTTATTGGCAAAATAATATTAATAATAAACAGAGTAACATATAAGATGAACAAAATCCCCAGCTAGTTTTTTTATTCTGTTGAACATACAGAATGCTTACCATCATTTATCAAAATATCTACTTTTGTGTTCAACAGAATAAAAAAGGTTTATAACAACATGAGGGTGAGTAAATGATCAATGATGGATTTTCATTATTGGGTGAACTAACCTTTTAAGATCAATGAATATGCAGCAAATTTCGTTAAAAAATGTTCAATATAAGAAACTGTTACAAATGAAATGAAGTCAACAAATTTGAAAATAGCAGTCTGAAGATTCAGTTTGAAACAAAGAGGCATTCATACGTTTGATTAAAAAAACAAAAAGTTATACAGTATCAAAATAAAAAAAATAGAAGCTGTATGTATAATCAGGATTAACTATGTACATACTGGACATCATATCCAAGCACCAACCTGTTTCACTCATCCCTTACCATCCCATGTAAAGTTCAGTATGAATGTCTGTAACCAGTGTAACACCACATCCGGCACTTAGCATCCAAGACAGGAAAAAACGGAAGGGTGGAATAGGGAGGATGTGTTTATTTATCTTCAATGTTAACACGTCTTTACCTCGTGAGGGTGTTGATTTAAATAAAAATAAAAGGCAGAGTACAATAGTGAGTCACGCTGATATCCTTCTAGAGAATCGACACAGACGGAACGGATCACCCTCGAGACCACGGTAAATATGAACTTTTTTATATATATAGTCCAAAATTATCTGGACACTCAAAATCTAATTCAAGTACCATATATTCAAGAGACATTTAAGTAATTTTGACAGCCAGAGAGAGTCCAAATACTTTGCCCTAATGTTAAAACATTATCAGATTTCAAACACACATTTTGTGAAAATTACTTTGCTGGTATTTATGCTATATATCATTTAAAATAAATGCAACTTGGGTTTGTTTTTGTTACATAAAGAAATTTATTCATTTTTATGTGTCGCTTAAGCTTTCAGATGAATACAATGGTGAATACACTGTATGGGATAAAAAGCAGTAGAGTATTGGATGATTAGTCATTAATAATAGTATTGACAATATATATTAAAGTCTTTAACTCAAAAGTTTAAAATATCTACCTGATGGTAGAGTTGAAATAACAAAAACCAATGTTGAGAGTACCCTATAATTTAACCACATATTTTGTTTTTCTTTCCTAACGGCAAAGGAAAATCTAAAAATGATTACCAAACAGAGAATACTTCTGATGGTCACTATGATGATTACAAGCAATGGTCTCATCAGTGTCATCAGCTCAACCACCACTAGCTCAACCACCACCAGCCCAACCACCATCATCGCAACCACCATCATCGCAACCACCAACAGCCCAACCGTCATGTGCAACTCATCCGGCGTGTGCAACTTAAATCCAAAAGCCAACTCAACAAAACCTACGAACTCAAATCCAACAGCCAATCCAACCAAAACTACGAACACAAATCCAATAGCCAATCCAACCACAACTACCAACCCAAATTCAACAGCCAATCGGACCAAAACTACGAACACAAATCCAATAGCCAATCCAACCACAACTACAAACTCAAATTCAACAGTTAATCCAACTAAACCTACTAACTCAAATTCAACAGCCAATCCAACCAAACCTGCTAACTCAAATCCAACAGCCAAACCATCCAACTCTACTAACTCAAATTCAACAGCCAATCCAACCAAACCTGCTAACTCAAATCCAACAGCCAAACCATCCAACTCTACTAACCCAAATCCAACAGCCAAACCATCCAACTCTACTAACCCAAATCCAACAGCCAAACCATCCAACTCTACTAACTCAAATCCAACAGCCAAACCATCCAACTCTACTAACCCAAATCCAACAGCCAAACCATCCAACTCTACTAACCCAAATCCAACAGCCAAACCATCCAACTCTACTAACCCAAATCCAACAGCCAAACCATCCAACTCTACTTACTCAAATCCAACAGCCGGCTCTGGTGTGGCACCTTTGAAGATCCTAAGGCTGCCTGAAATTCTGATCTACGCGGTCGGCGTCATTGCGGTCCTTACACTCATTTAGCAACTCGGATCATCTTTAGGAGATGAGAAATTGAATTAGTTTATCACACAGCTAAAACCTACAGGATGCACCAAACCTGTGGTTGACCTGAGGTTGGTTTTTCATAACTAATAAATTAAATAATCAGAAAATCTGATTAAGTTCTTAGTTGTGATTCATTTAAATATCAAGTATCATACGTTTCTCCTAAGCGATTTTAGAAAAGAAAAAAAATGAAACTGTTAAAATCCATTTAGAGTAAGGAGCAGTAATATGAATGTAGATAATATGTAAAATGTAGTTATAACATATTCTGGGTTTGACTTAAATTGATGAGAAACATTTTTGAAATCATTTAATAATACTGACTTTGATTGCAGACCTACTTAATCTTAAGTTTATTCATTTAGCAAAGATTACTCATCTTATACTGTCATTATCTTCATGCTTTAAAACATATTGAATAAAACTGTTCTTTAGAAATTATTAAAGCAAATGTAATAAATGTATTTTTAAAGTCATATGCATTGTTGTTTAATTTTGTAACTTCACTATTTTAAAAGACATAAAATGAAATCGAATCTAAAACACTATATGGATTTTTGCAAAACTGTATGAGCAATCAGATACTCAAACATGGCTTGTGTCAATCTTGAAGAGAGCAAATGTGACAAACAGGATATAGATGAAACGAAACACTACACCCAACTGAGTAAGCAGGAGATGTAGGAACACAGATGTTACAACAGTAAAGCTACGTCTTAATACAAGCTCTTACCTGCGGGCAATGTAATAAAAGACGGGATTCCCGTTCTTAGATGTGCCAGCTTGGTAAAAAATGTTGAGTGTCTTCAAAGCTTTAAATTCTTCTTTTTCATGAACTTGATGCCTTAAAAAAAGTGCACAGTAAACAAATATATTTAAATGTTTCAATAAACATGCAATAAGCCTTTAAAAGGGACACTCACATTTTTTGAAATTATGTTCATTTTCCAGCTCTCCTAGGGTTAAACATTTGATTTTTACCGTTTTGGAATCCATTCAGCTAATCTCCGGGTCTGGCAGTAACACTTTTAGCATATATTAGCACAATCCATTGAATCTGATTAGACCATTAGTGTTGCGCTAAAAAGTAACCAAAGAGTTTCAATATTTTTTCTGTTTAAAACTTAAACATCGTGTACTAAGACTAACAGAAAATTAAAAGTTGCGATTTTCTAGGCAAATATGGCTAGGAACTATACTCTCATTCTGGCGTAATAATCAAGGACTTTGCTGCTGTAACATGGCTGCAGGAGGCACAATGATATTACCCAGTGCCCGAAAATAGTCCCCTGCTATTGAAAGTTACTAAGGGGACTATTTTCAGCTACTGCAAAATATCATTTATTGTCTGTTGGTCTTAGTATACGATGAAACTACAGAAGAGTCCAATTTTAAATAGGAAAAATATTGAAAACTCTTTGGTTATTTTTTAGCACAGTCTAAACAGATTCAATGGATTATGCTAAGCTATGCTAAAAGTGGTACCGCCAGACCCGGAGATCAGTTAAATGGATTTCAAAATGGTAAAAATCAAATGTTTAACTCTAGGGGAGCTGGGAAATGAGCAACAATAGTGTCCCTTTAATAATATATTTTTTTCACACTTAATGACTCAAAATGATTTAGCAGTACATACAAGGTCTAAAATGAAAAGTATGTTGTCATTTACTCGCCCTCATGTTGTTACAAACCTTTATGAGTTTCTTCATTCTGTTGAACACAAAAGATAAATGATTTTTGATAAACGATGGTAAGCAAACAGCCGTCATTACCCATTCACTTCCATAGTATTTGTTTCTCCTACTATGGAAGTCAATGGGTATAGTCAACTGTGTGTTTCCAGAAAAAAAAAAACTCATACAGGTTTAGAACAACATAAGGGCTAGTAAATGATAACAAACTTTTATTTTGGGGTGAACTACGCCTTTAACTGTTATAACAAATTTTACAACCAATTTGTTATAAATACTGTTCAAAGTACAAAATGATTTTGCTCTTTTGCAAAAGAAGGGACAGTCACCTTGTCATAAACTCCTCAAACTTTGAGCTGGTAAGGTTGAGACTGGACCAGTGTGTATCAGCCACTGGCTTATGTTCAGGGGGGCCCAGGTACGCCAGAAGGGTAGCCATCTTATCAAATGGTCTGCGTCCCACTGCCTTGTGATCCCTATAGAGTTAAGTTTCATTTTAATATTTGCAAAATTCTAACCTAATAACTAACATATCCTTAAGTGCCTAGAGGCTGTTACTGTTACCTGTTGCTGGACAGGTATTGGCCAATTCTCTCCTGGTTGTTCCACAACAGACGGTGCAGTGCTAGAACATTTCCATCACTGATAAAAGACAGGCTGTGATTCACCGAATCACTCGGAGGAGAGTCAGACGCAATATCCAAGAAGAATCTGCGTTTTTCAGCAAAAACAAACAAGTATTTTGAATCTGTCTGTAAGCCCATATTGGTTCTGAAAAGCTGAAAGCTTTAAACCTTAAACAACAGAAATCGGCCTGTTCAAGTGTAAAATCTAAAACAGTTTATTTCCTAGTGTCCATAAAATACTAGTAATGCATAACCTTTATATGTACGATACTTAATGAAACAACCACAAACACACCTTCTAGCAGCATCAAAGTTGCTTTTTACAAAGTCATTAAAGGGCCGCATGTGCTCCTCTTTAGTAAAGAGAACGTGATTAGCAATGCTCTGGAGAATCTGAAAAAAAAAAGAGAAAAAACACTGTATAAATGTCGCAACAACAAACATTTGTAAACTTTACGACAATGTGCTGCTATTTAACACGGTTCAGTATTTCACAGTGTTACGTGAACTGTAGATGCAAAGATAATGTTTGTTAAATATGTTTGGAGCTATCTAGGTAGCACCTCCAGCAACTAGTACATAACTACAGATAATACAAATTGTAATTCCTTTACATAAATACCAAAAAGAAAAAGACCCTGGATACAGATTCGGAGGGCACCGTACTGCATCTAAGTGTACTTTTGTGGTCACACTTACTTTAGACATGAGCTTGAGACCGCGTTCAATCCGCGGAGGGGGTTTCTTGTCCAGGATTCCCGTCTCATACGGCGAGACGATAGCAGGGTTAATAAAGCGCAAGAACATGGCACTTCCTACAGCACCGATACTGTTTTGAGGAAACCGCTGGCTGACCACCTGCACATAAAATAAGAAGAAAACAGCAGGGAAGACCAGTGAGTTGCGGCAGGGTTTAATTCAAAGGTAAACGAAAAACCATAAAAAAAACCCTTGTCATTAACAAATGCATTTAAATGGAGTTAAACCAATTCATAATAAGATTTATAAACATTTTGATATAGGTTTGGAATTATGGAATGATATAAAAAAAGAGCATAACAATGACAAAGAAAAACAAAAATGAAACTGATAGATACGTTTTGGTGTCATGTAAAATGGGATTGCAAGCTTTGCTTTGAAAGGAAAATGGGTCAGATGACTTACAAGAAACACAACAGTATTTACATTGAACTGAAAATAATAAGACGATATCAAACCTGCAGAACCACAAGAGAGGCAATCAATTTTCCAATGGTTTCTCATTTACCACTACAATAAAATCAAATGCACACACGCAGTGGAACACCCTTAGAAGAACACACCTTTATCAAACAGAATAATTTTTTACGGTTAACAGAAAGAGAAAGACAATATACACATGTTTCATAAGTATGAAATATATGTTTATAAAGAATCTTCGCCCTAAATTTGCTTGATGGGGTTGAGGTTTGGACTTTGAGGGGGCCAGTATGTAAAATGACCTAAATCTCCTCAAAGTCCACCCCTTAACTCCAATAAGCAATTTTTGTGCGAGTTGGAAAATAAACTGCACTTGTACATTCAAAGGAAAGCCTTTGGCTTGAGTTGCATTAGTCATGGGATAACATTACGAATAAAGTTCTGAGGAAATATATTGACACTATGCCATAAGGATGTGCTGCTGTAATTGCAGCAAATATCCAAGTTAATGTGAGTAAAAACAGTATGACTCACTTAATCTAATATTTGTTTTGCTCAGAGCAACTATCATTATGAAATGAAATCATAGCCGTTTCTCAATGTCAAGGAAGGATCCTCGGAAGCCAGAATTTCGAGGATGCTACATCATCAACGTCCGTCGAAGGACTGTTCCAATGTCGAGGATCCTCAAAATTTCTGCCAAGGACTGAGTCCTTCGTTCGAGAAATATCCCATATACAGGAAAGGATGCATATGTGTATCCTTCGCGCTCTTCAAGGGCTGAAATCACCCACAATCCTATGCGCGCAACACCGAAGGCACACCTTTCAATCACGCAAGGACGTGCACTTGCTAGCCTGTTCCATTTAACGTGTTCTCTGAATGCTTAAGCAGGGCTCCAGACTAACTTTTTTCACTAGGAGCACAGTGGCCCCAACTGAAAAATTTAGGGGCGCAACCAGAAAATTTAGGGGCACACACCGTAAATCAACATGCTAACCAAATATTCACATTTCTACTAATTTCGACTGTATTACTAATAAATACTTGATGATAGATGCAGAAATTATAATGTGCTGTTTCAAATTCAGTGTCACACTTTATTGTGCACTTTTGGAAAAAAAGGTCAAATTTACTGGTTGCACATGTGCGACTGGATGTAAAATTCAGTGGCACACTCTCAAATTTTAGGGGCAAAATGCCTCCATTTGGGGGCAGTCTGGAGCCCTGTTAAGAGGAGCCTCGCCTAGCCTCTGAAGGAAGTGACTTGTAAGACTAGTCCTGCTAAGGAAGTATCCTTGACATTGAGAAAGGCTCATGTTTCGGGGACAAAAAAGGGTCAATATTATAAACATCCATGGTAACGCGTGGTCCCTATTTCACCACACTTACAATAATAAATGATAGCCTTGACCTAAATTCTTAAGGACATAACTCAATTCAAAGTAATTTTAAAATTAGTTTGGGACCTACAATTGGCTATTAGTGCCTCAGCTTATTGTAAAAAAAGTACAAGCCATCTCATGATGAGACCAAATGAATTCTTTACTAAGAATGCATGGTCACACATCTGACAGTAAACTGGAAATGTGAAAATACAAAAGACAGGAAACAAAAGGTGAGAACAATTTGTATTTTCACTCATGCAAAAGCACCAATGGCTTGTCATGTGTAAACATGCACAACCACAGATTTGAAGACAATCCAAAGATTAAAAGACAGAACCTAGAAAAGCACCAACATGTTCATTAGATCCCATCTAATTCATGCAAATCAGGTAAAATCCTTATAAAAAAAATGTAGCTGTCCAAGTCACACAAGTCATTGACTCTTAACATACTGTACCAAGAGCCAAGAGTTTTTTCCCCTAAATGTAAAAATATATGTTGTGATAGGAAAAGGCTTAAAACATAAATTAAGTCAGTTGAGGGCTCCTGTTGCACTTGGATATAACAGATAAACCCACACAGTGAAGTCGTGCGAAAGGTCTATGCCGTAGGTTATACGTAGCTTCTGCGTAGCCCCTCGCCAGATTTTTAATGGTGCGCCAGCTCTACGCGAACTGCAAGCGCTGCGATTGGTCCACTAGAACCCCTCCCGTCAGGTTAAAAACTGCGTCATAAATATTTCTGTTTGCGATGAAGAGAAAAAAGATGGGCCAAGTTGAGGAGTGATTTAACTCAAATTGCAAACAAAAGTCTCTGCTTATTTACTTCCATCACTGCTGGTCTTCACAAAACATACACAACAAGCTGCTGTTTCTTCTTCATTTGTGGGTTAAACTGTCCAAGCTGCTTCTTCATTGACGGTCACGCTGCTACTGTGGTAACACTAGTGGATACTGCCTACCAGCGGTCTGCATGTGTTTGCATGTCAACGTGGAAGACAACTCAGAAGTATATATGAAAAACCGACGCGTATCCAACGCCGCCGCAGGTATGCTGCAGGACGTATGCATAACTATGATGAGCCCTTAAAGCACCAGATCTTAGTTTTACAGCAAGAGATTGTTCCAGTACAAAAACCTTAGTCCATCCCAATTGCCCACCACCAATTCAGTCCACACCAGTTAAACTTCTAAACAAAAATGTTTGTTTATCCACCTGTTAACCCCTTAACCTGTTACGTTTTTTAAACTGTAAACAAGAAAGTATTTATGTGGTTTGGCTGTGCGTTTACTCAAAAACAGCTTTCTGGGGTCCTAAAAATGCTAACTTTTGAAAACGTTGCCTTGTTGTCTTTGCATAAACTAAGAAAACGCAAATCTCTGATAGAGATGATGTCATGCTCACGCATTAATTCAGTCTATAGGCATGCGTGAGTATAACAACAACAGCAGTAGTGGTAGCCTACTGGACTGTGTTTGTGCTGCTCAAGATATTGAGTTTATGTACATTTAACAAAATTTTCTCCAACAAAATTTTGCCAATTTATAGTCACTTGTAGTAATAAAGCTATCTCATAGTCCATCTAAACAAAACTGCCTGATGCTTTCGCCATCTTGATTGTTTGCATTCATCGCTCTGTAGAAAAATGTGCTCAGGCGCATGGTGTTTCTTTACGTAATACAGCAGACTTAGGCCTCGGACACACTCAACGATTTTTACATCTAATACGGTTTCAAATCCATGGGAGACCACAAACATAGGGACAGTGTCAAATGATACAATTTCATGATTAATGATTCGACCAGACTGCGAGACCAAACACGTGATGACTGTAGTAACGATTTCAAAGTGACATGTGATCTCACAGAACACAAGATTAAACGTGACTTGAGAAAACAAATGTTGTGGTAGCTTGCACGATACATCAAAGCACTTGTACTGTTGCTGTAGTTGTATATGTATGTAAGTCGATATTCTTTCTCAATACTCCTCTTTTATGTCAAGTTTGTGGGTGTCTTGTTTCAGCAATAAAAGCATGCAACAACTGGTTGAAGTCTGCACGCTTTCATTGGCTATTGCAGCCGTCATATTGGAGGCAGCCCGATCAAGAGTTTGGGATCGAGGAATCTCCAATGTGATCAGAAGCAGCAAAGACCCACATTGGAAGTTATTTTGGACAAAAAAGCATGTGTGTGATGATGACCTCCTTTCGATCACAAAGGGAGCAAATTGGGCTTAAAATCTTCAGGAATCCATGTAAATGCTAATCTTTTTGTGACAGCGTTGTGCAGTGTACATTAAATTTTTCAAAAATGCAAAAAAAAAACTAACTTTTATTGTTGTGTAAACACAACTTTAGAATAAAACCACGGGTTTGTTTCTAAGACAACCAAACCAAAAAGATCACAGATTACATTGGAGTTTCTGAACATGTTTTGGCACAGAAGACAAAAATGCCAGAAATCATGAAAAAAAATGAACAAAATGCACAAAATTCAACTAAACAAAATAAAGTAGTAGTAACTAAAGCAATGCTGCATTTGTGGCATGAATAAAAACCAAACCCCCAAAAAATGATAGCTAAAGAAAAAGAAAATGCTAAAACACTTACGGATTTTTTGTTTTCCTTTTTTTCTTTAACAGTGGCTTTATTCAGAAGGGAGTGGCAAGTAGCCTACAGGGCAGAGATGAGCACAGAGAGATCACAGCAGCTAGACAACTGTACTCAGCACAGCCACAGTGCATACAAACACAACGAACGCGCAGACAACACAATTTCCCGAGAGCTGATTTAGGAACAGTTTGATTTACCCCCCACCAGGATCAGTTAGATAAACACAGGGCGATGCTCCTTAAGCCAAACGTGAAGCAAAAGCTGCGAAAAAAGCTGCTGTGAAAAAAGGCTCCCAGCTCAAGCAAAAAGTGTGAATATGCTAAGATAATTTATTAACAAGTTGACATTAGCTGAAAGAACCGATATAGGATGAGAAGAGGAAGTCTTGATATATAGGTCTAATATCAGATATAAACTATAAGTGTGAGCTGAGATAAGGAGGACAAAGTGTTTTAAAGTGGCTGGTAGTTTGTGTACTTCTTGCTACATATCTGATTATAGCTTTTAACAGACGTGTCTGAATTGTTGAAAAATCCCTTTGGATTTGGAAAAGAAGAAAAAAAAGAGATGAAGAGACAAACAGAGAATGGGAGAAACAGATGTTAAGTTCCATCTTGAAGCACATGCAAACCAGGAAGAAATCTGGACAGCTTATTTTTACCCTTGAGGTACCCAAACAACCCAACCCAAACCTTATAATTACAAACAAAGAAACAGAAAAGCCAAGAACTGAAATACAAGAAATTAAGAGAGAGGAAAATAAATGGCAGTTTAACATAATTAATTTCCATGAGTATGACCCAATAATTTAATAAAAAGTAACTACACTACAAACTACCCAACAAGCCCCTTACAAAATAAAAAACAATTATGGAAAAAAATAACTACAATTACAGACACAGCATTAACTTGGTTAAAGGGAGATTTTTCATTACCAACTAATTTCCTAAGTTTATAGTTTAAGTGTACAACTTCAAACGTATAACCGTTTTATTATAATTTTATTATTAATAGGCCCAAAATTGGAAACATTCATTCATGATATCTAACCATTTGCGCCATTTCATAACATGTGTGCACCAACAATGGTAGGCACTTTTAAGAAGGAAATATATCTAAACAGACGTCCATTTCACACAATTTCACATTTGACAAAAAAATAATCGCATAAATGTATTAGAATTAGAAATGTACAGATATTACATTTTTAACCGATTATTCAGACTGATATCTGCCGATATCGCTGCCGATAGTTTGGTGGTTATATTAAACTGAAGATTACATCTTCTAAACGTTATTAATTCATATAGGACCATTAATATTGAACATTAAACTAGAGAGGTTTCTATACACCAAGCTTAAATTCATTGCTTTTCCATTTTCTTTTGATTGTCAGAATATATCGGCCACAGTGCTGTGACAGATCGCAGTTGATTCGTGAACCGTACAGATCACAACCCACGGTTCGGATGTGGTTCGCGGATTAATACGCAAATTTAAATGGGGAAACGTTTATCATTTGCACAGGTTTCAAAGGCTGGCAAATGTTAACATTCATACTATTTAACCATAAAAAGGCGCTAAAGTGAGCAGCTCTCTGTATGCACAGACGCACAAGTAGTTGAATGTGTCCAGTCCAGCTCCAGTCAGACATGATTATCCTTCAAAGATTAGCAGATTCAGAACTCTTGATGTGTAAACTTAAAGGAATAGTCTACCCTTTTGCCATATTAAACTATGTTATTACCTCAACCTAGACGAATTAATACATACCTATCTTTTTTCAATGCGTGCACTGTACAGCGCGTTGTGAATGTGTTAGCATTTAGCCTAGCCCCATTCATTCCTTTGGTACCAAAAAAAAAAAGTTTTATTTTGTGGCACCATACTTACTGGTATAACTCCTCATGTAACAGTCTTTAAATAGGGAAAACAAGGAAGTGTTTGGTGGCTTCCCTGTTTGGTACCATAGGAATGAATGGGGCTAGGCTAAATGCTAACACTTCACTTCCTGTGTTTTTGAAAGGACACATACAAACAAAATGATCGCCACAGTATTCTTTTTCTAATAAAAACCTTTGTTTATGTCTTAAGTGTATGTATAGATTGGAGTCAGAAACCAGTCTGTGCTTATTTGGTCTTAAAGAGACAGTAACCTCAATTAACCTACTGAAGTCTGTGTCATTAATGTTAATCAAATCATCCAAGACAAAGAGAAGTTCACTTCTTTAGGTCTAAATAATAATAATAATAATAATAATAATAATATTTAATTTATACAATAAATACAGTGTTATTATTCATTTGACTTGATTTCTGTAACTAATGCTAATTTTAGACCTCACTTATGTGAAACTTTCTTCTTTTATAAATGTTTGTAATTTCTTTATTTGTTATTAGATTGATCGAAAAATTATCAGATTTGTGCCTTAAAAATCGTAATGTGATCCAAACTGTGAGTTTTGTGATCTGTCGCACACCTGATTGACCATGACTATCAGCTGTTTTTAAACTATCGGCTGATAGCAGATTATTGGCCGATATATTGGTGCATCTCTAATTATAATGCTACACTATAACCTTTGTCAGGGCAACAATCTACTTTAATTTATTTACAAACTTATTTATATATTTGATATGTATATTTATTTTTGAATTTCCCCAAAAGATTTTCCATGAACATTTCAGATTTTCAAGACAAAAATTAAATAATCATCACAACCCTATAAAAATATTATGTTCTTTGACAAACGTAAGGTGTAATTGAGTGAAAAGAAGGATATACAGTATGTTTGTACACAGACAGACTGAGATGAGAAAGATGCATGAAGATAAAAGCAGGTTTCCATTTTAGAAGTGATCAGTGGATGCCCAAGCATTAAAGCCAGCATTAGTGACATTGGTCAAATGATACAGTATTGAAGTGTTGAAGCAGGCTGACGTGTGAGTGTACCTGATACAGGCAGTGACAAACGCTGCGCAGCTGAGGAGGAAACTCGGAGGAAGAGTTGATGATAGCCAGAAAGAAGCGGTCCGTGATCTGCAGCAGGTTCTTCTGGTTCTCCTCCAGGTTCTCTGTTGATTCCAACCTAAATCAGACATGGAAAAGTTCAACTTCACACTTAAACAATATCACTACAGAAGATAACTGTGTGACAGCATAAGCATGCACAGTCTTACAAACAGCTATGTGTTGAATACATTATAAGAATGACAATATAGTTTTATTAAAGAGTGTTTAAGGGATAGTTCGGCCAAAAATTATATTAAATTCATGATTTACTCACCCCCAAGCTGTCCGAGTTGCATATGTCCATCGTTTTTCAGACAAACACATGTTCGGATATTTTAGAATTTTTTTTAGATCTTTCAGTTGATTAAATGTAATGTTACATGGTCCACGACCTTCAAGTCCAAAAATATCCACATTTAAAACTTTATTAACGTAAATAACTACCTTCCGGTAGCGCCGCCATCTTAGACTCCTCTGTATTCAGGAGAGAGTATTAGTGTAGTGTACGCACTTTTCTTAGTGACGTATGACAAATTCGGGGCGGGGGCACAGAGCAGCAGCAGAGTAGCCTCCGTAGGCTGCGTAAGATCTCATCCTGAATGCAGACACGACTAAGATGGCAGCGCTACCAGAAGGTAGTTATTTAAGTTAATAAAGTTTAAAATATGGATATTTCTACAACACCACCGCGCGGATTACCCTCAGAAGACCTTTGTTTATCATCCTGGAGCCTTTTGAATTTATTTTGTGAAGGATGGACGCAGTTTTTTTGGACTTGAAGGTCGTGGACCCCATAACATTACATTTAATCAACTGAAAGATCTAAAACATTTTCTAAAATATCCGAAAATGTGTTTGTCTGAAAAACGATGGACATATGCAACTCGGACAGCTTGGGGGTGAGTAAATCATGGGTTTAATATCATTTTTGGCCGAACTATCCCTTTAATATTAGGAATCTGATTAGACAAACGTGCCTGGTGGGGTCGACTTCAAAACTGATCTGCTGCCATTCCGGCGTAGTGATTATTCCTTTTAGAAGAGGCTCCAGCAACTTCTGCAGATATGTAGCACCATACACCTGCAAATAAAGTGCCGGCACAAAAACAGGATATGTTATCATTAGTGTTATAGTGCTCGAGAACAGACTCAATACCATTTTGAGGTCTCAACTATTTTTGGTCTCGACACCCTTTGGTCTTGGTGGTCATGACTATAACACTGGTTATCCCCTTAATGTGTTAACAACAGATAAATATAGATGGCTTCAAGGCTAATAAACAGACTAAAGTCACTATTTTGATGTCTCTTTTAAACATTTATATTGCACATATAACTTTTGTAAATGATAAGAGATACATAAGTGTGCTATACAGAAACAGTTTCACATTACCTTAAAGCAAAATGTCATTATCTTGCTGGCTAGGCTGTTGCCTCTGAAAAGTGTCTGCATAGAGTCGGCTAACTCCACTTCTTTTGAAAACATGTTCCATAGCAGCTGATACAGCAGATGTCGAGAGTCAAACAATGTCACCAACACCCTGGCCAGCTCATCCTACAAATCAACACAAAATGTATCATATCTCCTCTCCAATGACCAATAGCAGATGTAATGTATTACACTGTTGGTGAGCTGGCTAGATGTTTTTGTGCTTATGCACTCAAATATGGTTCGATCGAAGGATACAGTTTTTTCTCAAACTACAAAACTTATTTATTAAACAGTTACCCATTGAGAGCAGGGGACCACATTGGCCAATGCCATGGCAATGGGTAGTTCTCCCTGGTCTCCCATCATGGTGACCAGCTCGACGAGTCTCTCAAAGCGATCGGCCAGCACGGTCTCTGCTAACGTGTCAAATTCAGTCCCCTGCTGAAGGATCTTAGTGAGAACCTCCATGAACGTAGCACGTGTCTGTAAGTCCTTATGGTAGCCCAGACCTGTTCAGAAACATAAAAGAAAACATTAGCTAAATGAAATAATGTCCAATTGTCAGTCAACATCGAAATGAAAATATTGATCACTTCAATCAATCAGATTCGTAACACAATTATTTTAATGTCTCTTACCGATAGAGTGCATAAGGCCGCTGTCCACATTGGCATTTAGTAGGTTGGACATGGCCAGCACCGTGCAGTGACGCAGAGATGCCAGTCGCCTAGACATGCCACGTTTCCGCCCGGCGACCTGCTGTCCGTCTTCCTCAACCTCACTGCAGTCATTCAACAGATTCATGAAAAGTGTGAAGTACCTGTGAAAGGAGTAGGAGCAAAAGAGGAATAAAGACTTAATTTAATATTCACTACTATTTACTTCTAAGTTTGACAGACATGGTGGTAATGATTAAATGATGTACAACTGTTGTGTGAAAAGCTAATATTAATATAAAATAAGTATAATGAAAACAGATAGATTAATCAAATTAGCTTCCAAATAACATTATAAAAATCTAAGTAGAAAAAAAAAATAAGATACATGTATTTTTGTAATATCATATACAATTTCCTGAAAAATGACAGTTTGGAACAATATGAGGGGGTTTCCCGGACAGGGCTTATCCTAGTCCCAGAATAAAAAGCATGTTTGAGCTGACTTCATTAAAAAAACATCTTGCAATAAAATATCCTGGCATACTTTATTTGCCAATGCCAATGTTTGGTCCAAAGATGCACACAAGTAATGTTTTGTAAAAATTACATAAAAAGTCACCATGAAAAAAAAACTATTTACTATTATTTATTTTGGAATATTGTGTTTTTTTTACTAATTACTAATCTGTGAGTGTCATTATTTTTTTTAAATTCATGTGCCCTGATAATCATAATCCAAAACTCAAATCTCCTCCCTTCCTCAAAACGATCTCTCTTTACTTCCGGTCATTTGGTATAGCAGGTGGGCTGGGTCCGGGAAAAGATCACAGCGATAAACAACATGACCCATCTTCAAACAATCCTCCAATCAGATACCGATGGACAAATTCACATCCAGCCCTGCCTTATTTCATTTCAGAAGTTGGTTTCACTCAGATATATGTCACCACGGGGAAAATTAGGCAATCGCTACTTCCATTTAATGGCGACTTTAAATTTCCTAATCCTGAATTAATCTAAACCACTTCCAGGAAACTTGCTCTTATGATGATTAGTAAATTCTGATTATTTTACATTTAGGGAGAATTGTCCCCTTAAATAATTTAAGTCAAGACAGGTTGGAAAAATCCAGTTAGTGATCTCACTTTAGAAACAGCTGAGACTTGGCCTCCATGAGCTCGACACCATCACCCTCTTCGGGCTGCAGGGGAAGACCAGCCAACAGAGAAACAACTGCCTCCATACTGGCCTGGTCAAGATCCCTGGACAACAACAATGACAAAAAAAGAAAGATCCAATAAATGATCCACATATGATAGAAGACTGGTTTAAGCCACTACAACTTTTATATGAACATGTGTGTAAATTTCCGAATGTTTTACCGGGTCAGACATTTGATGTCATCGTCTGCTGCTTGATTGGAGGTCCCCATTACCCAGTCTGTGAGATACTCCACCATTTTATTTCTGTGAAATTCAACGACCATAGACATTGGACAGCCCTTTATTTTATATACATTTAATGATGTTGTGTGATGTACAAGGAGAAGTAGAGAGTAAGCATTTCCACTACAAACCAAGTCAGATAACTACAACCTAAGTCAAATATTTTTATTACCTGAATTTCATTTCCTGGCAGAAGGAGAGATCATCTCTGCGCTGCATCATCACCTCTACTAACTGACACAGCTTAGTTTTAATCTGAATGGCATGGACCAGGTTTCCCAAAATACGCACATATCTTCAAAGAAAATAAAGTTGAAAATATAAAACCACTTCTGAGTAGACAAAACAGATCCGTCAAAACAGAAAGAGTTGCGGTCTTACCTGACAAGGTTGAGCATCATGGTCTCAATACTGGCTTGACCCAGGTGCTCAGAGCTTCCCTCAGTGTGGCTGTCCAGCAGGTTCTTCATGATGGCGATGGTCTGCTCTACAAATAAAGTGTTGGTGTCTGTAATAGGGACCTGGAGAAGTGAAAGACAAAATTTAAAACCAAAAAGCTGATAGGCATAACATACAGTAGATTATTAAATGGCTCGTTGGAATGCTTGATTCTGATTGGCCATTCGCAACATTTGCAGATTATCTATTCCCAGATAAAAACCGCTCAAAAGTAATACCATACGGAAAACCAGATGCTGCAGAGTTTAAAGACGAAATTTCACAAGACTTTTTAAAGATGTTAAATAAATTTGTGTCACCAGAGTACATATGCGAAGTTTTAGCTCAAAATTCAATATACTGCAAAAAATGACTTTCTTACTTAGTATTTTTGTATTGTTTTCCGTAAAAATATCTAAAAAAATTCTTAAATTAAAATGTATTTTCTTGATGAACAAAATGACCTAGGAAAATAAGTCCAGTTTTTAGACAAAAAAAATAATAATTAAGCGAATTTGTGCTTTGAAGCACAAGTAAATCACTGCTAAAAAAATCACAAGCAAAAAAATCTGCCAATGAAATAAGAAAAATGTTCTTTAATTAAAGGTTTATGAAAAAAAGTGTTTCTAATTCCATTGGCAGATTTTAGAAGTGTATAGATAATTTATTATAACGTTAACATTGACACTAGTTGTGAGCAAAAAAGGGTGTGGCCTTTTAAATGTAAATGAGCTGATCTCTGCACAAAATGGCAGTGCCGTGGCTGGAAAGTGCAGATTAAGGGGTGGTATTATCCCCTTCTGACATCACAAGGGGAGCCAAATTTCAGTGATCTATTTTTCACATGCTTGCAGAGAATGGTTTACCAAAACTAAGTTACTGGGTTGATCTTTATCACATTTTGATGATATGTTATTAAAAGACATATTATTATAATTTTTTTGTGTAATATTAAAGGGGACATATGACAATATATTATACAAATTATTAAACTAAATAGTGTGTTCATGACATTTGAACTTCTTATATTAAAGCAAAGTAAATGCGTTTTCCTTGTGGAAGGTCTGCATTCATTAAAAATCAGCAAATAAAATATTTCAAATCAATTCTTTACCTCACTTATGGGGTAAAAGGCAGTGTAATAAGCAAGATAATGTACAGGCAGCCGATTGTCAAAACTAAATAAGCCCAATGCAGGACCCAATGCAACAGTTGCCTACACATTATACCTTACATAACCTTTTTATGAAAATTAGCAATCAATAGAAAGAAATCTTAGTCTTCAATTAGGATTTTATATAAAACATACATGTACAACAAATCACCATAAAAGCAGTGATTTATGGGACTGAACAGTATGAATTTCAATAATGTTAGTCTTCTGCCACCTTGTGTCCAAAACCATAAATGGCAGTTTTATTATTAGTATTTATTTAGATGAAATTACTAAATAATTATACATTAGATAGGAACTCATTAGTATATAGCAGTGCACAATATTTGTTAAAAACACTCAAAATAATAATTTATCTTACGCAGTCTTTTTTTGCAATATGGTTAAATGAATTGAGGAAAACATGTCTAATAAAAGTAATAACAATCTTCCTAATGAAAAACTGTCCTTTATGTTATACAAGTTACATATTTTGTTGTACAAGTTGAACAATCCATTGTGAGATTTATTAATTTTGATTATACCACGGGTCGGTTGAATGCTGTATTCTGATTGGCTGAGAAATGTTCCGTGGGTATGCATTAATTTTGGATAACTGCACACCTAACTTGTCAAATGTCTTAAAAATAGGCACCAGCACAATGTTTGTGGTAACCGTGGTATAAGGGGAATAATTGACTCCGGTCCTTTGAATTATATAAAAAAATAATGCACACCCGTGGCGTAACCTTGGGTGTGCATTATTTCCTTATAACTCAATAGCCCATCATCAATTATTCCTTAAATACATTTCTCAGCCAATCAGAATAAAGCATTCAACAGGCCCGTGGTATAACAGAATTTATAAAATGTCCCTCTTCTAACATGAAACCTCATCCTACAGCTGCATGTCAGTTTGCGTTTCTCACCGGGCCCTGCGTGTCAAAGAACCGTCCGATGCTGTTTCGTAGCTTGGTGAAGAGCATGGGGTAGAGGGCCGGACTCAGCTCCAGTCCAACCAGGTCTTTGACGTTGGTGCGAATCTGCACGCCCACTTTCTCGTGTGTACACACCATCAGAGCCAGCAAACGCTCCACAAACCTATTGAGGGACGTTTCGCTGTTGACCTCACAGGAACCCATGGAGATCATGGAGCTCTTACGCTCGGTGAGAGGGCCCATGGGAGGACTGTAGGTGCCCAGGCAGGGCGTGCTGCGCTGCTGGAGACACACTCCACCTAGAGCGCACAGGAATCCTGTCATGTTGATCCACTCCTGCGGACAGAGAGAGAACTGCAGGACAGGGCAACAGACGCAATGAGAAATAAGCTACGGGAAATTGATTTGATGCGATTTGTCTCGTTTTAGTTACCTGCCCATCTTCCACTTTGCTTTTCGAGTGGTTGAGTATTTGTTTTGTAGCTTGTTCCCATTTTGCATACGTGTCTTCCCATGCCTGTGATTGCAATAAAATGAGAGGGATTGAAACAAACATGCAGAGAGTCGAAAGCTAATTTATTACTTAATAACTTAAAGGGGACATTTCACAAGACTTTTTTAAGATGTCAAATAAATCTTTGGTGTCCCCTGAGTATGTATGTAAAGTTTTAGCTCAAAATACCATATAGATAATTTATTATACCATGTAAAAAAATTTACCGTTTTTGGGTGTGTCCTTTAAAATGCAAATGAGCTGATCGCTGCGCTAAGTGGCAGTGCCGTGGTTGGATAGTGCAGATTAAGGGGCGGTATTATCCCCTTCTGACATCACAGGGGGAGCCAAATTTCAATGAGCTATTTTTTCACATACTTGCATTGAATAGTTTACCAAAACTAAGTTACTGGGGTGATCTTTTTCACATTTTCTACGTTGATAGAAGCACCGAGGACCCGATTATAGCACTTAAACATGGAAAAAGTCAGATTTTCATGATATGTCCCCTTTAAATGTTTTTAGATGAAATATCCAAATTAAGATTTAGTATAAATCACCTCTATGTTTCCAGCTGTGGGGTGCTTTATCCTCCTTAACAGTGCCATCACTCTTTTCTGAAGGGTGTTTCGGCCTAAATGCACAAATATTTTATAGCACAAGCAACATCGCACTACAATAAACTACAAACGCGGAAAGCAGATGCCCCACATTTCATGCAATTCAAGAACAAAGTTGCAAAAATTATTTCACTCAGCTTCCCAAATAAACTAAATTTAAAATGAAATTTTAATCTAAATCCCACATAGATAAGCACTAACCTGTAGCCATCATATTGCTGACAGAGGCAAGTTCCATGAAAGTGTTATAGTTTGGCAGGGCGGTGTGCATGGGCATTTCATCCACACTGCAACGGATGTCGGCCTCCTCACAGAGATGGCGAAAGCAGGACATGGCCACCAGCACAGCCTCTGCATCGGGGCTCCACAGGAAGGTATAAAGACACACCTCGAGCTTCGTCTGAGCCTGCCTGCAGATGGGAATGAGACTACCCTGTGTGGCACATTCCTACAGAGCAACACAAACAGGACAGTTTGATCCGGGTGCCATTTTTACAAACATAAAAAAATATTAAAATCTATGTTTACCTTGTTCTTTAGTAGAAACTTGTTCCTGCAAATAAGTATCTCCCTAAGCCACTTCAGTATCTCTGTACTGTTGATCATCTGGTGACCAATCAGCTTCTTACATATCAAGAATAAGACCTGAGAGCTGAAAGAAGAAGAAATACAGTTAAATCACATCCTTGTCATCTGAATGACTTCCTCCAATCAGCTGAGAGATCTTCCCACCTGATGTCCCAGAAGGTCTCTATGGTTGCATCAGGGTTCCACTGCTCAATGGTTTCTGGCTGATGTAACACCAACAGTGCCTAGGTGAAAATACAAACATAATTGTGTTATTTGCACTAAAAACAACACACTAGGTGTAGCAGCAGCAGGATTCTAGATAGTTATGTTAGGGTGGGCATTTTGAAGGGATGTGCAATAGATTACCTCCATAGCTTCCTGTGACAATTCAACACTGTTGTTAAGAGGAACTAATGCGACCAGGCCTTTGATAAGCTCAGCTGTGCTGTTCTGCATCTCTTGACCTGATTTCCCCGGGTTCTGAAGGTAAAAAGAGTCAAACATGAATAGTCGAACTTGGGTTGGAAGGCTACAATGTGACTTAATCAACTAAGAAGCTCAGATGCAAAAGCAGCTAAACACAACCTCTATCAAAAATGAGATAATGATTTTTTTACGTTTATTTAATAGGGACAGATACGAAGAAGAAACATAGATGAACTGTAAACAGTCATCCAGTGTATGCATCATAGTGTTTTAAGCTAAAGCTAATTTACAAAAATTTGTCCCTAGAGGGGCTTTTAGTTAAAAAAGAAAAAAAAGAGAATAAACACAGACTAACATTATTAAAAGGTTTTTTTTTACACCTGGTCACTTCATGTGTTTTCTCTGATCGGATAGCTATCTGATTTATTAAATCTGTTTCATTTACATTTGGCCACATAAATGCATCTTGTGAAAACGGATATGAATCCGATATTCTACTCCAGCGCAAAATGCAAATACACTATTCATTGCTCCGCCTTAAAAAAACTTAAAGGAATAGTCTACCCTTTGGCCATATTAAACTGTTATTACCTCAACTTAGACGAATTAATACATATCTATCTTTTTTCAATGCGTGCACTATACAGTGCGTCGTGAATGTGTTAGCATTTAGCCTAGCCCCATTCATTCCTATGGTACCAAACAGGGAAGCCACCAAACACTTTCATGCTTTCCCTATTTAAAGACTTTTACATGAGGAGTTATACCAGTAAGTATGGTGCCACAAAATAAAACTTTTTTTTGGTACCATAGGAATGAATGGGGCTAGGCTAAATGCTAACACATTCACAACGCACTGTACAGTGCACGCATTGAAAAAATATAGATATGTATTAATTCGTCTAGGTTGAGGTAATAAAATAGTTTTATATGGCAGATGGGTAGACTATTCCTTTAAGACTATGTTTATGCAACAAAAGGCAGCACTTACTGTATGTTGTACTGTATATTGGGCAGGGGACGCACGTCTCCTTGCTCGGCATGAGCTGGAGTGCGCAATACAGCAGCAGGAGAGTGACGGAGGCGCTATTATTTAATGAACAGGTCCATGACGGGGAAAGCGTTCCCAAAACTGTTCTCAAAGTTGTATTTCTTTGTTTAATATTATTGGAGTTCGTCATTGGGCTTTTTTATTGGTTCTAGAAAGTTTTTTTACCCGCTGTCATCGCTCCATAGAGCAATAAGCATGTCGTCTTTGTTTGTTTTCCTCTTTGCCGGCTAAAATCCGTGGTTTCATTTACTAGATGTATTTAGACTTGTCGAGTTTCATCTGAAATGCGTCCCAGACAACCTCCTAAAGTGGTTTGAGCGATCGGATTTAAATGCATCTCAAAAACGTTTCGGAGGTCATTTACACTGCGTCTTTTAAGACAACAAAAGAAAACGCATGAAGTGACCAGGTGTAAAAAGCCCCAAAGTGAGGTAAGAGCCAGATAAAAAAAATACAATGAACAGAGAAGAAAAAAAGAAAAAAAAATACAGAGAGAGAAATAAATATGAGAGCAATTTTGTTCCTGAATTAGCCACAATTATTTTTTTTTAAGTAAGTAACGTTGGAATACATTTTAAGTGGCCTGGCACAGAATTCCATAATTTCGCCCCCATAATACGTGCCGAGAGCATATTAACCGAATGCTCTCGGCGCGTATTATACGTTCATAAAAAACCTTAATCCGGGCATCAGGCCATTTAGAAATGCTGCTTTGTTGGCAGAATCCATTAAGTGTCTGATAAAAATGTTCATTTATTTTACTGGCCCGTACTTACATGCAGCATTAGTTTGGGGTCACCGTGGATGAGTTTGACCAGGGCGAGCAGTAGCGAGCGTGAGTCAAGGTCTGTGGATTTCTCCTTGAACTTTAAACTGGTCGTCATTTTTTCTTTAAAAGTCAGACTCTGCAAAAAAAAGTGCAACTTTACTTTCTAAAAAAACAAATTTATGTTTTTAATGCAAGACACAAGAAGCTGAACAGTATGTGATCTGAGACTTATCCAGTGTAGTAATGCATGCATTTTAGGGGTTACCAATGCATGAGTCTCTTATTGTATTGTATTAGTGGATATCTCACTGATGTCATCCTCAAAGGTGGATGGGCATTGAGACTTTGGAGCACTCTGCCCAACGTGTCTGCAAACATGGCACGCAGTTCTCCTGAGTAGCAGTAGATGGCGTCGATCTTCGGCCACCAGTCCAGATGAGACTAAAAAAAGACCATGAATGATAAACATTAACATTAAAGCAAAACACCAACACGTGACTTGTATGTCTACTAAAGCAGCCCAGCAGCTACTTATTACAGTCCATACTTACATTGGTGATTATTTTGTGTAGTGAGTTGACCAGGACAAAATGGAAGGTTGGGGGAGAAGTCGAAGCTAAACACACCTATCGCAAAACATTAATCATTCTTTATAAAATATTCAATGAGATGACAAATTCAGATTGGGAACTCAAAAATATGTTGTGAAATTTTATCAGGCAGATGCATTCATTGTGGGAGCCCTTTAGAGATCAGCTGACCTTGAAATGCTGGTTGTTGCGAGGATTGACGCGATAACACGACACAAAACAGTCAATCATCAAATCCACATCGGCACTCTGGCAGCCCGCCCCCCTTGAGAATGGCTTTGTGGGATTAAAAAGAAGACCCTGGGGAAAAAAGAGAACAATGGAGTTAAATCAGGTTTTTATAGTTGTTTATATGACTATGTGGTGTTTTTAATATACTTTAAAGGGATAGTTCATCCAAAAATGAAAAGTCTGTAATCACTTTCAGGTTGTTACAAACATGTATAAATATCTTTGTTCTGATGAACACGAAAGAAGATATTTTAAGGAATGTTTGTTTTTTCATGAGCCCCATTCACTTCCATAGTATTTTTTTACTATAGAAGTAAGCAGTGATTGGATTGGCTTGCTTTGCTGCACATCACACGAGTTACAGCAGAACGCTACAAATGAGGACGAGATAGGAGAAAAGCGATCGGATCGATTGGTGAATGAATACGGTTTGGTTTTAACCTGTGTGAGTGTAAGCAAGTTTGACTGACATGGCATCTGGATTGTTGTAATGTAAATACGTCAACACGTGAGTGCAGAATCTGAATACAGGGAAATACTGTAAATGCAAATGAATCGGCGTCATTTACAAAGATTACCTCAAACACAATCAAAACAATAACAATGACATAGGCTAATGACGCTCTGAAGAAGCGTGGAATGATGGGATTTGTTGTCTTTAACTGAACCGCTGATGGCCATCAAACGAATGGGAATGAGAAATCATGTTAACGGATGAGGTGATCAACTTTTATAAATGTTGCATTTGATGACATGGTTTTATTTTATTATGTAAGGTTCTATGTAATGTTCAAAACTAAATTGTTTCATGTATGTATGAATCGAGATTGTGATTCTTTTATCACTTAATCGTTCAGCCCTACTAGGAAGTACCAGGATATTATAAAACTCTAAGCATGTTCGGCTTAATAAAGAAACTCATGTACACTGAGGATGGCATTATGGTGAGTAAATTATGTTTTTTTTATGCAATTATTCCTCTGAAATCATACCTTTTCACTTTAAATTTTTCAACACAAGCTCCGGTCTTCCATAAACGTAATTGGCTGGCTCTGCCTAGGTTATTTGCATAAGGCGATATGATTGGCTGACGCACACGTTGCCGCTTGAAAAGTTGAGAAATGTTCAACTTCTGCCGCGAGCAACGGCACTAACGCGGCGCCGACGGATCCACAATTCAGTTCGCCAACGCTTGACGTCACCCATTAAAAGTGAATGGGAAGCGTCAACGCTTACACCCCGTGTGAATGCGCCGTAACAGTCAACCCCTCCCTTACCTTAAGATCCATGACGATGGACTGAACCAAGAGAAATATAACTGAATTATCCTCCCAGTTGATGTAAGTGCATGCTTTGCAGAGTTTGACGCAGGCGACGGCTGCGCTCTCAGTCAGTTGTTTGCTGCCGCTGTGCTGTCCGAGAGCTTTCCGGAGGCTTTCCAAAAATGACTTCTGTTAAAGCAAAATAAAAGGTTGCTACAGGACAACTCTTACTTGATTTATTGTCCCACCAAAAACTTCTTGGCAAAACCACTACAAAGCAACAGGTTTGTTGTCTGTTAGACAAGAGCAAAATAACCGACAATGCTCTGATGCGTTTTAAAAATGCTTTCTAAAGTTTTCGACAAGCTACAAACAAGCATCTGTAGATCAGCCTGTTTGACCTCTGACCTTGTTAGCCTTCTCTTCTCCCCCTACTTCTTTGGTGATGCTCTGCGTGATCTCGGGGCAAAGAATCAGGAGGATGATCTGGAGCGGCCATACGGCTGCTTTCCTCTTCGCGCTCTCTGCAAAACTGTCCACCAGGTCGAACAGTTTTTCCGCACAGTCTGTGTACGCACCAAAAACATACAGTGTGTTATATAACTCTTCACGAAAACCTCACAGATCAATCTAGTGAACAAGTACATATAGATATTAATGACAGCGTCACTCACCGGCCATGTCAGCTTGGGGTCTCTGATAAAGCATGGTGAACTCATCAGGATAATGTTCAACCCAGTTCCAGAAAGCCTGTCGTAAACATATCACATATATCACCTTCTGATGTGAATGAAAATTAAGGTGAGTAAAACATATATGAAGAGCTCAGATGCAAAACCCTCTAAGTGCATATGACATTTTTTGGATGGATTCTGCCAACAAAGCACTATTTCTGAATCGCCTAAGGCCGGGATTAAGTTAATTTGAAGCGAAAGCTTTTGCATCTGAGCTCCTAATATATATATATTTTTTTTTTATTATTTGCATAGTGCCTACCTTTTCCAGACTGCTGATTACTGCAAGCTGGGCGGGTTTTTTCAAAGCTTTGAATTTAAGTACTGTTTCTAAAGAAAATAAAATGTAAATGTTTATGCAGATGTTAATGCATGGAAAAAACATATAAGCATGTACACACACACACACACACACACACACACACACACACACACACACACACACACAGAAGACATACATCCAGAATGGTATAAGGATGAGTACATTATACACAAATTTTTATTTTTAGGTGAAACATTTCTTTAAGCCAGTGGTTCTCAAATGGGGGTACGCGTACCCCTAGGGGTACTTTGGGGTACTGCAGGGGGTACGTGAGAGAAAGTGGAAACTGACATTTAGGAATAAATTAATAAAATCAGTAATTCATGATGATAGTATTTTTATATGACATTAGGACTACACAAAGATGCATTAAAAAAATCATAAATTTAAAGCACATTGTACAAAATGCATGTGCGAGTTCAACCTGTTGACCTTGTCTGGCGCATGCACAAGGTTTCAGTTCAGCAGCTTCAGTAACGGAGATACACGGAGTCTGCTCCTGTTATCATTTCATACTTAAAGTTTACTTTCTTTTGTGGTGTTGCTGTGCGTATATATTTTTCTGTGGTTATGGCGCATTTGGATGTCTGGTTACAAGCGCCTGTGGTAAAGACTGGGTACGTGTTTGACGTCGCGTTGAGCTGTGTAGACCGGCGTATCATATGACATCAGTAATAAACATGTATGATTCAAAAAGATAAGTCGGCGCACCCGCGCCGGACGATCCGCGCAACGCTATGAAGCCCGCGGGGCGGCAACCGGACGATCCGCGCAACGCTATGAAGCCCGCGGCGCGGCAACCGGACGATCCGCGCAACGCTATGAAGCCCGGGCCGCGGCAACCGGACGATCCGCGCTCATCTCGAGTCGAGGCACTATGGTTAAATGGATGCCGTCATTTTCGGATTCATTTTTGATAAAACGAAAATACAGTCGTCACAAGTTCAATATCATCTCATATTTAAACATCAAATGTCAAGAGATACCAGAGAGCCATACGTGACATACATGCACATCCCTATTATGAATCCAAAAGCAGTAAATACTCTATGTTTGGATCATCTTTCTAAATCTGATCTTTAATAATTTATTTTTTTATTCAAAATGTGGTATTTTTGGACGAATCCTACCCATATAAGAGGTGATAAAAAAGACAACATGAAAGTTTTTTTGTTGTTTAAAAGGATCTGTTCTTTCATTTGACGTATTGTATGTTTATGTTTAAAGAAAAGCATTTTCTGGAAGGTATTACAATTTTGTGAAAAATAAAAAAAATGCTGGCACTGGCTGGCAACTTTTTTTTTAAATGCTGGCGGGGAAAGAGTTCAAATCACAGTGAGTTAATAGACAGGTGTCTATGAACTCACTAATTTAGGTATAAGGTGACACAAGTAGCTCTCGACCACTTTTATTTTTTAGAAAGTAGCTCTCCAATAAAAAAAGGTTGGAGACCCCTGATATATGTTCAGTACTGAGATCATTAACAGTATTTATTGAGACCTGAATCCAAAATCAGGAGCAGGGTCTGCGTGAAATAATAAAAGTTATGAAAGGTGGCTTCTTAAAAGAGGATGCTAAAAAGAAAAAACAAACCAGAGCCTCAAAAATACCACCAGTTTCGTGATGAATACTAATAAGCAATAAACCTGCTCTGGGGCATCAGATATAATAACTGTCTCACTCTCATTTCGCTGTCTCAAAATCAAATGTTGTTGACTGGTTAAGGGGTACTTGGCTTGAAAAAATCATAAAAAGGGGTACTTCAGCCAAAAAAGTTTGAGAACCACTGCTTTAAGCAATAATCAAATGCAAAAAAGTGAATACTTTACCTTGTAGCAGTCTCTTTAACTTGGAGCAGTCTACGCTGATATACTGGATTAGTTCAATGTCGTGGACATCCACTGTGTCTTCTGTACATACTGTAAGTTCCTGCAACCTGTGTGAAGATATTGGTAAACATCAGCATTCCTACAAACCAAAATGTGTACAGCAAAAATGGGGGACTCAATTCACATGACTTGAGTAATCTGACTAGTAATCATAGCATATGATTTACTTGGAGTGAATTTGTGAAAAATGTTACTTGAACGTGTGACATGTCCCCACCTCTGGTGTATAGATGTTTACAATAAGCATTTTTACAAGCTCGTATTGTGCGCATTTTGGGGCAAAGGTGTGAATCACACATTAAAAGAGGCCCCTCGTTCTAGTCCTGCAATGCCCCAAGGGTCTCTGAGATTTACCTTGTGGATATGCGACTGAAGACGGCATTAAAGTTGTTGCAGCTTAGAGAGAAGAGCACGGCAGAGGCAGAGCTGCGCAGTTGAGCGGCGTGCTGCTGTCCCTCACGGTACGAGTGCAGAAAGTGACAGATCTCAGGCAACAACTGCTTCACCAGCATGGCCTCATCCAGTCTCAGGCAATCCTTGGGTTGCTAAATAAGGCAAAAATGTGCAAAAATACATAAAACAAAATCCCATATATTGTTGCATTAAAAGGTCCAGTGTGGGTTTTAGTGGAATCTAGCGGTGAGATGCGAATTGCAACCAATTGCTCAAATCACAGCTCATCCCTCAATTTTAAAACACAATGAGAAGCTACAGTAGCTGCCACACGAAAAATATGTCGTCATCTGAGACAACGTATGGAGGAAAAGCGCAGCGTAGGACAGTTTGTCTGTTTAGGGCTACTGTAAAAACATGACAGCAAATTCCATGTAAGGGGACCCTTGGTGTATGTAGATAAAAATGGCTTTTTCTGAGTAAAAAAACAATACAGTTCATTATGTAAGGTCTTTATATACCACTGATTATATTATTATGTATATTATATTTAGGGATGCACCGAATCCAGGATTCGCATTCGGCCGAATACTGGGCTTTTTGACGGGGTTCGGATTCGGCCGAATCCTAGATTTTTTTTCCACCGAACCGAACCCTAGGCTTGCGCTACGCTGGTCGACGTCACGCGGCCGTTGATTACACACATCGGGTGCTGACGTGGAGATGAGCTTTTTCTTTCGGTGAGCCTTAGGGGCTGGACACACCAAAACTTTTAAACACGGCTGAAAACGCCTTGAGGATGCCAAATTCCAGCTGTTTTTCAGCCGAGCGCTTGGTAGCTGTGATGCTTCAGCTGTGAGCCGGTTGGTTGCTGTGGTAATCTCCCGCCCCTCCTCCACTGTAATTGGACGGCCGTGTGAAACCTGATATTGACGAGCGGAGCTTCTCACTCAAAGTTAAATATAGTTTTCAGCGCGGATCTGCTTGCTTATTGTAAAAACGAGCGTGTTGCAACGCATCGCTTTCATTATGCATAGGCTTATGGTAATTGTCAAAATAGTTTTTCCAACTTGTCATCCTGGCATAATGTACAGTTAAAATTAAATAAAATGAAAAATACACTGCTGTGGACGTTGTTTACTTCATTAATGTGTTTTACTGTGTTAATGGAATAAGGATGCGAGTAGGATTCGGTATTCGGTTTCGGCCGAATCTTAAACGGTGGATTCGGCCGAACCTAAAAAAATCTGGATTCGGTGCATCCCTAATTATATTGCAAGAGATCCTTCTGAAAGTTACACATTGCACCTTTAACAGCTCTAACTTACCGTATATTGAATCAGGGTTCCCACACCTTGGTTAACTTCAAATTCAAGGACCTTTTAAGGACTTTCCAGGTCCAATACAAGCAAATTCGGCAAAATAACATTTCAAATGACACATTTCAAATGAGAGCAAGGTTACATCGCTTTACCTTGTAAGATACATTGTTACAGTTTTCATGTGTCAAACACAACGATGCAAAAAAAGCATTTTGGTGTAACACAAAACCCTGACAATATCAGCATACAGAAGATATAAGCATTTAAAACTTACAGTTTTGACAAATTGATACTGACTGTAGACACACCTTCTCTATCTAAAAAAAACCCTGGTAACTTGGTATAAGCACCTCTTGTATTATTGCCTCCTTATGACAAATCGCTTGATTGTTTCCTTATCTTTGTAAGTCGAATTGGATGAAAGTGTCTGCTAAATGCCTAAATGTAAACTGTTTGCCACATGCGTTTAAAAAGTATAGACTTTTTGTGACGTCATCCTACACTACACAGGGAATAATATGGAATTTTTGATCAATAACCTGTATCTATGTTTGTTTTTACATTACAAGGCCTTAAAACATTTGTACAGATTCACAAACTTTCAAGGACCCTTGGTAACCCTGTTAAATAGCTTGTTTGCTTTATATTTATTAAATAATTTTATTAATGATAATTTTTATTGAGCTCATATTTACACCTCACTTTCATATCCAAAACATAAAACACACTAACCTTCACATTTTGCATAAGCAATTGCATAGGACAGTGAATTGCAGTCTTGAATCTGACTACACAAAAAATGAAAAATCCAGATCATCTCAAGATGAGGAAACACCTGCAAATGTAATAATCTGCTGCTAGGGCCGCTCTGGAGCCTTCTGTCTGGGAGTTAAAGCTAAAGATTTAATTGATTTAACAGAAGGTTGCGTTTAAGACTAAAACAAAAGTTTTTGCAAAAACAGACACAATTTTTGAACCGTTTTGTGCCATAATCTCAAATTCCTCAAGGCACTAGGATAAAGTAGCTTCACAAGTTTGACATTTTAAATACATTTTGGTTATAGCTTGAATCTTAGATTTAATAAGTAATAGAATAAATAATATTTAAATCGTTTTTGTGCTGTGAGACAGATTAGGATGACGACTGTTAATGATTGTAACTATATAGCAATTGCCTTCAACTATAAGGCTAAAATGACAGCGTGGAACAATGAAAAGAAACCAGGATGTATGACAATTAAAAAATGGGATAGGTTGGACAAAGTCCACTTGAGGTTGCTTGCTCACCCCTGCCAAACACTTCTCTAGTGTGTCCAAGATAATCAGCTGGGAGAGGTAGAGGTTCTTCTCCGCAGCTTCGCCGAAAATCCGCTGTGAATGAAAGACAACAACAACACAATCAGAAAAATGTTGCATTGTGATGTTGGAGCTTGACAATGTACCACACATTGGGTGACAACAGCTGGGTTTTCTTTTTGGCAAATAGAGGGATTTTAATTCGAAATCTGGCATTTCTTATGCGATATTTCAAAATGTGCGTAAAATCAGTGTGATGTAAACCCAGCTAGTGATGTTAACCCAGCTAATGATGTTGTTTAAACTTTTTACACAAACAAATGTCCGAAGTCAAGGACTTACCATGTTGTTCACATTTTTGAGTATGTTGGTCAGACCATTGATGACAAGGGCGAATTTGTACTTGGAGATGTTTATTAAGCATTCTTTATTGTGCTCTGTGCTCACTTTGTTGTGGGTGCTCTGTTGTCCCGTCTTTGTAGGTAGCTGTGGGTGAGAACGAAGGGAACAACAAAGTTAGTGACCAAATATGGGCTGTTATTTGAAAACAAAAATTGGCACTTCTAAACATAAACCAGCACCAAATTTCAAGTTCCTTCAAAAATCATAAAGATTGATGGTAAAGGACATGTGGATCTGGTTGTCAGGTGTCAATGTCAGTTTCTTTCCTGTGATCCAGCTTTCAAAGCTTATGTTATGGCTCTTGAAGTCTATCCTGACGGAGTTGGGTAGAAAACAATTCCTAACATGTGGAAAGCACAGAGCGAGAAGTCAAAGGTCCGATGGTCTTAAAAGTGACACACTCACCCCTGAGACAACATCTAAGCATTTAAAGACCCCAACCCACCCATCTAAACTCTCCAACTTTAGGTGTTAAAACAAAGAGACCCAAGTCCTCTAGACTTCCGCCCTCTGTCGCACACCTGCAGCCTAGCACATCTGCTCTAATGCTGTCTAACATACACGCAAGCATTTAAACTTTGAAGTGGGAATGTTGAAAGAAAGAACACAGGGCCGGACCAATTTAATGAAGCATATGTAGAATGAGGCTCTCCCCCTTAAAGTGTTCCCCCGATGAAAAACTGCTCATACTGTTTCTGAATACTGTGACTAAGCGCACCCATTTCATTGCTAAAAACAACGTTATTTTGTGTATTTGGTATAATACAATATGCTTGCGTGGTTTATGGTTAAAAAACACATTATTTTCCACCTATCGTACACTTTTGTAGCTCCAGATATCCTGCCTACTCAAATGCATTGATTTTGCACAAAACTCATCGATCTGAAAAGCGCTGTGACCCTGATTGGCCAGCTAGTCTGTACGTTGTGATTGGCCTGAATACCTCTGAAGTCAGCCGAAAATGTGACGCTCCTTACCATGTTTGAAAGATTTGCTCACAATGCAATGCTAACAGGAGTTAACTTACAGGCTGAGTCCGAAGCGTGAGGAATTATGAAAATGTCGGTCTTGTCTACATCACCAATCCCAGGAAGTAAACTGTTGCCTACAATCCATGTGTTTTTTGTAGTCCAAGAAAAGAGATTTACGTCGGAAACGATAACCCGCATCATAGTTTACCTTGGGGTTTGTACCTTTTGCATATCGTTAACAAGTACTAAAACACCAAAAGAAATGTAAAACCGTGAATCGGATGATAGTTGCTCTTTAATATTGTTTCGGTTTCTCTTTGATTCAATATCGATTATGTTTATTATTTCATAAAAACATTTTTGTTTTGCAGACATGGAATCTATATTTAAACAAAGCCTAAATGCTGGTAACATAAATAGGGGTGGGAATCGCTTGGACCCTCGTGAATCGATCCAGAATCGATTCTTATGGTCCCGATTCGATTCAGAATCGATTCTTGACGTACTAATTTGCATATCTGTGACGTCATTACGTCACATTTGCTCTCAAAGCCAGGTTAATGTTTGTACTTTGCTACTAGTCTCTGAACTGTCATATACTGTACTTTAATGCAATTAAGGGATAAATAATGTCATTCTTATATACATATATTTCCTGTTTCTGTTGTAAAACATTAAAACCAGTAAAAATAGTAATTAAACGTGACACATTAATTCTACATGTTAACCGTCATTAACTTCCACGAACTGACGTGCGTCTAGCATCATCATTATACACAGTGATTGGCAGTATTACTTTATTTATATAATGCGGCGCATCCAGCAACTGAATAACAAACTATGTGCATATTTTTACAGAAGTATATTCATGTTATATCTAAACAGTCAGCGGATGGTTTAGGAAACGCTATAGCACAGTCAGAAGAGTCATTAAATTAAATGCGCTGTTTCTCCCTGCCGCTCACTGAACAGAGAAAAGGCCGAGCAAGACTATCCCAAAGTGTATCTTGTTTTCTTGCAGTTAGAATGAGTCATTCAGGGCTGTTCTAGATCTTATTTCTTTCTCTTTTGCTCTTGTAAGCTCCGCTATGCGCTCGTGCAGTGCGCACTCTCTTAAGTTGTCCTTGTGCAGCACCGCTCCCCCAGTTGAGTTCCGCCTTTTGGTTCTGATAACGTATTTTGTAAACTAACATTTAAGAATCGATTCTTGACATTTGTGAATCGATTCAGAATCGGCCCACGTCCGAATCGAGATTCATCTAAGAATCGATTTTTTGTCCCACCCCTAAACATAAACCTTAGCTCTAGGCCTATATCACTGAAATACACATTTACATGAACAATAGCCCCAAACAACTGTGTAATCAAATTTTTCTTTTCTTTTAACTCTTTCACCGCCAGCGTTTTTAAAAAAAGTTGCCAGCCAGCGCCAGCGTTTTTCATGATTTTCACCAAAGTTTAATGCCCTCCAGAAAATGTTCTTCTTTAAATATATAAACATACAATATACCAAATGAAAGAACAGACCCTCTGCTTTCAAACAAAAAAAAGGGTTTAATCCTACCTTTAGTGGTTCTTTTGCAATCAGCTTTTGAATATGGGTAGGTTTCTGCAAAAACACCATATTTTGAGCAAAAAGCTAAAATAATTCAATTTTTGTGACGGACTTTTCATAGAGATCCCATTCAGAGCGATCTTTAAAACAGACACGGACATGCAGCAGCTTGCCATAGGGCAATACTTCCGGGTTTAAAAAGTTGCGGTGGATCCACCTGGTGGATAATAGCGGTATTGCGGAAAGACGGAAAATCTCGTCATTGGCGGGGAAGCGTTTTCTCTTAATTGACGAGATATCTCGTCAATGGCGGGGAAAGAGTTAACTAAATATTGTAAGAAGCAGCACATACAATGCACACAAGGTGCACAAACTGCACATGCAACTGTGCATTACTGTAAATAAAGCTAAAATATTGTAAATATTGTGCCACAGTGAAATTCATTAGCAACTTAAAACATGTTTACAAAACAAAATGTTTTTTAAATTAATAACACGTTCAAAACAGGCCCATAGCCTTTGTCTGAACATTGCTATATTCTTTCAATAACTTAAGGGAGGGGAAGTACAAATAATATCAATATAAAGTGAAACTCATACAGTAAGAATTGATTCGGGTATTTCCCAAATCAATATAGTTTTGTTAAAATGAAGATCTGTCTTTTTCTATAGAGCGAGATATGCGTCTTTATTACATACGATAAATTAAATGATCTGAGAGAAATAATACTATTTGAAAGAAAAAGTTATCACACTGATAGCAAAGAAGCATTTCATGAGAAAAAAAAGAATATTTGAGAGAAAAAGTTTTCATACCAATAGCAAAAAATTATGATATTTGAGACTAAAAAAAAGTTTTGAGAGAAAATATTTTCTCATTATAGAACATAAAAAATATAAATTTGAAATTTTTAAAATTATTTCTGAGAAAAAAAATCTCTCAAGTATATGTTTTCTGCTATCCGTGTGAAAACATTTTCTTTAAAAAAAAAAAAAAGTGTTTCTATCAAAACGCTTTTCTTTGCTCTCGATGCAATTTCTTGCTCTCGTGTCAGGATTTTGCTTTCTCTGTGAAAATTGTGTCATGGGCGGGGCCACGTTCCTATTGGCCAGTCGGGTAAGCATCGTCTTGCCTTGGGAATCGAACTGAATCATTACACCATTGTTCGGGTCACCTAGATAGATGCCGTCTCTGCTTTTAGTTGAGCACGGACACTCTAATGTTTGAGTAAGATGATGACACACAACTCGATGGATAGCTGGCTGAGCAAGTTCACAGCACTGAAGATTAAACATTAAAAAAATGAAATGGTACTCTTATTCATGAATGAATGTGTATTATATTATTAGCTTGCTAATCGCTAATTAGCCATCATGCTAGGTAAACTTGCAAATGCCAAATGAATGTTTTGATTCACTCCTTATTTAGTGAGCAGTGATCTAGTTTCTACCTTTGCACTTGCTAGCCTCAAAGCACCTGAAGAGTAACTGCTTGTTCATCATATACAACCTCCTGTATAACTTTCAACCAACGTTAGTGTGCATGGAGGAGGTACACGCCAAGCTGCCGCAGCGCGGGGGGCCACACACGTCGGGGCTATGGTGAACACAGTCCCGATGTCGTACGTGCCAGTGGTGGTTTATCATAACTTAAATGTGTTTTTTTGTTTTCATAAAAATATAAACATTGATACCATTATAATAAGATAGTTGCCTGCTATTGAAATCAGTGTGAACAGATGCACTCAGTCTCTCAATATCACAACTATGGTCATATTGAATACACAGCTATGACAATAATAAACAGGGCAACAAAGTAATAATAATAATAATAATAATTTGTTACACTTATTTAGCGCTTTTCTGCAACACTCAAAGCGCTTTACATATAAAAGGGAGAATCTCCTCAACCACCACCACAAAAAATAAGCTTTGGAGGAACTTGTGAGATGTGAACCATATTTTTATTAACTTATTAAATTAACAGATCCATAACTTAGTAATTATAGATTAAACATATGCTTTGATACTCAAAATAGTATTGGGGAAAAAATACTCGAGTCTCACGCATTCACAGTGAGACACACGCATTTCAGTCAGTTCACATGGTCACACACCACACCTTGTATTTCTCATGCTGAGAAGACTTAACTTTTCCTGCTATATACAATTAATGGACGAGGCGCAGGAAGGTTCTCTGTCAAGTTCATAGCTGTCTCGAATTTTTCTTGCGCTCCTCTGATTCACTTGGACTTGATTTATTCAAAAACTCCCCAACTGCTTTGCAATAAGAAGCTTAAGCTTACCTGAAACTATAAGGAAAATAGACTATAGAGGCTTTCTGAAATGAATGAAAGGACTAGAGATGACTATTGGAGCATGTCAGACCTACTTTTTTTTATAAGTGTAATTCTTGTCACTTCAATAATGTGTTATGTTTGTAACAAGACTGGGTGTGTTAATTTTAACACATTGTTTTGTGTTAAACTATTTAACACATTATGTGTTATTTCGTATTGATTTGAGTTCATGTAAATAAAACACTAGATGTGTTGTCCTTATAAGAAAGATGTCTCAATTTAACACATTCGTTTTAAGAGTGTATGTAAAATACGGGTCCCGTATTGATTTGATACGCGTCATTTTGCCTGTAAATACGGGACGATTCCGTGTTTCAGGGGACGGGTGGCATTGCCACCTTCCATGCACACTAACGTTGGTTGAAAGTTATACAGGAGGTTGTATATGATGAACAAGCAGTTACTCTTAAGGTGCTTTGAGGCTAGCAAGTGCAAAGGTAGAAACTAGATCACTACTCACTAAATAAGGAGTGAATCAAAACATTCATTTGACATTTGCAAGTTTACCTAGCATGATGGCTAATTAGCGATTAGCAAGCTAATAATATAATACACATTCATTCATGAATAGGAGTACCATTTCATTTTTTTAATGTTTAATCTTCAGTGCTGTGAACTTGCTCAGCCAGCTATCCATCGAGTTGTGTGTCATCATCTTACTCAAACATTAGAGTGTCCGTGCTCAACTAAAAGCAGAGACGGCATCTATCTAGGTGAACCGAACAACGGTGTAATGATTCAGTTCGATTCCCAAGGCAAGACGATGCTTACCCGACTGGCCAATAGGAACGTGGCCCCGCCCATGACACAATTTTCACAGAGAAAGCAAAATCCTGACACGAGAGCAAGAAATTGCATCGAGAGCAAAGAAAAGCGTTTTGATAGAAACACTTTTTTTTAGAGAAAATGTTTTCACACGGATAGCAAAAAACATATACTTGAGAGATTTTTTTTCTCAGAAATAATTTTAAAAATTTCAAATTTATATTTTTTATGTTCTATCATGAGAAAATATTTTCTCTCAAAACTTTTTTTAGTCTCAAATATTATTATTTTTTGCTATTGGTATGAAAACTTTTTCTCTCAAATATTCTTTTTTTTCTCATGAAATGCTTCTTTGCTATCAGTGTGATAACTTTTTCTTTCAAATAGTTTTATTTCTCTCAGATCATTTAATTTATCGCATGTAATAAAGACGCATATCTCGCTCCATATTTTTCCATTGTCTATGCCAACACGTATATAACGTTTTGAATGTATGTAAACAATGTTAGCAAACTAACTTGGTGGTTAGGGCATGTGCTCTGATATGTTGAGGTATTGAGTTAACATAGAAAATGAAAGTTCAAATCCAACTCTCCCATCATATACCAGGGTTTCCCACAGAAAATTAGTTAGTTAAGCTGGTAGGGTTGGGCGAGTGGGCGGGCAGAGGGCATGGCAATCAAAGGGGCGTCATGATGAAAATTTTAATATTTTTACTTAAAACACTCAAATAAAACTACATTTTGAAATAACTATGACAGAAAATGAACACATACTAGATTATTAATGAATTAAATGTTTTTAACAGATACCTCTAATGGGAATAGCTGTGTGATGAAGTGAAACTAAAGGGTTAATAATCAAAAACAGTTGTAGAACGTCAGGCGATGATTGATGGCGCAAAAATTGTAAAAACAGATTATTTCCCACGTTTAATTACATTATCTTAAAGGAGAGTAACTACTGTTTACTGGACTGTTTTCACACTTACAGCGAACCGCTCCAGAGTTCGACTTGCAATCCTCGTCTTGGACTGATTGTTTTGGTGCAGATCCGAGCGTGATTGCCATGTTCACAAATGCCTAAACGGACCGAACCAAGGGAGAAAAAATATTGTGCTGCCCAAATAGGTGTAGCCCACTTTTAATTTAGCAATATAAAAAATCTAATCGAAAACTTAAAATCCTTGTTGGATCTTGTCTCATGACAAAATGTAAATTAGTTACATTTAAAGTAAACATGTAAAGTAGTTCACAAACATTGTGTGACCGCATTTTTAAATAAAGTTTGTTTGCGTTGAACTGAAGATCTGGAATAGAAGAGGGAAAGTACATTTTTAATTTTGGGGTGAACCATATTCTTTAATGATAAAATAAAGAGCACTAAAAATGGCATGACACAATGTCCCTTAATTTTATTGCACTACCAAAATGAATGCAAAAAAAAATATCTGACAATAACTTGCCCTACAGCTAGGACATTACTGAAGACCTCCAAAGCCCTGAGATTTCTTACCGGGTCCACTACCGTGTGACCCTGGAAAGCATGTGTCTGGAAATTAAAGTCCTATGACCTGAAGAGTTAAGCTGTTAATCCCAGGACCACCAAACACACCAGCAATCTTTACATGCATAAAACACATACACTCTCACAGCACACATATCCCAGCCCTGCTGACATCCATTTTATAGCAGCATGCCGATGGACAGTAAGCACTTTGTTTCCCAGGAATGATTTAAAGTAAAAGGTCATGAACCGAACGCTTCCCTAAAACCATGTCGTAATTAGACGCAACGCCATATGATTACAGTGATGGGCAATTTGTCTGTCCATACTGAACATGAAAAGAGGTTAGTGACAAAATATCATTTTCTGATATTCAAAATAAATGTATGCAAACAAGTGTCATTTTAAAGTAGTAAAACAGTCATTCTTAAACCTCAGCCAAATATTTCCCTAAATCTCTCAAGCAGGCATCAATGCAGAATACAAAGCATCATCAATCTCTTATTCCTGAGTCAGATCTCTCCCCAGAGAGACAACATATTAGTTTTCCATGACCGTGCAATGGCATCTGTGAGGTCATTGTTTCAAGGTACTCTGTGCATTCATACAGCTGCTGACAAGGCAGAATGTTAGCACAGACAATATGCTTATGTTCTTATATAAAAAAACAACCAATTACTGAATAATCCTGCAATTTCTATTGCATTCTTAAAAGCTGGAACGTAACATGTTGGACAGTTGTGGTGGACAGAAAATACAAAAAGTCAAGGTGTCATAAGCTTTATGTCTTAACACATTAAGCTTTTTGCCAAACAAGTGCCTTAAGTTCTCAGATTTAAAGAGCTTTAAACCAGCTTAACATTAAAACCTTTTAAACCTCAATCAAACTGTTATAAACTTTATCCGGCAATAGCAAAAGATAAAAACCCCTTTGAAAAGCCTCTAAAGCAAATAATTGGATGACAGCACAGAGACAAACACAACAGCTACGGCAGAAACAGGTGCAGACGACGAGCATTTTAAGTTAACACACGAGCGCAGCATCCATACAGACCAAAATTTAATTCTGTGTCTGAAACTTGACACTCAGAAATGGTAGTGACCAAAGATGATGTCTGCTGGCCATATCTGTACAATGTTCACTTTTAATTTCCCCTTAGGTAGTATGATATTAAACAGGGAAAAGACTAAAGTTAAGGTATCTGATACATTATTTGGTAAAAAAGCATAACAGTAATATGGGCCTTGACTCAGTGCACATTTCCACTCCATGCACAACATGCATACATTTAAAATGCATCTTTAATAATAGAATTCAATAAACGTTAAAAACAATTTTTCCAAGCTCAGCATGACAAATACTGTAGGCTACGTCAATAAACCCTCCAATCTCTGCACCTACAACAACATCAGACGATAGGATTTAGAAAAACGTTTCAAATGTGTCAAATCACTTTAAATATTGCTAAACTATTGATTAAGTTTTGTGCATACAGAGTACTGAAAGGTTGCTCCAGCAATACAATCTCATCCTTCTCCATGTCAACAACACAGAGAGAGTCTGATTCTTTTGTTTATAATATTTAGCCATTGCGCGCGACCAACTCATATGAGCGTGCATCAATTCAATGGCTAACCCACAGCACAATATTCAACTTCCGACGGCAAATTGCAACCCGTCAGGCCTAAACCACAACATGCACGTATCGCATCTGACCACCGAAAGCCCAAACCCACCAAACCCTCCATCTTCCACATAAACAACGCGCGTGTATGCACACAGACCGAACATTACGCCGTGTGCGTGCTCGCTTTTCCCCCTGGAAATGTCAAAGCCCACCACCGATCACCCTCGCTTGATGTTTTCTTTACCTGTTCGTCGAATCTGTTAATGATGGCCTGGACCCACTCCACGGGCTTGTGCGCCGCCATGCTCAGGCGGATGCGCGCGCCGCAACCTCTCCTATCAACCACTTTTGCGATCCTGATATTTGCTCCCGGCTCGCCCCCGATGCACCTAATACCCCCAAAGGCTCTCCGAAAAATAATCCAGGTGGAGAAGTGCGGAGGAGGTGGAGGGGGCTCCGGTTTAGTTCTTCACTTCTAGCTCGCTCCACTGCGCCGCCATGACACACGACCGGAAGTTTGAATCCTCCTCTTTCTCGCTCTCCAGTCTCTGGCTGTTGAGCATGCGCAGTAGCGCTGCAGAAGAGCACAGTACAAGGATAGTGGAGAATCCAAAGGGTATGATTTCAGGGGCGTTGCTAAGATCGGATGGGATGGGGGCTTGAGAACATGACCCCACAAACGCGTGAATAATTTGTATTATTATGAAATGTATTATTAGTGAATATTAAAAAAGAAATGAAAAAACAGTTCACAGTGCTTAAGTTGCCACTATTGTCATTTTGGTGGTTATATTGTTTCTTTTCATTGATGTTTTTCTTTTTTCCCCACTTTTGGCTTTCTCTTTCTCTTGTTGATCAACCATATTTTTGTCTGTTAATCGTTTTGCATACCTACTGCATCTCTCCTTCATTGTGTGTAGACTCTTGCTTTTATCCTGATTTTTCTACTATATATTATGTTGCCTGACTGATTCCTCAACATTTATATGCTATATTTCTTGTTGGCCTTCATTTTAATTAAATTTGTTTCTTTTTTCCTTCATAGAAATTGATATGGTTATAAAAAAGTAGTAGTTTTATTATTATTAACTGATAAAAGACGGTGTTCAATGACTGTGTGTGGTCAACAGTGCCACCTGCAGGCAGGAACAGATACTGTACTGTAAAACACCTCGACAGAAATCTGACACACAAACAAACTGGAAACGCGCTTCTTTTTGTTGTTTTTATCTTTTAAAATAAGAATAACCGTTTCCTAAGTTATACTCTGCTAACGTCACATCTGTTTGAGCGATGTTAGTTTGATTTAACTTTATCTTCACTCAGTCGTTGTACGGTGCGCCGGTTGTTGTGATGTTTATCCAGCCCTTCCTGTGATTGGACGGCCGTGTGAGAACTGACATTAACGAGCTGAGCCTTTCATCCAAAGTTTAATATTTTTCAACTCTCGGCGCTCAGCATGTGTTTCAGCTCGGTTCACATGTGCTAATTTACGGTAGTTACGCTTGTAAAAGCAACGCATGCAGTGTCACTGGCGCGTGTGCACGCAGAAATCCATGTTGCGCATGTTTCCCTTTTCTGCAGGCCCGCACACCAAAGTTCGGCTGACATCACGCGATTGAGTTAGGTTATGAAAATATAACAAAACTAGAGTAAGTTTCTAAATAATAATGATCATAATCTTATTTTCAGAAGTCTTTTATGCAAAGCAGGAAATCAGAAAGGAGAGATGATAAGTTTAAGTTAGGTAACGTTAACGTACCCATTCTCATCCAGTCAGGTCTCAGACAGAGAAAAAAGTCTCAGAAAAACCTCTGTCAAGTCTATAGAATTGCATTGTACCTGAGAAAATCAGCACATTTATAAGTTCTGTATTTTTTCAGATATTAAATTAAAATTTTGTTAACTATTTCTAGCACATATAAACAGTTAGCAGTATGATTATTTTAGTAGGCTAGCCTGGGGCGTCATGCACAAATGTTGTAAGGGGGCACAGTGTGCACAGCTCACAGAAATCTGTGCATAATCATATACAGACATTCATAGAGAAAAACACCAAAATTAAAGTGTCGACTAACTTTCATATAAAATACTTAATTTATTCATTCAGAATTATAACATATTTGCATCATATTTACATCTAAAATGACTTCTTTGTTGTTTATTTACGTTCTGTTTAATGTCTTTTTTAATTGTGCCTTTAATGCATTTGCATAACAACTGCGTTATGTTATACAATAAATGTAAATTTAAATCCATAAAGTATATAAACAATGAAAATAACATAAACAACAGTCACGTAATTGATTATAATGTTCGATTATGATTTTGAAACATGAAATTAGAGGAACGTACTTTTGTCTTAAATTGAGTAATTTCGTGCCCCGTGTGAACTCTGGCATTCTCCCAAAATGAATAGGGTAGTTTCTCAATCAGAATGCTGCCGCCTCCGGAGGTCGCATATGTAGGCCGCATGCGTCATCAAGTCTGGTTTATTTTAGTTAAGTATGCATTACATTCGCAAGTCTAAAGCATATTAAAACACTTTTCGATGAACGAGAAATAATAGTCAACTTTATAATTGTTATAATAATCATAAATTACTGTTTTTTTTTAATATTGTTATTATGAAAATATTCTTGTCAAAGACATGTTATTATTCACTCACTGTTATATAAAATGCTAATGTGCAAGAAAATATTTTCTCTGCTAGTATTATTTCCACACATTGTATGCCAAACATGTTAATATTCATGTTAACTGTTAGTATGATGAAGATAGGCCTATTAAACATTTTTAAATACATGTTTATTTTTTCCAGGATGTAGGTTAAGCACACTTCTTGCGCACACACTGTAAAAAGTAATACGTTTAATTTACTTAGAAAATGAAAACTGATTGCCTCAAAACTTTTACGTTTTTTAAGCTTACTTCAACTTTTTTATGTATTTGTATAGGTAACAAAATAATCGTAAGTACTGATAACTCAGTATTTTAAGTTGATTTTGAGAAGAACCATTTCTGAAACTGTTTTTAAAGAGCCACACCAACACAGTGATTACACCCCACAATCTGATTTTAACTCCACAGGCACATAAGAAAAGAAAACGTTATTACATTAATATTTTTTATATGTTTGTTTTTTGTTTAATATTCTTTAACACAATTGAGACAAAGTAACCCATCAAAGGGAATAAATTTTTTTTTCTTTAAGATCTTGAACTTCTAAACTTGAAAGAACCTCTTGTTAAAGCTGCACACTAGTCAGCTTTAGATCTCCATCAATTTCAAGAATATTAATTTCTTCCAGTTGCTTGAAGCGGTAGTCATAAGAGTGTCATAAAAGTGTAACGATTGGCTATTCATTTTCGTTTGTGCACCAAAGGTAAATAATGGTAAAAGTGTAAAAGTGCAAAATTGACATGATCTTAAATCTGTTGCTGCATTTCCCTCACAAACCCATCCATACTGCTATAAAATAACCCAGCATCTTTTAGAGCATAACATCATACGATTTTAAAGTTTAAGTTAAAAAACACTTACCAACGACATAGCGATTTGCACTTTCTGCACTTTTGGTCTTTAACTGAGTTTAAGTGATTCCTAAATTGAATAAGCTCCTCCTGCCGGTGGTTTATGGGACACAGGTGTCGAAATGAAGAAATACAAGAATTTAACTTGTGTCCCATAAAATGTATTCAGGTTTAAATTTCGGGTTGGGTTATGTCTCCTTAAAATGGCAAAGAACCTGTCACACTGATCTGTCGTTATGCATTTTTGCATTTGATGCTTTTAACCAAAGTGACACATTGTGCATTGCATGATATACATTTTATCAGTGTGTGGGGGATCGCACCCATGTGGTGGTAACACAATATTCAACCAAAAAACCAAAAAAACATTGGCATTGATTCGTTTTAAATCTTAGGTTTTAGTGGTGTATTATTTTACATATAGATCAAAATTAAAACCGTCTACTTACTATTTTTCATATAATATTTGATAGTTTCAAATGCTAAGATGAAAACCCAACAGCAGTGAATAAAACCGATACATGACTTTGATTACTAAATACATAAAATACAATAGCTTGAAAACAGACAAATTTCACTGAACAAAATCAAAACAGAACGTTAAACAAATTGATTGTCAAATGAAAAGTATTATCAAGAAAATCATGGGATCTTATCTCAAGATGATTTGGGTAAAACCCAGAGGCAGTACACATATGCCTTAAAGAAAAAATAATGTTTTATTAAATTAATTTATTGCTTATTTTATGACAGTTTGAAATGTAAGCCTAACCACAAGCCAACCTGCACAATTTTTTATTTATTTCAATTGGATGTTTTTGTGACACAATACTCCTAAATTATATTTATTTAATCCTTTATTAAACAAATATTATAGTTTTAATTATTTTATAAAATAATGTCCTTTTAGTGCAAAAAAAAACAACAACTGAAAAATAACAAACTTTAATCAAGATTAAGGATCAATTCATTAATGAACTGGGATTTTAGGCACGTGTAACGTGTTGTAGCATTTTAAGAAGCATTCAGGAGTCTCTGAAACATTTAATTACGTTAGTAACTTTTAAGACAACAGCATACAGCAAAGCCTTCCAGGTCAGCTTTATGGCCCCTCTCTACTGCAATAGTGGAGAATGTTTTACCCCATTTGGATTGGATTTTGGTGGATTAACATAAACAAATCCCCAGTGCCACCATATAAATCTAAAAGGAGAACTGCAAGACACCATTTTTTTTGTCAAAAGGAGTACCTTAAAAACAGACTGGGAAAGAGAAGACATTTCATTAGTCCACATGAATATCCTTGTCACCGTTACTATCATCATAATGCCGCTTTTCCTGTCGGAGTTCGCCCCCTGGTGGCAGTTGTAATGAAGTTTCAGTTTGAATGTAGGCTAAATCTGTACCAACATGCAGAGAAACTAATTCCAGTGAAGAATCAAGAAGAGCCTTCATTCTAAGCACATGATATATCTTTCACCACAGTAAAATAAATAAATAAATGCGAATGAATGAAACAATGAACAGCTATAAATTTATGACAAAAGATGCCAATTTTTTTTGAAGAGAAAATAATGGAGGCAGCATTAAAATAATAACATACATATTAAAGTAATCATTTATATAGCAGTAATCAAGGGTTTTTATGGGTTTGAGAGTTACTGATCTCGTTTAAAAAAGATTCTCACAAATATTCACTTTACATACATTGTTTTAAATACATTGAAATACGTCACTTCCAGTTGGTTGGTCGCATGCGGTCTAGTCAATCAAGTTTTTTACGCATCCAAAAGTCATGTTGCCCGTTTCTCAAATTGCAGCCTCCGTAGGTCGCATTTCTATTTTGCATATTTAGCCTAATCAAGACTGTCTTATTTCTAAATATTAATAATTATAATATTGACTATTATTCTTAGCTAACTGTAAATTGTTGTAATATGCCTATGACTTGCGAATGTAACGCTCAGTTAACTTAAATAAACCAGACTTGATGACGTATGCAGGCATATGGGATTACCGCACTCTGCCGCCTTTGAATTGAGATTAGGGATTGGAGAAACGAAGCATTTCAAAGCTTCGAATCATTTGAACCAAAATGATTCACTGTTTCTAAGCGTTTGAAACACCATACACGTTGGCGACACCTGCTGGTCAAAACGTATAAAGGCAACAAGATCTAAGCCCAAACATAATTGCACCTTCTACAAACAATGAATTGAATTGCAAATATGTTCACAACGATATAATGCTTTCAATATAATAAACCAATCATTAAATGTCATTAAATATTAGTTTTTTTTAGGTGATTACATAGACCTAAAAAATTCCCAAACAATTGGCCTTGGTTTTTTATATCACTCATTATACAAAAAACTTTAAAAGCCAATGACCAGCAAAAGAAAATTATTGACTTCGCTTTCGTTTGTCCATGTAATGCAGCTGCCATGAGATGAAGGACAATATTCTGGGGGCCGTGGCCCTCTGGGGACCCTGAAATGGTGCCAGGGGGCCCCAGTTTAATGACATTTTATAAATACATTAATTTATCATAAATTCTGTGTAATAAAACCTCAGAAAAATAAGGCTACTAATTGCAGAAGTGCAGAACCATTTGTCATGACTGCCTAAGGATACAGCTCCAGCCTAACAGTTTAAGGCCGGGTTTTATATGTATAAAATAATGTTAAAGGGTAAAAATGATGCTGTCCTATTTTTCATAAATGTATAAATGTATAGTTCATTATCCATTAGTTTTGTTCTGTCATAAATTACTAATAAATATAAATTGAACACAAATCTTAAAACAAAAATTAAAATTAAAACAAAGCTTGAGCATTGATTGAAAAAGCATTTTTAATACTCCATTTCACAACTACACAAAGAAAAACTACTCACTACGCCCACTTCTGGCCTCAGACTGTTATGCTGGCGCTGTTATTCACAGACATCATATACGTATACAGTTCATGACGTGCTGGAACGTAATCCAGCCTTGCCCTCATATTGGTTGAGCTCCTCACGATTGTAAACCGCAAAGTGTATTTGTCACCTGTTTTTAAAGATTAAGCCATGTAAACTAAAGGCTTTTCAACTTTTTCTATATCATTTGAGTACCTTGGAGATTCTTTATATATTGAGTTGAATTATACCTTGCATACAAAGAGCACCGAGATCACCAATTTACACCCCGTGCAGCACTTCTTTTGCATTCTTTGCTTTAATCCTTAATTCTTAAAAAACACACTCTGGGGACACATGTGAAATAAGACTTATTTCACATGTTAACTTGTTTATTATTTTACTTGTAAATATGTGGGGTCACACCCTGCTGAAAAAAACCAGCATAAAACCAGCATGGACCAGCATGGGAATTATGCAATGGAAAAGCGCCATAAATCCCTTGAAACAGTGGTTCCCAATCCTGGTCCTCGAGGCCCCCCTGACAGAAAGTTTTAGATGTCTCCTTATTTAATACACCAGATTTAACTCATCAGCTCGTTAGGGAGACATGTTTACCATTTTTGGGCTCTGTTTACACGTACATGGTTATTTTTAAAAACTGAGAGATTTACCTTCGTTTGTGCCCCTCGTTTACACGCAAACGGAGAACTCGCCTCTGAAACCGATTGTTTCTAAAAACTCCGGCCAGAGTGGAGATCTTGAAAATCTTCGGTTGCACGGTTGCATGTAAACTGAGACAAACGGATGTTTAAGCAGGCAACGTCACAGAGTATGCGCCAGAGCTCGCACCTACGTCAAAAGTGCGACCTATGTTTACATGTGACTGCTACTCTGAACGCTTCCAAGATCACATTTCTGTTCTAACATTATTTGCATTCAGGAATCCTGGCTAAAACCTTCACTGGAATTTACATTGTATGGATATACAGCAGTGCGTAAGGATAGAATTCTTGCATTAGGGGGCGGTGTAGTCACTTTTATACAACATGGTGTTAACTATAGAGTTATCAACGGTTGTGAAGAACTTGAGATAATCATAATTGAGGCATGGGTTAACAAAACAAGAATCAGAATAATAGACTTTTATAATCCTTGTCAGAAAATAACTAGGGACATGTTGGAGAGTGTATGTGATAGGGAAAACTCCAAAGTAATAGTATGTGGGGATTTTAATGCATATAATACCTTGTGAGGATGCGCCAGAACAGACAGAGATGGGTATATCATTGAGGAGTTTATGGATGATCATTTGTTAGTATGTCTAAATGATGGAAGCGGTACTAGGTATGACATAGTTCATGGCGTAGAATCTGCAATTGATCTTACTATTGTTCGCAACAATTAGCAGGTACCTGTACATGGGATGTGAGCAGTGACAATGCAATGGTTTGTGATCATTATCCTATCTGGATTAAAATAAGGAGTCAAAATATTAGTTTTGAAGAAAATTGGAGTTCAAGATGGAGAATGATAAGTGCCAATTGGGGGCTGTATAATTTTATAACAAGTAGCAACTAATTGAAGTCATGTCAAATTTGAGTGACGATGCTGAGGAGTTGAATGATATGATTATTAAAATAATACATGAGTCAGCAGAAGAAACAATAGGGAAAACATCTGGTGCAAAGAAGAAGAAAATGGTACCATGGTGGTCTGATGAGTGTAGAGAGGCTGTTAAAAACAGAAATAAAGCCTTTAAAATTGTTAAATCTAATCATTCATTTTATAATTTAGTGGAGTATAAAAGAGCACAGGCTAACGCTAAAAGAATTATAAGAGAAGCTAAAAGGAAATATTGGAGAGACTTCTGTAGTAATATTGGAACAGGAATCAAAATTAATGACATATGGGGAATGATAAGAAAGATGGGTGGCATAAGAAGGGATTTTTCATTACCAGTATTAAGCTTGCAAGATAGATGCTTGCAAAATCGTTTGTAAGGATACATAGCTCACAGAATCTCTCCAGTGAAGAGCTAGATATAAGAAAGAGGATCATTGAAGAAAATAAAAATAAGCTGGGGATTAAAGAGGTGGGGGAGAGCTCACTAGATGCAAAGTTTACATTGTTTGAACTAAAAAGAGCATTGATAGGTGTTAAAAATACCTCACCAGGGTGTTGGGATATGCTATAAAATGATTGAAGAAATATCTAATGTTGCAAAAAAATATGATACTGGTTTTGTATAACAAAATTTGGGAGCAAGGAAAATGACCTACTGGGTGGAAACACTCCGTAATAGTTCCTATAGGGAAACCAGGAAAGGATAAAATGAATGTCAAAAGCTACAGGCCAATAGCATTAACATCTAATCTGTGTAAACTCATGGAGAAGATGATTACTAAAAGGTTAGTGTATAATTTAGAAAGCAGAGGGCTGATTTCACCATATCAGAGTGGATTCCGTTGTGGAAGAACAACTATGGATCCTGTAGTTTGCCTGGAGAATGAGATACGTAAAGCGCAAGTTAACAAAGAATCTGTTTTGGCAATCTTTTTTGATATAGAGAAGGCCTACGACATGCTGTGGAAGGAGGGACTTTTAATTAAGTTGAATAAATTGGAAATAGGAGGAAAGATGTTCAACTGGATCAAAGATTTTTTAAAGGGTAGAATTATAGAGGTCAGGATAGGGTCAGAGTCATCAAGTACATACACAATAGAAAATGGCACCCCACAGGGTAGTGTATGCAGTCCAATTTTGTTTAATATAATGATTAATGATGTGTTTGATGGAGTGAACCAAAGGATAAACAGGGCATTATATGCAGATGATGGAGCGTTGTGGGTAAGCGTTGTGGGTAATATTGACAATTTACAGCAAAGGATGCAAATAGCAATTAGTCAGGGTGGGACATGGTCACTTGACTGGGGGTTTCACATTTCAGTGGAAAAAACGCAAGTCATCTGTTTTTCTAAGAAAAGGGTAAAACCCACAATAGATTTTAAGATAAATGGACAATCTCTCAAACAAGTTAATGAATTAAGATATCTTGGTGTGTGGTTTGACAGTAAACTTACTTTTAAAAATCATGTTCAGAAAATGGTGGACAAACGTAAGAAAGCAATTAATCTTTTGAAGTGTCTTTCAGGGTACAGCTGGGGGGCATCAGGATCTTCTTCAAAAAGAATCTATATTCCAATAATCCGATCAGTGTTTGATTATGGATGTACAGTATACAAAACAGTCTATAAGCAAAGCAGTGATAGAGTATCTAAAAGAAACACAACTAGCAAGAAGACTTTAGCCCAATTTTGTTTTTTGTTTTTTAATAGATACATTTATTTTTGACTTCCCAATGTGATCACACCTCAATCCAGTAGATGGCGGTAATGCACAAAGATTGTAAACTGCCAATAAAATTCACTGAAGAAGAAGAATCTTGACGTCAAACACGGTGGATAACGGCGCACACTCTGACGTCGCAAGGCAAAACCCCCGGTTTTACTCTCTACACGACACCACTGTAGCTTAAAAAGCTCACCCTGGCCGGGGTTTTCAAATATGCTTGGTTTCAGTGCCCTGATACTGCGGTTTCGTGTGGACGAACGGCCGAACCGCGTGAAAACACTCACAGTTATAAAAATACCCGTGTCCGTGTGGACTAGGCCTATAAAATCCTCCTTAATTCATCCTCACAAAAAATTGTAGGAAGCGGAATGGGGGGGGCACAGAAAAACACATTTAATACATGATACTAAACAATCAATAATCAAATGCTGTTTTGAAATGATAACCAGAGTAGATGTACTCTACTCGAATCACTGCACCATGGCCACTGGTCAAGGCACAGTGTGGTATAACAGTGGGACGTTGTTTCTGATCCAGGCTGATTACTGTACACATACCTTGGCCTCAAAAGCAATTTAATCCAAAAAAAAAAAAAAAATATTTAAAACTTTATTTTATGCAAATGAGGTTTCAGCCTTTATGTTTAAACATATTCACATTTAAAATATAATGTTTTCCAATGTTGATGTTCAGATGGGACTTTCTAAAAAGCTTAACATAGTTTATCGAATTTGAAGGATAAAATTCAGCTATACACCTTATAAATAATGCATAATTTATGTAACAGTTAAAGCCAAGCGGATGAGAATATAAACACAACGCGGTACCTTACACATTAAGAGTTTTCCTCCCAGCAACATGTAATTTAGGGTACTTTTTTATTACTTTTTTTATTAATGAATAATTATCTTAGGTAACGTTATATACTAAATCTGATCTTTTCATATCATTGACTTATACATTAGGCTACTTTAAGCATTTCTTCATAATAATTTTATAAAAGGAAAACACTAGCGTGTAATTTAACGCACCGCGCGTTCCCGTAGGCGTGCATACACATAGTATGATTTTTTTAAAAGATTTATACTGACTTTGGTCTTCTAATTTTACCGTTAAGCAACGCGCCCGTTTAACGGTTTTAAAATGTCTCGTTCGGGTAAACAACCTGACAACCGCGGGTCTGATAATAAATAACTTACTTCAATAACTTAATAATAAATAAGTTGGTCTTTTTTCATTCTCTCCTCCCGGGTATCTTTTTTAACAATTACTTTGTTAAAAAACAAAGTAATTTTCACTTTATATGGAGCGACTGTTTATGCTGCATCTTCTTCCCGAAGCGCCGTTTGGAATTCGTCCTCCGTCTGTGTGTGTGTGTGTGTGTGTGCACGTGTTTAAGTGCACTCAACAAATGTAGGCATGTTAGAATTACAGTTATGCCGCTTACATAATGCAGCCTTTTTTAATGTTTGATGACAAGATAGGAAAATTATGTAGACTAATAATTTAAGTTTAATGTCCTAATGATCAGCCTACTAATTTGTATGTCCCACAGCTGACATGGACCGTTATTAACCAGTTTGGGAACTTTCTTTTTTGTTCTAACTGGTTCAGGAACATCAATTTTAGGGTTGAACCGAAAACCCGAAACGTTACTGTCAAATAAGTCTCTCTTACAACGACTTTGTTGCTTAGAACTTATTTATTTAATAGAACGTTACAGACACCGTCTTAATGCCTCAGTCTCAGACTACCGAATTCAAGTCCCGCCCCCTCTCACTCTCATTGGTTGTCAGTCAACATATGTAATAATCTAACCGCTATTACACCTCCCCCTTTAAAGTTTCCAAAAGAAACACATTATTGTAACTGTAATTCTTTGTTTACGTTCAAGCACTTACCCTTATTCATTTTAACTATAATGAACATTTCAACATTTAACAGTTTCCTTTTTTTTTCAAATGAACACTTTACATAGCAGCCATTTAAGATGCATAACTCACATCCACTACACATTAAACATGCATAGATTTTCTATTTACTTAACTATAAATTCAGTTTAACAGTAGGTTTTATTACTCTGCCGGACCTGGTCACAGTCACTCCTTGTGTTTCACACGGTGTCTGCGACACTGGCTTTTCCGCATTACTGATGTACAGTTTTTCAACATTCAGCGGGCTCTTCGCCGTCGTTTCACAGTCATTATCAGCATTTAGACATTCCGCAGGCACTTTCTGTAGGTGTCTGCGATTCCGCCTCATCTCACCTTCCCCCTTTTGAGCCTCCACCACGAATGAGCGCGGCGCGCTCTCTTGCGTTCTGACCTGCACTGGACCTTTCCACGACTTTTCTCCGTCCAGTTTCATCAGCACAGCATCACCCGGCTGCAACTCAGGTAAAGGCGGGCGTACACGGTGCGATTTTTGCTGTCGTAGGGGCTCGCATGCGATTTTTTTTCCTCGGGAGGAAATCGTTCATGCTCGTATGGTCGCGGCTCGCACCGTGTGAGAGGAATTACGAGCCAAGCCGAGCAGGTTACGAGCACCTTACGACCTCCCGATAATTTTTAAACATGTCAAAAAAGTTCGGGAGCTGTCGGTATAAATTCGTAGTGTTGGTGCGGGTGTACGAGACGATCTGGCAAAGCACTTGAAGTTGACCAATCAGAATGTACAAAACGCAGAAGAAGAAAGACAAATGTAGCATTGCTACCTCAAATATTGATGACTACTCTATAGCTGGCTATGTTTCGCGCACATACACACTCCGGTGACCGGACATCATGACAAATATGTACAGGTCCTTTCAGTGACGACCTCTTGATCAGCTTATTTGCCTGAAAAAAACCTGTCATATGTGTTTTTGTGATGTCGGGTCACAGCTTTGGATGTGTGTGGAAACAGGAGAGAGTGTAGTTGTTGTAGGCTATACCGCTGTTCTGATAAGTGCTACCACATTAAACGAGGCTTTTTGATATTAAAACTTTTTTGTTTTACTTGTTGATTTTTCTTTACTTGTTAATATGTTTTATCATTATTTACAATGTAAACATAAAATAAGCCAACTAAATTATGTAATAAATACATTTAAAAATTATTAGACTCCGTGCAGAGACCACTGGTTTAAATAGTACAGGATGTACAAAGAATGTCGCAATTTTTGTGTAATCCAAGCTGTGCCAAAGTTGCTGTAGTTTCATAAATGATTGGATATTAAAAGGGCTGTCGCGACAGAAAAAAGCAACGGAATGTCCATGTTTAATAGGCTAAGATATGCATTTATTGAGAGAGTACATAAACATGATGATCATATGCGGAGACGATGTTTCCCATCTTATTATGGAGCTTCTGCTTTAACAACTGAGCTTGTTCGGTATTTTTACCCACATATATATTCTTTTACATATTTTCGACCAAAGGAACAAAAGATATAGCCCAGTGTAAGTTATATGGTAGCCTTGTTTTGAAATGATGAGAACATTTAAATGACTAAAAATGTAGGCTATCTCTGAAACTTTATTTAAATAATGATTAATTTGTTTTCATACTATATTTGTATTGCTATGTATTAATTTACATATAGGCCTACTGTGAAAATGCACTATATTAATATGCAATGCCTTCTGTATGGCATTTATTTTTGTGCATTTACAGGAGCATAAATGCTGTCTCACTTTTACTTCAAGACACCGCATTGACCGAACATTTGCACATAACAAGCCTAGACAATGTGCTTTATATTAAATTAAATTATTTTCGTTTTACAAATTAATATTTGCCTATAGATGTGTTGTCTTAATAATTTAATTATAAAGGGAAAGACGTGTAACGTTAGCTTGCGTTTTACCTCATTGCTCCTCATTCTGCATTTACAAATAAATAAATAGGCCCACTGAATGTGTTTTTTGAACGGTCATATTTATAAAAAAGCAACAATATATGTAACATTAATAATAGCAATATAGATATTTACTAGGCATTACAAACATGATGTATTAAGACGGTAAAACCGCATATGCGCAAGCACGAACAATCACTGCCAGAGAAATTCCTTCACCGCCACAGAAGACCTATATTGCAATTTCGGAATGCATAAATAGAAATACAAAAGAACAGAAATTCCAGGCTGTTTTATATACTAAGCCAATATCTTAACCCTATTCTTTTTGTTTTATTTTTTTGTACATTCTGCCACAACGAAAGGAACCCCCTTTCATCCTCACAGGTGTGAAAATGCTTACGTCAGAATTCGTCAAGTCGTACAGTAAAATCTTGTCGTGTGTGACTGCGTCCGAATTATTTTCGTATAAACTCACTCGTGTCGTGTGCGAGAGCTCACGACGTTCCGACCGTCAGAATTCGCACCGTGTACGCCCAGCTTAAGTCACGCACCCCGTGTCTCCGATTAAAGTAGAAGCAAACATTGGTCGGACGGCAACGTCGTCTCCCTGGCCAAAAGAGGTCGCGGCAGGACGCCACAAATGGTGTACTATTGGTCCGAAATCAACGTCGTCTCCCCGTCCAAAATTAGTCGGTGCTGGACGGCACAAATGCACAACATGTCCTAAAATGCATTTATGTAGTCCTTGTGAAATATGCAAATGCTGTGCGTACACCTTGGTTAATACTGCAATAATTAATTTAAGTGAACAAAGTATATTTTTAAGAGGTTATGAATAGACGTCCACTCACGTCTTTTACACGTCTAGACTACACTCGTTGGAAAAAAACATAATAATCTTTATGAAATACACGATTTGTATGCAAAGTAAATATATAAACTTTATCTTGTTTAAATAAATTATAATCACAAAGTGCCCAGTGTGATTGCAAAGCCACGCTGCATTTTAGTCATTATTTCAACCTGTTTTATTATTGAATGTATGCATATAAATGTAAAACAGATAAATATCCGGTCACTATTTAGGTGTGAGTTGGATGTAATTTCAAAAACTGTGATTCCAATATTATTTTAAGAAATATATTACAAAATCCCGCGATAGGACAGATTATCTCGCGAGATAGTGGTCACGTCACGCGTTCTTCCGGAAGTTCACATTCAAACACGAGGAGCGATTACGAGGGAGTTTTGTCTATATATTATGCAAAATCTACTGTTGGGTAAGTACATTGTGTATTATTTAATTAACGTGCTTAAGTTTTACTTGTTTGACACGAAGGCTCCGAAATTAACGTTGCCAGAATTGTCCACTGAGTATGGCGAAAATTAGCTATAAGGCTAAAAGCTAACGTACTTTGAAGTTATAACGTTACATGGTATAAAGTATGTTTAAGGATACAGTCAAAGTTATTACTGTAACTAATTAATGTAGCCTCTTGAAAGTCTCTTTCAGAAGGTAAATTATCTGAAAAATAAAAGTTATTTGGCATTAATGGAATTACAATGATTTGATTGCCTAAACATTGCACATGCAAAATATTAAATACTGTTTTGCATTAAGAGTTCAGCATAAGTGTTTGTTTGATTAACTTCCTTTGCCTTTGTTTTGTACAAAGGAAAAGTAGAATCTCATCCAAATAAAAATAAACAAACTAAAGGCACTGTGTCCTACACAGACCCTCCAAAATATAACCACCCAAAACCCAAGTCAGGTAAATGCCTCAGTTTGAAAATACATCAACAAATTTGAGTTGTTATTGTGGAGTTAATATAATTAATTATCATTTCGTTTTATTTACAGTTGAAGATCAACACAAACCAAATAAAGATGTGCATTCTACAAACAATAACAAAAGGTATGGAAAACTGTAGATATGAATTTTTGTAGATATGGCTTAAACAGTCTACACATTTGTTAATGTTCTAATTTGTCATATGTCCTTTTTTGTGCTAAAGATCAAGTTTTGTGTCAAACACACTTAGATGAGGCGTGCCCGATCCCTGACTTTGTCTACCCTACATTAAGTTGTAAGTTTTTGAATTCTTTGCTTAATACTACGAAAAAGCGTGATTCTTTCAAAAAGGACTTTTATATATTTTGATATGAAACTCAAAAATGTATATAAATTGTTTTGGTGTATTTTGTTTACACAGGCACACTTCATGACAGTAAACATCGGTATCAAGCTGGTGTGATTGATCTATACCCTGGCCTAGAATAAGCTGTGACACTATGAGACGTACGTGCTACTGATACTTTTGTTATTTTTTTGGTGCATTCCCACACTATACAAACACGTTGCTTTGCTCCAAAGTGCATACACTTTTGCCTTTATAATGTCATTCTTATTTTTAGGTAAAAATTTATTCCATGAGTCAGGGTTTTGCCTGAATGTCAACATAATATCCAAAAACTTTGATATAAAAAGTGATTTATTTTAATATTTTACACTACTATGTATTTTTTAAAATACATTGTGCATGTGTATGTTTATTGTACTTAATGAAATTACATGCAAGGTGTTTGTTTCGCAGGGTCACATAATGAACAGGCATCTTACAGACAACTGAAAGAGGCATACGGTAGTATTGTGTTCTTGTGTATTGTCATACACCTAAAGAGGATTTTTTTTAATCATACAATTATGGTGTTATTCATTCATAGTATTCTCTACAATCCCAAATTCTGGATTGACGCCCCAGTACCAGAGGGCACCCCAATCCCAGAGAGCACGCCAATCCCAGAGAGCATCCATCTGAAAGCAGGTGATGAATTTACTACTAATCAAGGAACTGGCTTTACTGACGAGATGCGCATGATATCGCATGCGATTTATCGTGCAGCCCTAGATTTTACATTAGTGACAACTCATCTTAGAGGATAAACATGTACATTTCTCTGAATCTGAGTTAATAGTTACAAATACAGAGCTTATAATGTCTGTCATTGCTCAACCACAAAGACCTAAAAGTACAGACAGCTAATTTCATAACTAATGCAGTATTACACTGTGAAGTTATTTATATATACTGTTAAAATATTACACTACCATATAATTAACTCTATTTGTCCAGGTGAGGTAACACAACGAAAAAATAACAGGATGGAGACTACCTGATTCTTCACCTATGGCCTCAGCTTCAAATGCAAGAAGCAAGAAATGCTATATGACTGTGTATTTTGCATTATGAATGCATTATGAATACATCAAAGATGTTGATAACAAGTTGATCTGCGTAAATTGTGACATAAAGAATATGTATATATATTTCCAGCTATCTTTCTATAACATTATTTCAATTGTTTTCACATGTAGGTCCAGCAACTGTCTGAGTTGGTGGATATTCTGTCAGAGACTGCGTGAACAACGTTATGAACAGGTATGTATTTCTCTTGAATTGTGTAATCCTGCATAATATTTCAGGAATATATATTGATTACCACCATAATAAACCCAGCTATTTATATTACTTCATTTCAGGATTAAATCTGTCACACATTACTTGTCAGAAGTTTTAATGTTCGTAGTGGTTCAAACAGTCAAACAAGAAATCAAAACATAATTTCAGTGTAAGCCATTACTTGTCATCAAAACTTATGGATGAGGATATAGTTTATAGCACTTGTTACATGATAGATGAGTAGTTGTGAAATGTTAAAACATAGTTTATGTTTGAACATTGCATGCAATTGCTATGTTGCACATTACTGTTAATTGTGATTTATTGACCATTTAGGTAATTTGTCTAAGGTGAAGTAATCAGACATTTCTTTCACAGAATGATGTCTAATTGTCTTATGGCCAAGTTCAATATGAGCGGTGGTGGACATCTGGAAAAGAAGGCTTTTAAAGGCACACCTTTGTATTATGTTATTCAAGGTAATTTGGGGAATATGTTGATCTAAAAAACTTGTTTTTGTATATTGATGTAATTTTCATTGCTATGATTTATGTATTTAGGGGACATCACAGCTCACCTGTCTTTATCAGAAATATCCTTTTCATTTTTTGACGATTACAAACCTAGTTCAGGGTCTTTCTCAAGGGCACCACAGTGGTTTTGTAGAGGGAGAGGACAAATGCTGTTTCCCCCACAACTGATCTAACACTTATTTAATGCAGAACATCTTTTATACTATATATTGTATTGTATTTTAATTGTATTTATTTTAAAAAGAAACATATTCTTCTCTTCCCTCAGATGCTGTGAAGAGGTGGAGCCCAAATGCCACAGACTCGGAAATAGATGCAGCTATGGCAGACCACCTCAAGCACGCTCCAGGAAGAGCTGGGGGTTGTGAAAACACTAAATAAGCCAAACAGCTGTAATGTGTTAAAGAGAGAGTACACCCAAAAATGAAAATTGTTATAATTTTCTTACCCACATGTTTCAAACCTGTATACATTTCTATTTTCTGCTGAACACAAAGATTGAAAAATGTTTGTAACCAAGCTAACTGTCAATAATTTTTTTTTACAACTGTAGTAATGGGTTGTGAGATCTGCTTTCTGCTTTCTATTCTTTCAAATATCTTTGTGTTCAGCAGAACATAGAAAAGTATACAGGTTTGAAACATAAGAGAGAGTAAATTGCTAAATAATCAATTTTGGGTGAACTATCCTTTTATATAGTAAAGTATTTTGAAATTGTTATTATAGTTAAACAGTTTAAAAAAATAAAAAGTGCCAAATCAGAACATGCTTCTTTTTATTGCTTATGTCCACAAATAATGTGTTCTTTAATGTGTTTGAAATACACGTGATTACAACGTTATAAAGACGTTCAGGTTTGACTGGACTAAATTTGTGTATTTTTAAAACCTTAATAATTGCCTATTACAATTGTACAAACTAGCCTGTTTTATATGCACGTTTTAAGTGAGTATAACGCCTACATTAAAGGCGCTCTAAGCGAATAATGTGCGACGTCACTTCCTGTTGATGTTTGAACTGTTTTCAAACAGACAGAGCGTAGCTAACTACTCCCCTCCCCCTCCCTTCCGTGCTTTCATGAACGCGCCCAACCCCCACCCCCAAATCCTTCTTGTCGTTTATTGGCTGGAATACTTTGTTTGGTTTTGTGCTGCTAGGTTTGGCCATTTGTTGATATTGCCGTTTGTGAAGTCTGGGCTGTCTACAGAGATCGCGTTTTTTTACAGTTTGATCAGCGGACAGGCAGCAAGCAGATAGTGAGGAGATGTTTCCGGTATGTAACAAAAAATGTTTTATGGTCTAAAACGCTTCAATTCGCTTAGAGCACCTTTAAGCAGAGACTCATATTACCGTCCAGAAGACGACATTTTTAGACGTGCACGGACCGTGCAGAAAAGACGTGTGATTCACGGTCAGATGACGTCAAAGACGTCGGTTGGATTTTCATTTTGGAACTATTTTTCAACCATGACGGGACGTGACGAACGGACGTCTTTTCAACGGTCATCACACGTCCAAATGTTTGCTGGGTTGCGTCATCCAATGAAGAGAATAGGCTATTTTTGAGCCGGCGAGTTTGGCGAGAATTTCATCAGTCGTGGGTAGGATGAACCGCTCCCTTTTTACATTTTCGTTTAGCTTTTTCAAATCCACACAGATGCGCACTTTACCGTTAGGTTTCATCACAGGCACCATCGGCGCGCACCAGTCCGTAGGTTTCGTTATCTTTTCAATGACTCCATTCTCCTCCATTCTCTGAAGTTCAGCTTTAACTTTGGGGAGTAATGGTAACGGCACTCTTCTCGCGGTGTGAACTGCGTAAGGCTCTACGTTCTCTTTTAGATTTATTTTAACAGGTTCTGTTCTCATTATTCCCTGTTCACCGAAAGCTGCGCTGACATGCTCGATTCTTTTAACTAAGCCCATTTCAACTGCTTGTTCTCTGCTTAGCAGATTGTTCACGGTGTCGCCCTCCATGACGTGAATTGTGAACTTGAACTTTTTATCTTTGTACTCCGTGGTCGTTTCAAATTGTCCTAAACAATTTATCCTTCCACCTGGGCTGTCATATTTCGCATGTGTCTGACTCAGTTTCACTTTACTTCCAAGCGAATTAAAAGTCTCCTCATTCATGACTGTCACGTCAGCTCCGGTATCAATTTTAAATTTTACTCGTGAGCCTAGCACGTTCAGTTTCACAAACCAGTTCTCTGAGACGTCTTGACTAGTTCTGCTTACCGTTCCCAGGTAATATGCCTCATCGTCATCACTTGGCTGTGTGTGTGTTCCTCTTGTTACCTCATTAACTGTCCTTGAGTAACACATACGCTCCCAGTGTCCTTTCTTTTTACATTTTCGACACTCACTTTCTGCTGCGGGGCATTTTTCCTTGTAGTGATGCTTCGTTTTTCCACATTTTCCGCACCATCCGCCCCCAGCCATTCTATCCTTCCTTCCTCTTGCTGGCTTCTTTTCATCCCATTTTCCTCTCCTTTCAGGTCGTCTGCGTGTAACCTCCTGAACACTGCTTGTCGCACCTTCCTCTTGTTGGCTCACCTGCTGTGCGATGTCCTCCGCCTGCCTCACCATCAGCACCGCTGTATCTAAGGTAAGGTCAGTCATCAGCTGCAACTTTCTTGAAAGCTCTTTATCTTTGATGCCAACAACAAGCTTATCTCTGATGTTCTCTGTTTTCTGTGCACCGAAATCACAACTCTCTGCTAATTCGTAGAGTGCACGGATGAACATCTCTGCCTTTTCCCCTGGCCTTTGAATGCGTTGGTAAAAGCACGCCCTCTCGTGGATGATGTTCTTTTTCGGGATGAAATAATCGTTAAACTTGTTCAGTACGGCGTCAAAATCTTTTTTCTGCTCGTCTCTCTCAAACGTGAACGAGCTGAATATGTTTTCTGCCTCTGGTCCCATGGCATATATGAGGGTACTCACTTGTACTTCGCCATCCTCCTCCTTCAGCTTCGAGGCTATCCTGTACCTCGTGAAGCGCTGTCGCCATGCGGCCCATTCCTGAGGTCTATCAAAGGTGAAGTTCGTGGGTGGAGCAAATTTCGCCATTTATACTTCTCCACAACTTCTGACACCATGTCAAATAAGTCTCTCTTACAACGACTTTGTTGCTTAGAACTTATTTATTTAATAGAACGTTACAGACACCGTCTTAATGCCTCAGTCTCAGACTACCGAATTCAAGTCCCGCCCCCTCTCACTCTCATTGGTTGTCAGTCAACATATGTAATAATCTAACCGCTATTACAGTTACAATACTGTTTCTGTTCAGAACGAACCAATTGGGAAAAAAATCTGGTTCAAAGCCCTGTTATTAATACGCTCTCTTGTAAAGTTTATTCATAGCCGCTGTATTTTGCTACTTATGTTGTCTGTCGATTTTTCTGTGTTTTCCCCTGCTTCTATTAATGTAAAGCTGCTTTGAAACAATTACCAATTGTGAAAAGCACTATATAAATAAAATTAGCTCGTCGCTCGCGCTCTCCTCCACTCAAGGTGGGTTCCATTCGACCGTAACTTTACTGCACTAGCATTTACGACGCATGCGCGAACATCAAAACTAATGAAATGTCTCATAAACTCCTTATTCATCGTCCTGCATTTAGCGTTATTTTCACCTTTTCTGAAAAAATGCATCATGTTATAAAGATTGGTAAACCAACATTTGTTATTTTTGCACTAATAAAACCTCGCTCATCTGTCACAAATTAACTTTTGGTACACTAAACTCTTTTGGTTCTCCACCCAATCTGCTGAAACCACAAGCTTTTTAAAAAAAGGTTGTGAAAGAAGTGTGAAGTGGCATGTTATTTATCAACTAGAAAATGATCTTTAGTTACTGAGAATTTTCAAAAACATGACATTGCTGAGGTACAGTGAAACCCAAAAGCAGTAAATACTGTATGTGCATACATGAAGATGTGAATAAAATTATAGCTTGGATTACCATGGTTTTCCCCCAGTGTGTTTCCTGATGTCCTAAAAATTCTTGCAAAATAAAGAAATGTTATTCTAGAAATAAATAGCTCTTCTCCAGCTGTCATCTCTGGATCAGGACCGTCGCCACGGGTGAACCACCAAAAAAATTTTTCTTGACCCTATGACGAGAAGCGGACATCTTAAAGGGTCATAAAATCCTCCTTTGTAAGCTCAAGTCCACCTTATAAGTTCATCATGTTTTTGATCTCATACAGTTGAGAGCTTACATTCCTAACCAGTTTTATTTTTTGGGGGTGTATTGATAACTATATGTAAACAATTTAGTACAGGTACTGTAGAAAAACATGATTTTTGGTTTCATTTAACCTTAATAACGTATTGAGTGTTAGAGTGGAATTTACCATGAAATTAACCATGCTTTTAATACAGTAACCATAGTTAATGATAAGCGTCACTGTCCCATATACACATTAGTGCCTCACTGCAGAACACGACATCCATGGGGGCGGGGTTGGATTTAGATCCAGGGGCGGAGCTGGATCCAGATCCAGAGATCCGATTGGTCGGCAGTTTTACCACAAGACATGTCATACACGTGTTGCTGCGTTACCATTTCTGCATTAAAGTCGTAACTAAATTAAGTTATTCTTTAGACATAAAAACTAACTTTACTTATGACTACAATAAAAGTAGTGCCTTTAGGGTGCACTGTAAAAAAAAAATTTTTTTTCACAGAAATATACTGTATTATTTTACTGAAATTTTCTGTTTTTTTTACATTACGTGTAAATGTCATTAAAATAAAGAAAAAAACTTTTATTAAAAACATTAACCATAAAATAAAATTAATAAACTGTAATTTCACTTAATGAGAAATCATAGTTTTTTTACAGGATTATTCTTATTTTTAATTGGCTTGAATGTTAAATTACATTGAATTCTATGTAAAAATACAAAAAAAATCACATATTTAAAATTAAGACAACTATATGTTTTTTTAATATGAAACCTTAACTTTAAGGTAAATACATGTAAAAAAACAATCGTAAAAAAACGGTAAAAAGTCTGGCAGCAAAGTTGCCAAACACTTACCTTCAAATTACAGTAAAAAACCTTAAGTTATTCTACGGAATAATTCTGTTTTTTAAAATACAGATATTTACCGTAAAATGTACTATATTTTTACAGTTCCACTGCTGAAGAATGAAAAGAAAATCCCATTAAAAAATGTCTGTAGAATGTAAAATAAATGAATAAATCTGCATATAAACTGGATATTATTGCAGAAATACCTCAAAATGATAAAATTAAATGAAGTCTTCTTTTTTACACAGTATTCTTTGGTAAATTCATAACATTATCAATTACATCCACAAGAACTATCTGTCAAATTACAGATTTTTAGATGTAAAACACAAAAAAAGTTACATAACATTACTTAAAATACCGTATTTTAACAGCTTTAGGCTTTTATTTTATGGGATTATCAAATCTATTAATATTAAATTCCTGTTAAATTTTGTTTTTGAACTGTAGAAAAAAATAAGATCACATTATAATAGCTTGCAAAGCCATATTTTTATCGTCATTACTTTATATAAACCATATTGCACAGTAATTACAAGCATTTATCCAATATATCTACATACTTTTCCCATTAATGTATAGGGTTTAATTTGAAAAAAACATACTTTTATAGTAATTAAAAGCAACTATCCAATATATCTACAGACTCTTCTCATTAATGAATGAAGTTAACTTTATAAATACATTACTTTATAGTAATTAAAAGGAACTATCAATTATATTTACAGACTTTACCTATTAATTTACAGGGTTTACTTTAAATGAACATACTTTTATAGTAATTACAAGGAATTATCAAATACACTTACGTACTTTTCCCATTAATCTATAGGTTTACGTTGAATAAATTTACTTTTATAGTCATTACACACAACTATCTAATATATCTATATACTTTTCCTATTAATTCATGAAGTTCAGTTTATATAAAAATTTTTATAGTAAATAAAAGCAAGTATCCAATATATCTACATTACTTTATCATTACTGTATAGGGTTTACTTTATATAAACATAATTTTATAGTATTTAAGAGCAACTGTCCAATATATTTATCCCATTAATTTAAGGACCCACATAGCAATTTTGGCAAAAGTAAAATAAGTTTTTCCTCGGCCCACATACAACAAATAATGACGGCCCTACAATGGCCCAGTTCTGGATTAGAGACAAGGGCCAGATAATATCCCATAACCGGCCCAGATCAGGTTCATTGGTACCGGTTCTCAGCCATAAGTCACCATATTAAAACCAGCATTTAACCAGAACTTCCAAAACTGAGCCATAACTCAGCCTGATCTTGCCCAAATTATATTAATAAATAACACAAAAAATTACTTTGAAATTATTTGCCATTTTTATTAATCAATAACACAAGTCAATAACACTACGACATCCACATTGTATGTGTTAAAACTATTCTAATATAAACTGCCAGCAATAAACAAAAATACTAGTTTGTTCAAATACATTATTGGCATGAATCTAACACCAACAACTTAAATTACAAAGCAATTTAATCCTTAGTAAACAAACAGAAGTTTAGAACAAACTAATAATAAAAATAAAAAATAAAAAAAACATTGTGACAGTTACACTGGTGTGTGAAACATAGTTTGCCCAAATGACCAGCTATACACAAATACAGAAGTTTTCATTGAAATTAACATATTAGCATGAATTAAAATTTAAATGAATTACCATGGGTAAATACAAGTTTGAACCAAACTGAACTTAAAAGTTAGTTAAGTTAATTAGAAACACTACAACTTCATGTGTATGTGAAACCAACTCTACAGTCAGCTTTACGGAAAGATACAAGTTCCAGTTAAAGTATTAGCATGAATCTAACTGAGGTAATTTCAAATCGATCGAAAAATTAAAACAATACAATTAATAAAATTGAAACAAAAACAATCCAACACTAATAATAATAATAAATGTGTATGAGAAAGTGTTCAAGATTGTCCTCAACAAGAAGTACTGCTTCTCAGCTCCTCTTTCCATAGACGTAAACATTACAGCAGCCCACTGTTATATTAAAGAAAATAGATGCAAATGAATATTTGTTATTAAGCCAAAGCCATATAATACAGCAATTAAAAGCATAAAGATATACTTCAAAACAGACAGATAGACCATTAGAAGTTGCTTTGGACGAAAGTGTTAAATGTCTAAATAAAATGAAACATAGCTTAGACCTTAAAGACGTACTTTTCATTAAGGTACTCAAAAGCAAATGAGATCTGAGCATGTACTTAAAGGACAAGTTCGGTATTTTACACTTAAAGCCCTGTTTTCGGATTGTTTATGATGAAATAGAACGGTTTTGACTGAAATTTCGAGATATGTGGCTGCCCCGAGAATTTTCAGGTGTTTCTTGTATCACCTCCCACCTCTATAATGGGTCTAATAGGTGCACTGGAACAATCCTTTCTTAAATGCATTAAACTTTCGTTTACAAAGACGTGAAACTCACCGAGTGGTCAGGGGTGTTCATTGATATGCTCACACAAAAATCGCTGCAAAAGATGCTTTCTGACACAGTCAGCAGTATCATTCAACCAACCCGTGCAAGTTATTTGAACAAACCCTAATAAACATATTAAACTACTCCATATGTATTGAGTATTGTTTTTGTTTATGAAAATATTATAACATTGCTTCTTACGCAGGTGGAGACATGAGCTTATGAAAGTATTTGCTTTTTTATTTAAAACATAACAAAAATAAGCTCAAACACATTAAGAACTATTATAAACATTAACTAAGCGGATTATGTCATGTATGTACTGTAATCACATTTTTGTAATAATATATAGTAGCAGAATAAATAAATCAGCTAACGTTAAATCAGCATATTTTTTATCAGCATTTTAAGTGTTTTTAAACAATTCTTGTATTTATTGTTTACTGGTAGTTTCTATGAAAGGTTTTACTGGATGGGGTTAAAACAAATGTTTTGTAGAGATTTACTGCATTTGTGTTAGCTATTATAGCAACCCCTGATTGCACAAAACGGCACACTTGTGTCCTTCGTAATAGGCTAACGTTAGCTATAGTGGCTCACCGGAAGTCATAAACCGGAAAGCTCAAAGATGGCGGCGCCCGCATTTACGTCAAGAAACAGGTGGATATAAACAAAAAGATGACAACATGAGCCTCAACATTTAATTAGGGCCCGAGCACACCGGGGTGTGAGGACCCTATTGTTCTTCAAGGAGTTATTATTATTATTATTTTTCTCCGACTTCAGCGGGACTTTAGAGGGCCTAAACATACTCAAAAACTCATGAAATTTTGCACGGATGTCAAGAGTGATGAAAATTTACATGTGGTGTAGGCTTTGGAATTAGGCGTGGGAAAACGGCTCTATAGCGCCACCTACAAATTTTCAACGAAGCAGCCCTCGGACTGTGTTTAACGTACAATTACGAAATTCGGTACGCTTCTGTAGCATGACAAGACCTACAAAAAAGTCTCTTGGAGCGAAGCCGTAAACCAAACAGGAAGTCAGCTATTCTGAGTTATTTTTGTGATTTGGGCGCAGTTTTTGTCATTTCCAGGCGTCATACTTTAACTAACTCCTCCTACAGTTTTCGTCGGATCATCTTCATATTTGGCGAGTGTCATCTTAAGGCCTTTGTGATGCTAAATTGCGAAGGATTTGACTCTACATAAAAATTTGTGTCGGTTCTGGCCCGACAAAATTTGATGTTTTCCGATGAAACAGGAAGTTGCTGAAACTCATGCATACAATGTCTGATCAGTCCCAAATTTCACATGATTGCTAAGAGTCCTGACCTGAACACATCTACATAACAATTTTCATTTATAGCCATAGCGCCACCAGCTGGCAACCTGAAGGAACATGTTTTAGCGCCACTTTCAAATATTCAATGCAACAGCCCTTGGACTGTGTTTAACTTACATGTACGAATTTCGGTATGCTCATGTATTATTACAAGCCCTACAAAAAAGTCTCTTGGAGCAACGCCCTACACCAAACAGGAAGTCAGCTATTTTGAATTATTTCTCAGATTTTGGCACAGTTTTCTCATTTCCAGCAGTCATACTTTAACTAACTCCTCCTACAGTTTTCGTCAGATCATCATCATATTTGGCGAGTCTCATCTTAAGGCCTTTGTGATGCTAAATTGCGAAGGATTTGATTCTATATTAAAATTTGTGTCGGTTCTGGCCCGACAAAGTTGGATATTTCGCTATGAAACAGGTTGCTGGAACTCAGGCATAGTGTCCGATCTGTCCTGACCTGAACACATCTACATGTCAATAGTCACTTATGGTTATAGCGCCACCAGCTGGCAACAGGAAGTGACATGTTTACACTGATTATGCAATGTCCGATCTGTCCCAAACTTCACATGATTAATAAGAGTCCTGGACTTGAACACATCTACATGTCAATAGTCACTTATGGTTATAGCGCCACCAGCTGGCAACAGGAAGTGACATGTTTACACTGATTATGCAATGTCCGATCTTTCCCTAACTTCACATGATTAATAAGAGTCTTGGACTGAACACATCTACATGTCAATAGTCGCTTATGGTTATAGCGCCACCAGCTGGCAACAGGAAGTGACATGTTTACACTGATTATGCAATGTCCGATCTTTCCCTAACTTCATATGATTAATAAGAGTCCTGGACTTAACACATCTACATGTCAATAGTCACTTATGGTCATAGCGCCACCAGCTGGCAACAGGAAGTGACATGTTTACACTGATTATGCAATGTCCGATCTTTCCCTAACTTCATATGATTAATAAGAGTCCTGAACTGAACACATCTTCATGTCAATAGTCACTTATAGTTATAGCGCCACCAGCTGGCAACAGGAAGTGACATGTTTACAATGATTATGCAATGTCTGATCTGTCCCAAACTTTACATAATTGACAAGAGTCCTGGACTGAACACATCTACATGCCAATAGTCACTTATGGCCATAGCGCCACCTGCTGGCAACAAGAAGTAACATGTTTTACACTGATTATTCAAAGTCAGATCTGCCCTACATTTTACATGATCAATAAGAGTCCTGGACTGAACACATCTACGTGCCAATATTTACATGTAGTCACTCATACTCTCATACACTTTTAAATGGTTCACCTATGTTTACATGCTTAAATGCCTATTTACTACTGTTCCCTTTAATTCTTATGCCACGGCGTGGCGGTGTCATGTGTGCGAGGGCCCTTCCATCACTGCTTGCAGTTTTAATTTACCTTGATGTTTTACGTGTCTACTGGAATATACACCCCATCATCCTTTTTGTCCTACTCCAGAGTCTTCCAAGTCTTGATGAACACAGACCTGACACACTTTCACCAAAAAAGAAAATTTAAACGTTACAGAAATACATTTTCAAATATTATTTTTTTTATAAATGTTCTAACAACGGGAAGACCAGATAACCAATTTAATTAACTTCATTAATAATATGATTACAGTAATTCTTATGCCTAACAACAGCTAATAATGGCCGTCAAACTGCAATAGCCTATAACACATACTAGATGATCACGTAAACGTTTGCATCCCTTTATTCGTTTGTTAGACATTTAAACTAAAACATTTTATGATTGAAAAAGTTTAAATACTCAAGTTCAGGTACTTACTAGTAATCTTGTTCTTTCTTCTTCTTTAACTTTTATTGGCGGTTGGCAACTAGTATCTTTCACCCGCTTTGAAATCTGTGTCCGTTATGATGGCCGGCTGCAGGCAGCGTTGCTCCTGTAACGGTTACCCCGCCTATTGGTTTATTTGATTGGCCACCGCTCGGCTTGCGTCAACAGGAAAGCAGAGGAAAGCTCGTCATCTGTTATGTGATTGGCCAGTGGCACTCGCCTTTTTTTGATTTGATTGGCCATCTCAATCATTTTTGATAAGGTGTTCTACATAATGCGTTGCAAGAACGTACAAACGGATGACGTTAAAATAACGCGAGAGGGATTTGAGATCATAATCCTGCGCATGATTTTTCGAGTCGTTCTCGCAGTACTTTGATGTCATCCGCTTGTAGGTTCTTGATGCACTGCATAATAAACTACGCATCCTAATGTAACGCGATCGTTTTTAACACTTCGGCAGGCAAAAAGCACAGTGAAACATATATCGTTTATTTATACAGTATCTAACTTTTTTTATTAACAAAAGCACCAACATACAAAATTCTCGTTGGGGAACAAGATATACATGCGTAAATACAATATACAGTAGGCTATCTGACATTTGATCGTAAACAATGATAGCTTTACAGTCGTTGAAGTTAGAAATTTTGAGCAGGAATAAACCCCCTGCTACAATGAAAAGCGCGCAAAAGCAAATTTAAATAGAAACAATCCATGGTACAGCTCAAGAAACGTTATCAATACTTTAAAATTCAGAAAGAAAAACATCTGGAAGTTCAGGATCACTTGAACAAAATTATCTTGACCATGATCTGAAACCATGTTTATGTAACTGAAATGTAAACAAACATAATTGTCCAAATACATTAGCTTCTTTTATTACAAAACTATTTAAAAAGGGTTAAATTACATTAAGATTTAGAAAGCCTAAAAATACTTAAATTCTTATAATTATTTATTGTAAATCACAGTTTTCAAATGTGGCTTACAATCACTAAACTGATCTGGGCCACATACTTCCCACCCACAATTGGCCCAAATGTTACCTGCCATCATGGATCTAGTGCCATCATTGCCCATACTTGGCTGACGTGTTGCATGCCATTGCCATTATACATTGCTGCTGAAATGGCGGGCGGTGGCTAGCTGTGGACACTTCCGTTTTCGACCACAGCAATAAAAAAAGTACAATGCAGCCAGTTCACATCATACAGTACATACGCCCACTCCCCTAACATATAGCCTAAATACAGAATGAAAATACCAGTACACAGAGGGTATTTAGAACAGAGACAGACAGAGCCAGACGACCTGAATGGAGTAAAACAAGCTTGTACTATCCTAACATGTTAGAAGTCTTTGACTTCACAGTCATTAATGGCCATTTTGTGATCTTCATCCCACTTTTACGGAGTCCATGGGCCCATGAGCCCCAAAGTCTATTACAGATGCTGGCCTGAGGCTCTTTTTCCAGTACATACTTTGCAGTACATACTTTGTGTCTGTATCTTATCAACTTTGGCTTCTGATGTCAGTTAGATGGCATGCAGACAGCTGGGAATTAAAATTAGCACCTCACACCTATCAAATACAGGGCAACTGCAAAACTTCCAAGTCCCCTGCAACCAATTCAGAAATATACAATTAAGAAATGTATTATATTTCAGAAGCAAAGATAAACTTTGCTGGCCACATCAGCTTAAGATTCAACAAGTGCAGAAATAAGAGTGATAGATAAAAAATATATGCATAAAATAAAAAAATAAAAAGAGCTATGTAGGCTACCTTTCATGCAGATATGTTGTAAATAAAAATTGAACATAATAATAACTGTGTGTTATACTACAGACACAGATCTAAAAATATTGCCTCGAAAGATGAAATACTGCAGGAGGTATTGTTGCACAGCTAAATAGGCCTATACAGTTATTGTACAGGTAATAATTGCACAGCTTAAGTTTTATATAAAATTCTGAAATCAAGAATAGTCAGTGATTGTTTATGCATCATATTTCCCGTGTTTTACTGTCAGGCACTGACTTAGTGTTTACAATTCTGAAGTGTTCTGTAACAATTTCATAAGTGGCAGAGAAAAATTGAATGGCAACATTTTCAGACCCCACCCATGGACTGTATCAGCTGCTGCTGTCTGGCAAGTGGTGCTGCAGCCTCAAGTCTCTGAGCATCATGCTTTGGGACAGTTTTTCTGCAAGACAACCAGGCTTAAGAATGCTGGAAACTACTAACCTCCTAATGCCTGTCTGCTTTGTTGATGTGAAAGGACTGAATCTTGTGTCCTGATATGTCCTCTTTTGGCTTGGCTTTTAAGGGTGAAATTGTCCTTTTTGTCTGTTTGAAATGCTGCCCTGACAGTGGTTTTCTGTTATCGTATATATTGACCATAGACTATATTGGCACATGTCCACTTTAAAAACATTGAAGACACAAAGTCAATCTGTATATTCAACAAAATTCAAGGCCCTCACTGTGAAATCATTAGGCCACTACACAATTTTCTCGGTTGATGGGGAAAACAGCCACACTATGAATAAAGCTTTACAATGGGGTGCTATATTTTTTAATTTACAATAGGTGAACAATGTGTGAAAGACTAGGAATTTATTCTGGGGCTCAACAGTTCAACCAAGGCTCTTGCATAAACTTGAGCTTTGGTAAACTGGGGGTGAAGCAATTGAAGACATTAAAATGCTTGAAACATTAAACAACCGTGTAAGTGTAAACAATCATCGTAATTGTTTTTAGTCTCTCTCTCTGTGCTTTAGGTATCAAGAAAGTGCGCGCAGATTCAAATAATTGAATGTTGTACAATCATTGGACGAATCGTACGGCAGAGGCAATCTCGACCAATAACATCGCTTGACTTTGGGAGGGGGATCTACGTCATAACGTAAGATCGCGCCATACTGGCAGTGGCCACTGGCCAGAGTAGAGAGCCTTGATAAAGTATGGAACGTTTTCAGGATATTCAGCTTTCACTAAAGGTAAATTAATAAATTTACGCAGCCGGCACATGATCTACCTTTAACGTTGATATGATTAAAATAATGTCAGTTGTTGTTTAAACGTTGATATATATATATATATTGTGCGCGGGTCTGCGCCCCTATTTTAAGTTTGAAAATACGTCCGTTACTATCGGTCAGAGCAGCTGCTGCTTTGCGTTGATTTCTCTGTCAGACCTGGATTATTTTATATCTGCCTGTTAAATTCTTAAATTTTCAGCGAATTTTAGTTGATGTGTCAATGAAGAACAAAAGCTGGAATGTGAATAGAAGAAGGGGTCGTACGGGGTCTGTAAAAATACTCAAGTGGTGCTCGCTGCATATCAGGTAAGAGATCATTTTTCATTAACACTCTAACGTTTAGGGACACGGGTAGCATAACGTTACTGCAACCTCATAGGATAACTTAAATAGCTTATCGCTGTGTGTGTTTTTGTACTGCTTCGCTATTAGCGTAGCGATATTAGCACGTATTTCAATGTGTTCGTAGTACATTACCATCTGACATTGCTGTGTTTTATATGACGTTATATGATTAATGTTGTCAGCTAATGTTAGTTTAAAACTCAAAGGCATGGGGGGTAAAAAAGCGTGGGAATGAGTAACTTAAAGTGATAAAACAGTCATTTATTCGTTAGAGTATATGTTTACATAACCTCTTTATAATGACATTGAAAAGATATTTGATTTGTTTAACTTACTTGTTTAGATCAAGCATTGGAATAAGATTTTTATCGGGGGAGAACAACCAACAGAGAAAGACCCATTCACCAACTACAGTAAGTCAATTTTACCCACGTACTATTCGAAAACCAAGGATAGTATTAAGTATGATTTTCATACTGTATTTCATAAAGTAACACAGGGTAGGCGTAATAATCCATGGCTTTAGCCTACACCTTTCCGGCTGCCCCCCTTGTTTGTAATGAAATTGCTGTAAATATATTTTGTCCTATGTTCAGTAACCAAATAAACTTTCTTACATTCATTCTACAAATCTGAGCAACTTTCTGTCCTTTTGTCTTTCTTCTCCTGAAGTGGCGCACTGAAAGGGGAGATTCATGTCACCTTCACCAGTCCTTTCTTTAATTGCTGGAAACTGTTAAGGGAAAGACCCTCAGACATAATAGGATAAATGTGGCTGCAGGTAAAATTATTTGATGGTGTTAAGGTTTATCATTATCTAACAAACCAAATGCTTTGTTCAATAACAAGAAATCACGTTAGGGCCATTTTCTGGAAGAGAAATCCACTTGGACAGGTAAGTTAACGTTATGTGTAGCATTTTAATGTTTGTGCATTTGTCCATATGACGCTAAAGGGGTTTATCAAATCTTTCTCACCCATGTTATGGTTCATATTCTGTGTTCAGTTTGACAAGGATCAAGAGGCCAAGGACCAGGTGGTGAAGTCGGAACCAGACCAGACAGCTCTCGCACAGCCAGCCTCTGAACCTGCTCTACAGTTTGAATCGCCCGGGTGAAGTTAAACTCTACTTTGCTGGTGACCCAGATGGCTGAGAACATGATAGGCTGAAACCCTGGAAGCTAAGAGGGAAGCGGCAAAGGAGTTCGAAGAAGAGCTGAAAAGCACGTCTTAATGAACACAAGGTGAGGATTTGTATGGAAATCCAACTGGTTTATCCAGATTATTTACAAGTGGATTTAAGATTTTGTTGATCACATCTACAGAGCAGCTTGAACCCTTTTAAGACATTTTAACCCCTTAAAGGCGGAGTCCACGATGTTTGAAAAACGCTTTGGAAAAGGAGACGGGCTGACTACCAAAACACACTTATAGCCAATCAGCAGTAAGGAGCGTGTCTACTAACTGACATCCTTGCCGGGTTGCGTATGTGTGGGGTGGGTCTATCAACAGAAGGTCCAGAGTCTATTTGTTTAGGTGATTTCAAATATCAACATTGGCTTTCAAACATCGTGGACTCTGCCTTTTAATGTTCCTGCATTAGAAGCATTAATAGAGGCAAAGTTTGTTCATGCTCAATTTTCATTCGAGCTCCAAACTGAAATTATTGTTGAGCGGCAACCTAATGGCTTTGCTCTGGCGATGCTGTGAGGGAGGCAAAGTTGCCATTGTGTGTAAATTGAAAACAATACAATGTGGCCATGGCTGATGTGTAGGAATTTTTGCAAGCATGATACATCTTTTTTTATTTTTCAGGACAAGGCCTGGTGAAAGCCACTACAGAGGATCATAGCCATCGTTGGAGTTCTGAAAGGACGTGGGTGAATATCAATCTGCCAAATGAACTTTTTTTTAGCATGCACATTCACATCTTTATATTAATACTGATTATATATGAACTTGTTTGTTTGTTACTGGAAACAACTTCGCTTCTATTGTGTTTGACAGAAGGAGTTTTAAGCCTATGTGCATTTTCTAGATGTTAAGCATGAACAGTACTTAAACAACCATTACCCGTACCAGCTCTGTCCGTGCTCCATTTTCCATTGCAGATCATACTCAAGAGATAGTACCCCTTAAATGCAGCTGGTTGTCATAGCAAGGCCACACACAACTGCCGCGGCGTAATGTTCAATGCGAGGTACACACCAGCGCCCCAATTTAATTTAAAACGTTTCAGCATTACTCGGATTGTACTTAATTTAACTAAAACAAATATCAAAAACATGTCTAATTAATACTTTATCAACACGTCATACTCCTGGAAAAGACCCACATAAATCACATATTTTAAAGGAATAGTCTACTCATTTTCAATATTATTTAATATTTTCATATTTCAACATATATCAATAATATGTTATTACCTTAACTAAGAATTGTTGATACATCCCTCTATCATCTGTGTGCGTGCACGTAAGCGCTGGAGCGCGCTGCGACGCTTCGATAGCATTTAGCTTTGAGTTCACTCAAAAGTCGATTTAAAATTGCAGTTTAAAAAAACTTGCATGCATTGAAGACCCGTCACCCCTAGGAACAACATGAAACGATTGAATATATCTTCATATGATATATCAGGACACTTCTTAATTTCATCCTCACACTGGCTCATACATGGCTGGTGTAGTAAATATTTACCATAACTGTTTTTATCATGTTTTATGCGTGCTCCCACCACACTGTTTTCTACTTGCTGGCCATAAAAACTGAGCTCCCGCACAAAGAAGGGAAATACGTCACATCTCTTACTCCCGCGTTTGAAAATAATGTGGATAACAACATTATTCTGTTTGAGGTGTAACAAGCTGTGTTCCCACATGTTTAAAGGCTCTCTAAGCGAATCTGCGAGACGTTAGTTATTGTTGACTTTTAAAACTGTTTTCAAACAGACGGAGCGTAGCTAACTCCTCCCCCTCCCTTCCGTGCTTTCATGAACGCGCCCAACCCCCACCCCCAAATCCTTTGTCGTTTATTGGCTGGAATACTTTGTTTTGTTTTGTGATGCTAGGTTTGGCCACTTGTTGATATTGCCGTTTGTGAAGTCTAGGCTGTCTACAGAGATCGCGTTTTTTTACAGTTTGATCAACGGGCAGGCAGCAAGCAGATAGTGAGGAGATGTTTCCGGTATGTAACAAAAAATGTTTTATGGTCTAAAACGCTTCAATTCCCTTAAAGCGCCTTTGTTTTGCCGCTTATGACCGTAATCATCATGGAAAACGTTGGTTTACTGATACTACACGCCAGAAGTCGCACCCATAATTCGCGCAAATCGTCATGGGGTGTAGGAATAGTGTGCATAGGGCCCAAAATTATTAACAAGAGGGTAACATTCTTCATAGAGCCATAGCTTATTTATTTTGCTTTTAAAGTGCACCAAATGAATGCACTTAACATTAAAATGAACACTTTTCTTTTGAGTGGAAATGTACATCTCAAATGGGGATCTGCAGTGAATGGAAAGGACATTGCTGTAAAATATCAGAAATATGTATGTATGTATGTATTTAGTGAAAAAGTTGTTGATGCAAATGCACTTAACATAGACCTTCTGTTTGTTTTTTGTACATTTAAAACACAATATACTAATACAGAATGTGTGGACATAAACTGGAATGTTGGTTGCAATTACTGTCAAATAATGTTTATATTAAGTAAATCCCATGTACTATTAAGAAAAGTCTGTAGATATATTGGAGTTGTTTGTTATTACTGTCAAATTATATTCATATAAGGTTAGTCCCATGCACTTATAAGAAAGGTCTGTATATATCGGAGTTGCTTATAACAGTGGTTCTCAAACTGGGGTCCGGGGCCCCCAGGGGGGCCGCGAGATGGTGCCAGGGGGGCCCCAGTTTTATGACATTTTATAAAATACATTAAATTCTAATGAATTCTGGGAAATTAAACCAAAAAAAGGTAGCACTACTTTGTATAATTTAATGTTTTGTTTAATTAAAATGTGAAGTTTTAGAACAGTTTTTTGTCATAAATTTTCTTTGGGGGGGCGCGAAGGAATGCACCGTACCCAAAGGGTGGCCGCACGCTGAAAAAGTTTGAGAACCACTGGCTTATAAAGTAAACCCCATGATGTAATGGAAAAAGTATATGTGTGTGTGTGTGTGTGTGTATATATATATATATATATAGGGCAGTTGCTTGTAATTGCCATCAAATATTGTTTACATAAAATAAACATGTGTATTTTTACATATATGGGATAATTGCTTGTAATTACTGTCCATTTATGTTTATATAAAGTGAACCCATGCATTGAGTAAATGTCATGTTGATATAAAGTTTTATTAGTATAAAGCAATGTTTATATAAAGTATACCTCATACATTGATGGTAAAAAAATGTAAATTTATTGGAGATGTTTTTGTAATTAATGTCAAGTATTGGTTATATAAGGTAAACCCCCATAAATTAATGGTAAACGTATGTAGATATATTGGAAAGTTGCTTATAATTACCATAATAAAAAATTTTTTATAAGGTAAAGCCCCCATACATTAAAGGTAAAAAATATGTAGAAATATTGGAGAGTTGCTTGTTATTACTGCCAAATAATCTTTATATAAAGTAAACCCCCCAGTATTTAAATGGTACAAACATGTAGATATATTGAAGAGTTGCTTGTTATTACTGTCAAATAATGTTTATATAATGTAAACCTGCATACATTAATGGTAAAAGCTTGTAAATTTAGTTTAGATGTGTCTATAATTACTGTCAAATAATGTTTATATAATGTAAACCTGCATACATTAATGGTAAAAATTTTAAATTTAGTTTAGATGTGTCTATAATTACTGTCAAATAATGTTTTTATAAATAAATAACTATTAAAAATATGTTTATGAAACGTAATATCACAAGATCTTATTTTTTTGTACAGGATAAACCCAACATTTAACAGGAATTTACTGTAAATAGATTGAATAATGACATAAAATAAAAGTTTAAGTCGATCAATATACTGGTATTAGGCTTTAAATTAGCGTATCTGAAGGTAATTATACTAAATTTTTTGTGTGTTTTAAATGGAAAAGTCTTTACTTTGACAAGGAGTTCTCGTAGATAAATTGTATTACCTTAAATATATACGAAATAATACTGTATTAAAACAGAAATCTTTGTTTTAATTATGTAATTTTAAGGTATTTCTGCAATTTTTAAAAGTTTTTATACAGATTTATACTTTCGTTTAACATTCAATGGAGATTTATTTTATGAAATTTTTTATTCTTTCTACAGCAGGTTGACTGTAAAAATACAGAAAATGTTTACGGTAAATATCCGTTTTCAAAAAACAACATTTTCCCGTAAAATAATTTAAGGTTTTTCACTGTAATTTGAGGGTAAGTGTTTGGCAACTTTGCTGCCAGACTTTTTACCGTTTTTTTACGGGTTTTTTTTTTACAGTGTGAAATGTAAGTTTTTTGCTATAATGTTTGGAGTAAAACATTTCGGGTAAGCCTACTACGAGTAATCTTACCACATGCAGTTTAAGACCTATGAATGGATACAGTATAAATATGCATAATTATTAAAATGTATAGGCTATGGCATGTTATTTAGAAATTAATAAATTGAATGTTTATCTTGTATGGACTTTGAACTTGTTTTACGCGTTGCTTACAGCCAGGTTTCCCTCAAGTTAGATGGTTTACTTTTTTATTTGCTAATAAAACATATCAAATAAATTTGTTTATATATTTACTCGTATAGGAATAGCTGTGTAATAAGTGGGATAATGTGATATCACAATGTCGGGAACGTGTCCTTACCTCCACTTACACCTACCTGTGATACTTTCTAAATTATGAATCTTTCTCGACTATATTATTAATCAAACTTAAATTGATAAGAGCAAACGTTGGCGACCACAGGTTGCAACTAATTTCGGGCTGCAACAACGCAAATATACTGGTTCATTTGGCGGAACAAAGTATATAAAGTGGGAGGAGTTGGATCTAGATCCAACCCCACCCCCTGGATGTTGTGTTCCGCAGTGAGAACCATCTCCATATACAGGACACCTAAGTTTACTTCAATATTGTTTATGTAAATTTTAATCCATCATAACACACTATGTATCATTGGAAAGGTCTAAACCGAACAGACATTTCAACAGTGTTTTATAAAATAAATTATGTAGGGAGAGTAATTGATTCATTTATGAAGAGAGTGTGCCACAAAACATTTGTATCCAATGTCACTATCCCACCAGCTGTGTTTTGCATGTGACTTCTTATCGAATCACGACAAACTATATATTACTGGAAAGCTCTGAGAGTGTAGTTTTCATATATCATCACCTTTTTGGGAAAAAAAATAACGTAGTGAAAGTCAGTTTCTTAAAGGTCCCGAGCCCAATTAGTTTTGACATATTTATAATCAGGGGCGGATCTACCGGGGTGGCACGGGGTGGCAGTTGCCACCCTAAATAAAAGCATTGCCACCCCATATGCCACCCCAGCGCGGGTATCCTAATATATATAATTTATACCCGAGTAGGCTCTTTTAACCAGAAAGGCAATGTAGTTTTTCTCTGCGTGTGTTTGGGGGTGGGAGACACATATCTGACGATGATTGGTGTGTGTGTCTTAGACGGGGTGGGACAACCACATAGCTGATGGTGATTGGCTTAATTTCCATCGTTAGCCAACCAGAGGCAGCAGAGTTCATACACAAGCATGCAGTCAGTCCGAGCAGAAAGTCTTTTACAGTGTAAAAAAAGTCTGCGCAGATTTGCCAACTTGGTGACTTGGTTGCTAGATTAAGAAACTTTTTAGACCCCTTTAGCGACTTTATTAAAAAAGCGACTAGGACAAATCTAGCTATCTTTTCTGGCGTGGTTGGAGACGTTTGGAAACTGCGGTGAAAGGATGCATCGCCCCATCCAAGGCACTCACATGCAGCCCGGTTCTCGCGCTGCAGTCCATCCGTGATCCGAGTCGCACAAACCCGCAACAACAGAGCGATGGCGAATACAACGAGCTCAAAACAAAGGTAGCGGATGCAAGCACAAAGTATAAAAAGCACAAACGTTACTTTTCCATTGTTGAGGTGAAAGGCAAGAATGATTATGGACGTGCAACTTATGCCCATGAAGAAAGAGTCTCTTCACGTGACGTCTTTAGAAAGTAATTCTGATCTAATAAAGCACCTCACATCATCACATGCTGCCAAAACAAATTCTCTTTAGTGTCTTAAAGTGATTAAGTTGAGCATCACATCAGCAAATCAGAGTACTAAATACGGTCATATTTATAGATAAATGTTGCATCAGGATAAAAATACAAAAATTAAACTGATGTTAAATATTGCACGAGGTAGTTGCTTGGTAGTTAAAACAACTGAACTGCAGGTTTGTGTAAGTAGTAAATTTATTTATTTATTTTAATTTATTTATTTCTTTCTAGATTTAGCCCGTCATGTCTTGTTATCTACTGCAGCAATCAAAATATTCCATATGTGCATATGAAATCGCTCGTTATGATATAGTCTGATGTTTTTATTTGTCTTCGTTAAGGAGACAAAACTATTCAGTGTTGTGTATGTTTAGAAAGCTTGAAAGACAACTTAATGCGGCATTTTCCAGGATATTATGAAAAGAAAGGCTGATAACCATTCTTTTTACCAAAAATAATAGAAAAATCAAATACTATGGGAGTGGAAGGTACAAATAAAACAGAAAAATATGTTGTGGAAGGGAAAGGAATAGATGAAGTAATGAAGGAAAGAAACATATGGATGGCAAAGAGCTAAAAAGAAGTGAAAAGACAGAAATCCATCATCAAGTGAGTGAAAGGATTAAAGAAGAGGGTTATGAGAGAAAGAGATTGCCTTTCAAATATGTTTTACATTAATATAAACTAGGCAATCCTATTTTATTTATATAACAGTCTTTATACCATTATGTTCAACCAGTCAGTGTTTTTAGATATTGATAAGCTGTATGTATTAACTTAGTATTAAGACAAAGGGTGCTACAGAGATGCTAAATGTAGCTGCTTGGGTACTTACTTATAGGAACATTTGTTGTTGCGTTTATTAATGTTATAAAAATTTGAGGTCCAGTGTTCACCGAATATAGTATATACACTATATAATTTCTTGAATCCACGACAACCATACAAGGACGCTTACTTCATTGCCACCCCTTGTAGTTCTCATGCCACCCCCTTGCCACCCCATAAATAATTTTCTTGATCCGCCCCTGATAACACTAAACCCCTAAACCCAAGAAATCATGATAAACTATATATAATTGGAAAAATGTCATGTTTCAAAACATTTAAGCAGCAGTAATAATAATGCAGTGACAATAATTTATTCATTTATGACAAAAGTGTGCAGCAAATCATTAAAACCCAATGGCCGTTGTGGATAAAACCACTAAAAGTGTGACACAAACCTTGTTTTTTTTGTGTGACTTGAACATTTGGATCACAACTACTTGAGACTTAGGGCTTCATGCTTACATTATTACTTTTGTGAAATATTTAAATTTTGATAATTTTATTCATAAAAATAATAATTTGTTGGATAATTTTTATTGTTTATACATTTAAACTACTATAACAATTTTTCTGTTTAAGATTTCCATACACTTCAGTGAGGAACCTTAAACTGTCTTTTTTAAAAGATTAGGCTTCTAGATAAAACAAATGCCAGAATTATATTCATTTGAAGATGCACATCAACTTTTCACCCCCTCGCCACGCAAAAGGTTAAAATATGTTAAAATATGAGTTTGCAGTAAATGCATAATGTATTTACCATTGTCTTCTTGATTTGCATGGTTAAACAAATAGTAATAAATCCTCCAAAAATCATGGTTAGCATAGTTTTACTATCATAAAATCATGATTAATTTTGATTTATTAGTTATTAGGTCCCATTATGGGTCACCATTTTTAGAGTGCAGTCAGTTGTTTCTGTGGCACTTTTCAGGTTGAAGCCATAGTTTCATGTCACCGACAAAACATCTCGTTCCCTACCACAGGGAATAGAGGTTACATGCGTAACCAAGACATTTTTTAAGGATTGATTACTTTTTGTTTACCATAGTTTTCCTTCAAATCATGAAGTGAGGCAGTGGTAAATTTGTGTTATGCATTTACTGCAAATCTCATATTTTAATTCTGGTTACTGTAATAAAACCATTGTTAATTTTCTATAGGCACAAATTATATTATTGTAAAAATAACCCCAGATTATGTTTTTCTGTCATCTGATCTTGCTTAATAGATGAAATCCCCTTGAATTTCTCATCTTTCTTGCCCAGCCCCCTCCCTTCCATTCTCTCACAGATGTCCACAATTACACATTCTACGTTTTTGAAGATTATCCCTTAAGAAAATTAATAATGGTTTTTATTACAAATTAAACTAAAAACTGTGGTTACAAATTAACCATGTTTTTTCTACAGTAACCATAGTAAATGCTTTTACACATGGCAATCAATACACCCCCCCAAAAAAATTTTTTTTTACTATGGTTATTTTTTGTAAGGAATATAAAGCTCTGAACAGCAGCATTTACACTTCTTTCTGTTTCTTTAAAAAGCTTGTGGTTTTCGCAGGTTGTGTGGTAATTGCCAGCTCCTCCAGCATAGAGGAAACAAACCATGCCTATAAAGGGACTTATTTTTAAGTGTAGGGGTCTAGGGGTGGGACTTTAATTATTTCTATTTAAACCACTTTACATTGTGCATTACTAGTTACCCCAGGTTATAAAGTAGTACTTTAATAATGTACTTTAAGTACAAAATTAGTGCGTGGAAATAGAACAATGTACTAAAAATTCTTCTTTAAGCCGGTGTTGTGGTTTTCTTTTTGGGTTCTTTAAGAATAAAATACTCAAGCTGCAGGTTTCAATTTCAAAAGATAGACTTTTATTAACCAGACAAATAAAAACCGAGCACTCCTGCATAACTCCAAGACTCACTGAAAATTTTTTCCCTGTACCATTTAAGCCTTGCTCGCACGCAATCCTTGACCTTTACTTTGACCTTAACATATGCTTCTATACCCAAGGGTTTGTAACATGAAGAAACAAATGGCTTATATCATAAACACATGGTTGTCACATTCCTGGTACTGTACGTCTTTCATACCTACCCTTGACATGTAGACCTTAAACAATTGTTTTGAACAAACTGCAATGCATGCTGGTAATTTTCCTACAAACACAATGGTACACAAATTGATACATATAACTGGTTATATTCATATAGAAAAACATAAAAACATAATGGTAAAGTAATTGATACACATATTCCTTTATATTCGGATTAAAACAAACTTCTTCATAATCCCCGCTCTGAGGCTTACCTAGCCTCAGTTTTCCTGTTTATTTATTTTAATCTGGAGTGCCGTTTCATAATTCAGTGTCTCAGTTATTACTATCTTGTTGCTACGGAAAGCCACTGTACATTACCAATTACCAAATTATGCCACTGCACTTTGAACTATGGACAATAAGAGCAAACATCTTTCCATTCTTGTTTTGTCTTTGAATGTAAAAGAACTTAAGTCCCTCTTTATAAACAGTTTAAAGAATGTGTGTGCAATCGGTTCAGCACCTGCTGTTGGTTGTCACAGTTATGTAGAATATATTGTAAAGTTAAAAGGAAACAAAATAAAAGCAAAGAAAGCCAAAAAGCAAATAAAACAAAAATTACTGAAAATAAAAACTAGAAGTAAAGCATGAAAAATAAGAAGCTTATTCCTCATCTTCATCATCATCAGAGGTACTTGAATACCCATCTCCCAGTTGTTAAATCAATATTGTTTTGCAACATAAGTCCTGATAACATTCTTGTTGATTTCAAATGTTTCCATCATCCTGATATATTTTAGCTTTTCCGTTTTTTTTTAACAAGACACCTACACCTCATTTACCCATAAGCGCTAATTAAAAATGATTCAGTATATTTTGTCATTTATTTCTATTGGCTGCATCTAGTTGTTATCCTAAGAGAAATTAATGCCTTATTGGTATACTTAATAATCCTCTGTTGATCATAGTCCTGTATGTAAAAGTATCTATTCTGTATTTTTATTCTGACAAAACTTTATAAAATTTCTGATTTAACTTACTCCCATGCCTTAATCTAATTTGGTTGATCAACTGAATCTACATATAATTTTATGATTAATTGTTTTATTCATCTTTTAATGAGGATTCTAATGTAGAGATTCCTGTCTCAATCTTATCAGTACCTTTTTCTCTAAATCCTAATAGTAACGCCGTTATTTATATCGCCCATTTGTATCATTTGTTATCTTTGAGATGTTTCCCATAAAATGTCCACATTATGTTCTCTGTTCAATGTCTCTGTGTCTTTCAGACTCTCTTCCTTTGGTTGCTCCTCCCATAGTTACTGAGAATTTTCAAAAACATGACATTGCTGAGGTACAGTGAAACCCAAAAGCAGTAAATACTGTATGTGCATACATGAAGATGTGAATAAAATCATAGCTTGGATGACCATGGTTTTCCCCCAGTGTGTTTCCTGATGTCCTAAAAATTCTTGCAAAATAAAGAAATGTTATTCTAGAAATAAATAGCTCTTCTCCAGCTGTCATCTCTGGATCAGGACCATCGCCACGGGTGAACCACCAAAAACATTTTTCTTGACCCTATGACGAGAAGCGGACATCTTAAAGGGTCATAAAATCCTCCTTTGTAAGCTCAAGTCCACCTTATAAGTTCATCATGTTTTTGATCTCATACAGTTGAGAGCTTACATTCCTTAAAAAGACTAACCAGTTTTATTTTGGGGGGGTGTATTGATAACTATATGTAAACAATTTAGTACAGGTACTGTAGAAAAACATGATTTTTGGTTTCATTTAACCTTAATAATGTATTGAGTGTTAGAGTGGAATTTACCATGAAAATTATCCATGGTTTTAATACAGTAACCATAGTTAATGATAAGCGTCACTGTCCCATATACACATTAGCGCCTCACTGCAGAACACGACATCCATGGGGCGGGGTTGGATTTAGATCCAGGGGCGGAGCTGGATCCAGATCCAGAGATCCGATTGGTCGGCAGTTTTACCACAAGACACGCCATACACGTGTTTCTGCGTTACCATTTCTGCATTAAAGTCGTAACTAAATTAAGTTATTCTTTAGACATAAAAACTAACTTTACTTATGACTACAATAAAAGTAGTGCCTTTAGGGTGAAATGTAAGTTTTTTGCTATAATGTTTGGAGTAAAACATTTCGGGTAAGCCTACTACGAGTAATCTTACCACATGCAGTTTAAGACCTATGAATGGATACAGTATAAATATGCATAATTATTAAAATATATAGGCTATGGCATGTTATTTAGAAATTAATAAATTGAATGTTTATCTTGTATGGACTTTGAACTTGTTTTACGCGTTGCTTACAGCCAGGTTTCCCTCAAGTTAGATGGTTTACTTTTTTATTTGCTAATAAAAGATATTAAATAAATTTGTTTATATATTTACTCGTATAGGAATAGCTGTGTAATAAGTGGGATAATGTGATATCACAACGTGATACTTGAACATTTGGATCACAACTACTTGAGACTTAGGGCTTCATGCTTACATTATTACTTTTGTGAAATATTTAAATTTTGATAATTTTATTCATAAAAATAATAATTTGTTGGATAATTTTTATTGTTTATACATTTAAACTACTATAACAATTTTTCTGTTTAAGATTTCCATACACTTCAGTGAGGAACCTTAAACTGTCTTTTTTAAAAGATTAGGCTTCTAGATAAAACAAATGCCAGAATTATATTCATTTGAAGATGCACATCAACTTTTCACCCCCTCGCCACGCAAAAGGTTAAAATATGTTAAAATATGAGTTTGCAGTAAATGCATAATGTATTTACCATTGTCTTCTTGATTTGCATGGTTAAACAAATGGTAATAAATCCTCCAAAAATCATGGTTAGCATAGTTTTACTATCATAAAATCATGATTAATTTTGATTTATTAGTTATTAGGTCCCATTATGGGTCACCATTTTTAGAGTGCAGTCAGGTCAGTTGTTTCTGTGGCACTTTTCAGGTTGAAGCCATAGTTTCATGTCACCGACAAAACATCTCGTTCCCTACCACAGCGAATGGAGGTTACATGCGTAACCAAGACATTTTTTAAGGATTGATTACTATTTGTTTACCATAGTTTTCCTTCAAATCATGAAGTGAGGCAGTGGTAAATTTGTGTTACTATGCATTTACTGCAAATCTCATATTTTAATTCTGGTTACTGTAATAAAACCATTGTTAATTTTCTATAGGCACAAATTATATTATTGTAAAATAACCCCAGATTATGTTTTTCTGTCATCTGATCTCGCTTAATAGATGAAATCCCCTTGAATTTCTCATCTTTCTTGCCCAGCCCCCTCCCTTCCATTCTCTCACAGATGTCCACAATCACACATGCTGCGTTTTTGACAGGGGCGTTGTAAGACATAAAGCTCTACTGGGGCACAGGTCCCCCATTTTTTTCTGACTTTTTTGGAAAGCCTGCTGTTTGCAAGAAGTGTGCAACATTATTAACATGTTTGGAGGCATAAATGGCATAACATGTTTGGAAATAATGACAGCAGAGAAATATTTTCTACAACATTTTCTACATTATACAATGATAGCAATGATTAATTAAAAACTTATTTTTACAAGAATATTTTTACAAGAGTTATTTTATGACTGCTATACTAAATAATCTCAGTCATATGTACTGCTAACTGTTATGTAAGTTAGTGTCCTAGAGTTAAATATTAGTAAACTAAATATTAATTTCATATCTGAAAATAAAGAACAGTATAACACATACATATGTTGATTTTTCTCAGCAACAATGCAATTCTATATATTTGACAAGAGGTTTTCCTGAGATTTTTTCTTTAATATTTGAGACCTGACAGGTTGAGGATGTATTTTGTCTTACCTCCCTTAAACTCATCATCTCTCCTTTCTTCTTCCATTTCCCTGCTTTGCACAAAACATTTCTGATGTACATCTACAGAAGCCAATAATGATTGAGTCAAAATAAGATTAGCATTATTATTTAGAAACTTACTCACTCGCGTGGCGTCACCTTTTGAATGCGGTTGTGCCCGATGAACGCAAAGACGCGCGCAGACATGGATATGTGCGTGCATGCGTCAATGCAACTGCTTCGTCGCTTTTACAAACGTAAATTGGGTAACTACATTGCATATAGATCCGTTTTTGCCGCGATTGCCTTTGTAAAGGATTGCAATAGTTTTTAAAATTTTAACTTGAGATTTACACCGGGGCACAAAATATTTACACTGGGGCACGTGCCCCAGTAAAAGGGGTCTAGCGACACCCCTGGTTTTTGAGGGTTATCCCTTAAGAAAATGAATCATGGTTTTATTACAAATAAAACTAAAAACTGTGGTTACAAATTAACCATGTTTTTTCTACAGTAACCATAGTAAATGCTTTTACAAATGGCAATCAATACACCCCCCCCCCAAAAAAAATAAACTATGGTTATTTTTTGTAAGGAATATAAAGCTCTGAACAGCAGCATTTACACTTCTTTCTGTTTCTTTAAAAAGCTTGTGGTTTTCACAGATTGTGTGGTAATTGCCAGCTCCTCCAGCATAGAGGAAACAAACCATGCCTATAAACTTCCTTAAAACAGTGTCCTGTAGATTTGTAAATCCCACCTCGACCTCTAATCTCTGAGTTTGAGCCTGTCTGTGTTTGCATGAAGTCAGATGAAGCAGGCGGTGCTGGTTCGTTCTAAAATCCATATTTTACACGATCCATAAAATGCTGCGAAAAAACACGTTGCTAGTATCAAGTCACAAATATGCTAAAGACGTTAACGGGTGAGACACGGCATTACATCCAATCAGAGAAACTGGTCTATTTTAATTAAAGAAAACATATATCAACTATATTTTCCTCATTTGATTACATTACAAGTCATGAAACATTCAATGTTTAATTTATTTTAATTATTCTTGATATATATTAAATTAATAAAAAACTTTGTAGGGGGGCACAACAACCTGTTTGGGGGGCACTGCCCACGAATGCTCCCCCTTGACGCCGGCCCTGGTTCAGCCCGGACAAAACATTGCACAACGTTTATTAAACAGAATCCGTGATGCATTGAACACCCATAGACAGTAAAAGAAATAGACACAGCGATTCTGATTAATAATCTCCATTGAGTTTATGCCTCCACGTCCACCTGATTGCCTCATAGACAGTAAAATATTGCCTGTGAGCTTCTCTTCCAGTCCATATGGTAATTTCTCTACTGTGCGACAGAGAGTCACAGGTTATGACGCAATCGTTAGCCTATTTTTACAAAAACTGCTTCTAATGGGCCATAACATATAGGATACAAGGTAATGGAGCCTTTTATACATTTTCGTGTTTCTTTAGAAATAATTAATTGACAAATGGAGTCTTTAAATGCCTCAGATTTAAAGTTATTCGCTGTCAAAGTGAAGCCAAAATGAATGGGAGTCAATGGGATGCTAACAGCAGATGGGGGTCTGCTAATCAATGGCGGCGCCCGGGGAAGCTTCAATAAAATATGAAACCCTGCCCCCCTGTGAACACCCTGTTGTGACGCAAGAGTTGCTACTAGCTAAGAGGCCATTCTTTGTGTTCTTTTTTTAAATGTTTCTTAAGCCTGATGAAATCGTTATAAATGTGTGTTCTTGCCGCTGATTGGGCCGACATTTCTGACACACCCACCAAACAAGAGAAAACGCATCTTTTTTTTTTATTAAACAAATACTCATGTACAAACAATAAGGCAATAATAATAGTTGTTAACATTAAGCGTACAAATCAGGTGCAGATGTATAAAACAACAATACACATACACAAAAATTATATATAAATTAAATAATAATTAAATGCAAAATAATAATAAAAAAAAATAATAATAATAAAAATAATAATAAGGGGCTAGGGTTTTTCTTCTAAATCATATTCACATATGATGGACACAAGACTAGTTGCATTTTTCTTCTTAATCACTTTAAGGGTTTTAATAAATGAAACAAATTCAGCATGAAAAGCATAAAACCTCGGTATCACCTTTCGGTATTTTGATTTATGTACAAAAAATTTCCCAAGCATGAGGATATTATTAACCAAGAAATTGTCTTTTTTATTTTCCAGTAAAAGTCCATATGTAATGTCCTTTGCAGTATAGTCTTCGAGGAGAAATATCTTTGGGTAAAGCAAGCCAGTCAAAAATATCAGTCCATAAGGCCTCCACATACATGCAGTGAAAAAACAAATGCTCTGTGGTTTCAATGTCATCACAAAATACACATTTATTTGAGTCAAATCCAAATCTAAGACGTAAAAATTCACTTGATGGATATATCCCATTTAGAATTTTGAAATGAATTTCTTTTACTTTGGGAGGTAAGGGGAATTTTAAATATTTGGTTCTAAGTTTGTGAATGGTGTCTTTTGAAAAATAATTTAAAATTGAATTTTTATAAATTATTACAGGATAAGAAATGTCATTGAAAATATTTCTAACAGTTATGTTTGAAAGTTTAGATCCTTTGAACTCACGGCCATCAACTAAAAGAACTGGGAGATGTGGGATTACAGCATCGGAATATGAGAGAGTTTCTTTAATTAGGCATACAACAGACTTAGGAATGGCTTTAGTAATAGAATTAAATTTGGCTCGATTACAAATAATATTATATTTAACACAGACATTTTCATATGATATAATTCCACTATTTATATCAATTAAATGAGACACTGACCAAATACCTTTCTCCATCCAATTCTTTTCAAACATTGATTTGTTCCTGACCGTAATATATCTATTATTCCATAACGGTGAATTATGGGGTGTGAAATTATGGTTATATACAATCTTCCAATATAACAAAACCTGTTGATGAAAATTGGATAATTTAATTGGCAGACGTTGAACAGTGAAATCACAATTTAGTAAAAACTCTATTCCTCCTAATTTCTTAAATAATTCTCTGGGAATGTGAAACCAACAGTTATTGTTATTCAAAAAGGATTTCAACCAATTAATTTTTAGGGTCCCCTTTATAGAATCAAAATCAATGGCTTGTAACCCACCGTCTTTATAATCTTTTGTCATCACTACCCTTTTAACGTAATGGGTTTTCTTTCTCCATATAAAACCAAAGTTGATCTGATTAATTTTTTTAATGGCTCTATTTGAAATTGCTATTGTGTATGCAGGATAAATTAATCTTGAGATGCCTTCCATCTTTGTCAAAAAAACTCTACCAAGTAAGCTTATATCACGCAACAACCAAGAGTTCAGTTTAGTTTGACATTTATCTAAAACTTTCCACACATTCCTGTCTTCCATTTCACCAGAATCTTTTGAAATAAACATTCCTTAATACTTAACTACCGCTCTTATTGGAATGTTATAGGCCTCAGTTAAATGACATTGATGAATTGGCATTAATTCACACTTATTTAAATTCATTTTTAGACCGGAGGCTTTAGAGAAAGTGTGAATTATTTGTAACATTTTGGGGACCTCAGTTAGCCGTTTCATGAAAATGGTAGTGTCATCAGCAAACTGGCTGATGATTACTGGCTGGCCAAGTACCTCTAAAGGTGCTATACTTGAATTTTTAACAAGGATAGAAAGCATCTCTGTGGTTAAAATAAAAAGAAATGGGGAAATTGGGCAGCCCTGTTTTATGCCACGATTGATTGGGAATCTTGGTGATGTACCTCCTGATAAAGAAATTGAGCTATTTGAATTTTCATAAAGGGAATTTATAATATTTCTAAACTTATCTCCAAAACCAAACAATTTTAAACAATCAAAAATAAATGGGTGTTCAATTGAATCAAATGCCTTGTAGAAGTCAATGAAAAGAATAAAGCCACCATCTTCAACTAGATGTCTGTAATCTAAAAGATCAAGCACTAAACGAATATTGTTATGTATGGATCTACCCTTCATAAAGCCGGATTGGGAATCACTTATGATTTTATGTAAAATTAATTTTAATCTGTTTGGCATATATGAGAGTAACAATTTTATAGTCGGTGTTTAATAATGTGATTGGTCTAAAGTTATCTAAAATTTTTGGGTCCTTATCAGGTTTAGGGATTAAAGTTATAACCCCTTGTTTCATGGAGGGAGGGAAAGTCAAACCTTCAGTTGCTTCTTTTAGCATAAGCAAAAAAGGGTCTTTTAGAAAAGACCAAAAATGTTTATAAAAATTGGCTGTGAGGCCATCACAGCCTGGAGATTTGGCTGAAGCCAAACTATTTACTACTTTATCCAACTCATCCAAAGTAATCTCAGCATCACATAGCGCTACATCTTCAGCATCTATATGGGGAATAAGGTCTTTAATGTGATTGAAAAATACAATTTCATCATCCAAGGAAAAAGCTGAGGAATATAGATTGCTATAGAATGACATAACTTCCTTAGTGATTGAAGCTTGATCAGTGATTACCTGGCCCTGGAGTGATAAGGCTTTAATTGAAAGTTTCTATTGCCGCCTTTTTTCTAAACGACAGAAGTAAGAGGTACTTCTTTCCCCATCCTCAATCCATTTGGCTCTGGACCTGATAAAAGCCCTTTTCGCTTTACGAAGATAAATTTCATCCAGCTTGTTTAAAAGATTTTGTAGTTCCTGTTTGTCATTATCCGTAAGTGAAGTTTTACTATAATATATATTTATTTCTTTAATGATATTCAATTCAGTTAATCTATTCAATTTATTGATTGTTTTTCCAAAATTAACAGAATATTCTCTCATTTTAAATTTAAGAAACTCCCATTTAGAAATATATGATACTATCAAATTATCAGACATCACATTTGAGATTGTGGCTTTAATACCTTCAATAAAGGATTGGCTTTTTAATAAACTAGAATTGAATTTCCAATACCCTTTTTTCTGTTGGCTAACACCAGGAGGATTAAAACTTAATTTAATAACAGCATGGTCTGTGAGAGGAGCTGCTGACATACAACAGTCACTAATGAGGTTTATAATGGAGACAGAGATTAACCAAAAATCAATTCTTGACTTTACAACATCGTTTGGTTTGAACCATGAATATTGCTTTACATTAGGATATTTAAATCTCCAGGGATCCAATAGATTATGAGTGCGACAAAGATCAGTTAAAACGGGGATGTAAGAACTGTGATTACATCTGGAGGGACACCTATCAATCCATTCATCGCTAACCATGTTAAAGTCACCACCCATAATTATAACAGCAGTTGGATAGATGAGTTTAAGGTCTAGAATTACATTAGAAATGTCTGAAATCAACTGTCTGTTTTGAATTAAATTGTTAAACCCATAAACATTAGTCAGAAAAAAAGTTGATCATCGATTTTCAAAACAGAAATTAGCCAATGGCCATTATTGCTAAATCTAGATGTCAATACTTTACCGGGTGAGTTACAAAAAAAGATGGCAATAAAGATGGCAAGATGGGATAAACCCAGATTCTTTTTCTTCGACGACATGGTGCACGATCTAATTTGTTGATTTTAACTGTACTGATGTTTTAGAATATTAAAGGAGCACAAAATGGCAAATTGGATAGAAAAATAAGGTTAATATCTGGGACAGGCCTAGAGAGCTCAAACCGAACAGTGCACCCGGTCCGCCATCTTGCCGGAAGTCCGAGAAAACGCATCTAAAACCTGTTGCACGCCGTTGCACACCGTTTCCAGGAAACATGTCGTTCAACCCGGAAACCGTAGCAAAACGTTGCGCACTGGTGTGAGATTGCACGCGCCTCAGTTGTCCGAAAAGGCAGTGTTTTTAAGCTGCAAATACAACAAATAAAGTTAAAACGGACATAGTCCGGTCTCTTAACTCACCACTGTCAGTCATCTCGTCTTGAGACGCGGGCGCGAGCTGGGAGGCTCGCGTTGTGGACCAAAGCGCGAATATAAACACCCGACACAGCTCCTCGCACCAGTCACGTGACTTGCGCTCTGCAGGTCATGCTGTATGAAACAGACGCACGCGGATCAATCAACTCGTGACTCGCGCTCTGCAGCTCATGCTGTATGAAACAGACCCACGCGGATCAACTCGTAACTGTAGGGCCTTGTGTCTAACTCGCCAAATTTATTCTAGAGATGTCTTTTTTATGGACTACATAAAGGGCCGGATCAAATTACCTTGGGGCCGGGATTGGCTGCGGGCCGCCAATTGAATCGCCCTACTGTATTCACTGTGATTGACCATGTTTTTAAAAATCTTGTTTATTTTTTGTTTACGTCATCCTACATAAAGAACATTCAGTGAAAATATAACTGTGAAATCTTTAATGACTGAGTAAGGTCATGCCAAAGATTGAAAAAAGGTGAAATCAATGTTTGAAATGTAACCATCAAAACTTATAATTAAATTATGAGACTTTAGCCTGGATTTTAAAGAGAGAGAGTGATTGTGTTACATGCCACTGCTGTAATCCAGTCACATTTAGCAGGTTAGCGGATGATATGGGTCATTCTACAGAAAAGGTGGAATTCGGGTGATGGAAATTTGCTTAAATTAACTTCTTTCAACATACCCAAAACTTCTTTAATAGCATTAATTAACTTGTCAAATCTATGAATCCAACTTAATTTAGCTTAATTTATTTTTAACTTTTTAATACATTTTAATAAAGAATGCATGAGTCATTTATTTGTCATTGGTGTTACCTGTGATTTAAACAACATTAATGTTGATACTAAATATTTTTTCTCATTACAGCTTGTGTATTTAGTTAAAGGTTAAGTAGAGGAATGATAACAGCAAAAAATTATTGATTATTAATATTTGTTTAATTAAATTCTTCATCTTTGTTAGGTTTATTCAATTTACCTTAACAACAATTAAGACACATCAGACCAAGAATAAAGGTTTAGAACTCGCGAGGGAAAGAACCAGAGATATTTCTTCTCAAGAAATCCTCAAGCTCTCTCTCTCTGTTTCTTTGTCTGCAAGCTCATTTTATTAGATGGGTTGACACCCAAAAAAAGATAAGTCCAAGACATCATACGTCATGAATGTAACACACACATACACACACATCTAAAAGCATCTTTAAACTATAGAAACTATAGAAAAAACTGTGTTCTAAATAGATAAGCAAAACTTTCAATAAGAAGGGTGGGGGGTGTTAAAACTCAAAGATCAAAACGTACTCTTTTTACTCTTATGTTACTGTGAGGAAGTAGAAAGCATTGGTTATAAAGAAACATATCCATAATTGGTAATAAATAAATAATTTTTTCCAACATTCCCTCCTGTTTATCATTTATCCTTTTTCTTTTCCAGGTACACCCCACTACCTTCCTATGCACTTTAGTAATGAACTGCATTTAATATGAAAAATAAAAAACATAACAAACAAAAAACATTGTATCCTTGTATCAGTTTTAACTGAAGTATTGACTCGTGAAAATACTTCAAAATCATCCACTGCAAAGTTTCCAATAAAATACATGTCTGAAAACGTAGAATGAATAATTTTTCTCATTAATTTCACAACACAGGGTAACACACAGCTCAGATACATGCAAATCAGGAACAACACACACTTTCAAAAGGCGTTTACCCGACAACCCTCCAAACAACCATTTGGAGACACCAGCAGCTGTAACAGTCTTTCTCAATGTCTTCACGTAGCATGGTGAGGTTGTTAATGGCCTGTTTGATTACCTGTCCATCATGCGTAGGGCTGTTAGTTCTTCTTTGATATATTTCAATGCTGCTGTACTAAGAAATACCTCAAATCGACAGTCAATGGTTTCCATTCTCAACATAAGTTTTCCAGTTCCTAGCCAAGGAAAAAGCAAGTCCAACTTTCTGACCGTTGGACCATAGCTTGTGGTCATTGGGGACATCAGTTCCCCACAGGGAGTCGTGCTTCTTGAAGAGATCTCTTTTGGTGCGATGTTGAGCTTCCTTTGCGGTGATGATGAAAGAGAGATCTGTTGGTAGGGTGGGGGCACATCGGCCCTTCCACCCATTAGAAAGATGGTTATAAATGTCTAATCCGCAAAGCCACACAAAGTTCATCTGTGGGGTGGTTCCCATGACATTGGGTGCGTTGAAATAATTTGTACACACATCTCCTCTGTTAGCTTCGGATTGTCTGAAATGTCCTGTTTGATTTTTAGTACAAGGCGTGAATATGCGTTTAAAGTTCTGTTTGGCCACTTTCCAAGAAAAACCTCATCTCCTATGGTCACAGTGGTCTCATAACAAATAAACTGTGCACTCGGAGGAACATGGACTGGGCCGTACATTTTATCACTAACATTAAACGTTATACTCATAAAGTTCTTAAAAGTCAGTTTCTTAATATCCACAGGTGGCAGGCGGTTTTGCAAAGTCATGTTCAGAAACTGTGGTGAATAAGCTGATACTAGACATTGTCGTGGAATTTTTGCCGCATCAAATAATACTCACTAAGAGTGAAAGTCAAGGATCACACAGACACACTGTCGACAGAATTTTCTTTGTCTGAATTTAATATATTCTGCAGAATAGGCTCTCACCCCCGTGGTGCTAGAAGTTTAAAAACCTAAGAGCCCCGTTTACAAGGTTGAGCACATATTTATAGTAAGATACTGAAAAACACAGTCATCCCATCTCCGCCCATGATCCAAAGATTTCATCATAGTTCCAGCGTCACTTAGAAAATAAACCTTCAATTTATCAATGACTAAGAAACATATCAGTTGAAGCACATCTGGTCAAATAGAAGAAATTATTTTGTTCTCAGTGAAACTCTACCGTTTACTGAGTTTTTCCACTTCCACTCATTCACTAGCCCCCCTTTATCTTATCTGGTAGGACTTTGCATAATGTTCTAGTCTTTGGACATTTTACTACTGAACAGATGGAAAGAATAGAAATCTTTCACTAGAACAGAAGAACAGGATTTTCCATTTAACAATTATAAGTTCATAAACTATAATTAAAATAAAATAAAAAAATCTTCCACTACAACATTCAGGAAACAGGCCGGAAACGTTTATCACAGGTTCAGGAATTACATTCAGATTCATTCCTGACTTGGGCATCTTTGAACAGACATAACAGTTAGTGTGATTTCTACTCAAAGCAGTATATTTTGCATAACGATACCACATGTTGATCTCGCAGGCGTTCTGATACCTCCCTTCTTTGATCTGCTGCCACTTGCCTTTCTCCTTCACCTTAGACTCATCTTGCTTATCTTGCTTCGTCCAGCCAGGCAGGGTCTCACACACCAGCATGATTGCTAGGATCACAATGATTATTTTCAGGAAATCAACAATTTCTTCTGTTCTGCGTAGACAGGACAGTGCTAACTAATATTACCTAAAATATCTTCTGTGGTAAACTTCCCTTGCTCCCGTAAAAAATAAACAGGGGTCACAAAAAATCTTCCGGGTCCACTCACTTACCCACACTTTCTTTGACCTAGATTAGCTAAACAACAACTTCACTGTCCTGAACAGAAAAAAACAACTGTTTCTTGATGTGGCTGAGATGTATCCACGAAGGTCTTTCTGCAATCTTTACTGATGTTGGTGTGGTTATAAGAACTTGATAGGGGCCTTCCCACTTCGGGCTGGACCAATTTTTTTGTTAAAAGACTTTGATTAAGATGTAGTCACCTGGCTGTACAGCTGCTTACTGTATGACAGAGAGAGGAGAAAATCTGGCAGTATGTTTGCTTTTAACACACATTTAGAGAAAATTGCTTTTAAATAATCACTAAAGTTTTATTCTTCTTCATTCTTCTGCAAAGGGGAGGTTAACAGGGACATTCCAAACTTTATTCCAAAAATGATCTCTAATGGATTAGGTCATTTCACAACTTCACTAAATCAATACAGTTTCATCCATACATTTATTTTATTTTATTCCTATTCTTTTACTGTGACATTTATTTATTCCACCAGTCCTGCAATTTGTGGATGATATGTACAATGATTCTTTAAAGTGATGTCTAGGTTTGTGGCTCTTTATTACCTCATTCACAAAATGGGGACCACTGTCACTATATATTTTCTCAGGAATGCCAACAGTATTTGTATGGACCACTCTGATTCAATTCAATGAAGTCCATTCAAATATTCTGAAAAGGGCATTCTGGTTCCAGGAATTTACCTCTCAGTAGTCTCACATTTCCTTGAGCATTATGCTTTATGTATATAATACATGCTTTACAATGTATATAGTACATAGTACATGCTTTTTTTAGTAAGAATGAAATCCATAGATTATAAAATGTTCCTCGTATAAAATGTTCCTCTATTACTTTATACTCCCCCCTGTTTGAGACATGGGCAAAGCCCATGGCTCAAACAATTATATTATGAGTTATTGACTTTCCCATAGAGGTCTTCATACCTCTCCGTTCCCATTGTTTTTCAAATCAAAAACAACAAACAAACAACAAAACAAACAAACAAAAACAAAAAGTTTTAAATAAAAATTGAAAAGGCTTACTGACAACTGTTTGTACAGTTAATGATTAGCCTTTTTCCAAAAGACATGCTCTTGTCAAAGCTATTTTTCTTCAGCTTGTGCTGAATTTGTATTTAGCAACTGTCTGGTTTCTATAATTTGATCTGAGCTGACTGCAGCATATCCTGTGATAGTTTTGCCTGCTCTTTCTTTATAACACGAACCATCTGTAAACCACACTTCTCCTTTTCCTAATGGTTTGTCTTTTAGATCTGGTCTGGCCAAAACCAATTGATCTGTTAGTTCAGTACAACAATGAGTTTCTCCTAAAATTGCTGGGATTAATATATTAAACATCTGAATGGAAATGTGTGGTTGTGAGATTAGCACGGTCATACAAGACATATGTCAAGCAGGTGATAAGAACTTCAGTTTAGTTTTTAAAAGTAAAATATCTACAGCATGTGTAATTAAAAGTGTCAAATGGTGAAATTAAATAATCTCAGCTGATACTTCTACAGCTATTGCTGCTGCACAAACTGCTTGTACACATATACCATACCATATCTATCTTCTTAGAATAAAAATCTACAGGTCTTAACTTTGTGCCATCTTTTTGTAACAACACGGAAGCCTATAATTTCATTCTTCAAACTACGGTTTGCACAAATTGTTTAGTGCAATCAATTAAAGCTAAACACAATGGAAGAAACTAATTCTTGTTTGATCTTATCGAAAGCACCATTCGCTTTCATTGTCCACTGAACTTCCTCTTTTAATGCAACTATTTGCAAAAGATCTTGTGCTTCCTCTAGATTTCTCACGTCTAGAGTGTAATAATGTTCCGACTGAGAGCTGTTATAGCTGTCTGGGTTTTTATTTGAAGAATAAGCTGCTTGCATGCCTGCTTTCACAGAAATTGAACTAATACATCAAATCTCTTCCTAACAAATTAACAGGGTATTTTGTCAATATGACTACAGGGGCATAAATCTCTTAGATTTTTGCTATCCCCGAAATGCAAATTATTTTAAATAAATTTTCTTCTTTTTTCATGTGAAAATTTTTTCTACATGTCTCGCCCAGCTTTTTAAATCTTTTAAGCTGGCAGTGTCAAAAGCTACAAAGTGTTTTCTGATAAATCCAGATCTTTGTGAATGGTAACCCTTGTATCAGAGCATTTTTTTTTTTATTGATACTGTTATGGACCCTCTGGATTATCAGTAAACACAATGCCACTATGCACTTTTAATTATTTTTCAAATAATTAAACATGGTTCTCATGTGTTCCTATATAGGGGCTCAAAAGTTTTGTAAGATGGCATCATTATAATGTACTGCCTCTCCGTTTACATTTCTCCCCATGAAATCATCTCTAATTTTTCCATTGTAATTTTAATGCTGCCTGTAAAGCCTGCATAATTTCATTTTCTTTTTGTTCTACCTGCACAATGTATTCCTCTATGTCTTCCTGGGGGTAACATCTCTACAGCTCATGGCATTTTATAGCTGTCCAAGGCCTTTATACAAGTACGAAAGGGTCCTATCCTTCACCTATGTTAGGGTTTGCTACTTGGATCATGGGGAAAGTGTCTATAGTAACAGTTTCTGCCGTTTTATTTACGGAGGAAAAAGTTAAAGCCATCTTTAAAGATGTTGATTATGTTACTCTTCGGCTGAGCCACGCTGTTATGGTATTAATTTCATAATACTGGGTAGCTCTATTAATCATTATGTCTAAATCTGCTCTTGCCCTCAGGGGCAGGCTTCAGGGGTTGGGATAGGATCTGGCTCTAGAGCCGTTGTGCGTACTACAGGTTTTTTTATTTTCCTGTCTACACACCACCATTATTTTTATACTTTTATACATTATTATATACTTTATATTATATATTAGTATTTAATATACTAATTACTCATCATTCTTAAAACCAGCATTATATGAAATTATTTGATTCTCAGTTTGAATTTTTTCTTTTAAACCAACAAAAACAAAAATATTCAACCAAAAAGGCTTTGATGCAAAGACTGAAATATAAACAATGTCTTACATCCCATATCAACAACAAAATATTACTAGAAAGTACAAGAAAACACATTCATAACACCAAAACTTGGTTTAACACCAATGACACAATGTAACACCAATGACCAAATTAGAATATAATAATAGATAATGAATATAATAAAACTTATAAACGTTCATAAAATTATCCATCTTGTTTGGATGCTTTCATTTTGGTCAGTTAAATGAATAGTGCTTAGGAAGTACTCATTAGAGAAGTAACACTAATGACGGTAACACCAATGATGATAACACCAATGACAATTTACAGAAAAATGAATATTTTAACAAAATGGCTGCCATTAGCCATGTGCTTTTTCATAAGAGATGTAACAATCACATACTTATTCAGTATAATGTATTTTTGTGTAAAGATCTTAACACTCCCAGCTATAAAAAAAAAAGAGTAACACTAATGACATCCAAAAAATCTTATCTCAAAATTCTTAGATATATCATGATATTTTAGACAAATAAGGTTAGACATCTCAAAAACCTTTTGCCTTCCTCCACTGCACTTCTTTCACTGACCTCTTGACCCATGAAAAACTTCAAAGAGCTGATGCATTGTTTCAAAATAAAAGTACTTTGGGTAGGGTAACACCAATTATTTATTTGTTATTATTCATATTAATCGTGTATTTTTACCATTTCAGTGTTGTAGTAAATTCAAACAGGGTTAAAGGTAAATGTAAATTAGATTTGTTTTATAAAAAACATGGTTTTAAATAATAAGTGCACAGTTCAACTTCCATGTATGATCAAAGGGACAGGGCAATTTTCAGGACCAGACATTTAAAAAAAAGTTTAAAAAAAGGAAAAAAAGAAAATTAAATAAATAAACTCTCTCATCATTTTAAGGACAGTCTATATTTATTAAATATATATCATTATGGGATTATTGGGTCAAATTAAATGATTAAGGGGTCTGCAAATGCAAGGGACAAGCATTTCCACCTTTTTTGTAGAATGACCCATATAACAGAATAACTGTGATAACACCCCCGATTTAAAAACCACATTAGGCACATATAAGCTAAAAGAAAACGTTTTTGCATTATGTTTATTTTATTTTTCTGTAATATTCAGAATCAGTCAATGCAGTTTACTGGTATACAGTACAAACCAAGAGGAGACAAAGTAATCAATAAAATTACCAAGCAAATGCATTAAAAAACATATTTCTACATTGACTTGATGATCTTGAACCTTAAAATAGATTAAATCTCTGCTAAGCATCCACATGATTTATCTGCACATCTCCAGCAACTTCAAAAACATCAATTTCATTCAATGACCAAAAGCGATGCTTGAAAGAGCATACGTGCACACCATTCACAAACACGTTGAAGGAATGATCAGTACAAAAAATGTAGATCTGAAAAAACATAGAACAATAATAATGCGTTATTGTTTACAGGCAAACACATCATAAACACTTGTCATTTTAAATAAATAAATATACATATATAAAAACAATGCAATTTGTAAGATGTACATACAATATAGACATATAAAGATGGGAGTTTTCTTACCTCAAAGGGTTGACCTGCTTTAAATGGCATCCCTGCAGGATATTCCTCTGGACCCCAATGACCATCCCAAGTATTGCACACTACCTTATTCTGATCAAAACGTGGATTGTAGTGAAATGCAATCCCGAAAATGTGGCGCAGGTTAAAAAATATCCTGATTGCAAGAAGATGAAAAGTCAGACAACGCAATGAGAAATAACAAGCAGAATATTTTAAAACAGAAGATATGAAGAGTTCAATCAGAGATGCAAAAACCTTAAAGAGATGCAATTCCTTATTTTCACAAATGCGACTTCAGTCATTTTATTGATATTTAAGAAAATTGACTGTCGTTCACTGCAAACCCCTCTAAGTGCTTACACTCCCCTTCTAAAATCCACTTCTTTAGACAAAACATACTAATCAATAAAGATGTAATTGAAACATTGAAAATGATAAAAGTCAGCATTCAAAAGGTAAAAACTGAACCCTACACTGTAGGGGAAACAGTGATGCATGTGACTGCCACATGCGGGTTGAATTCCTGTCTAAGTCACAAGGGACCCAAGTTTAAATGTAATACGTTAGATGTATGAATGGATTCTGTCAACAAATCTGTATTTCTGAATGGTCTGAGGCTGGATTAAGTAGCGAAAGTATTTTATGAGCATACAGTATGTGCCAAGAGCATTCGGTTAATATCATTATCTCTTTAATGATGGACGTTTAGCGGCTTTTGCATCTGAGCTCTTCATATATTCTCTCCAGTGTCTGATGTTGGTTAACCTGTGAGGGTTGGTGTTGACCACTCCTCGGACAGTAAAGCTTTTTCCAGGTTTCAGTCCACCGTTGATAATGCTTCTGTAAGGGACTGGCTGATTATGGTTTAAAAAAATTCAAAATATTATTTAAGATCAACTGTAAGTAAAAATATATTTTCAAGATGTGTAATAAAAAAGTGAAAAAAGAAACCACCAAAAAAAATTTAACTAGAAATATTGGCATTCACAACAGCCTGAGCTAAGAAGTCAGAACATAAAATAGATATCATAAAGGTATCTTAAACATTAAGCAATTTGGAAATAAACATTACTACCTGGTCAGTTAAGTGAAAACTAGAAATTTTAAATGTAAAGTCCAGAAATTTTAAGCCACATAAAGAAAACTCTTTTTCAAATAAATAAATATTTGTAACTTACAATCATTCTGCCAGTAGACAAGACCGATCAATGCACAGCTGAAACTAATGCACGTTGTCCAGTTGTTTAAATAGAAATAATAGAAGTCCCACCCCTAGACCAAACTCCTTTTATAGGCATCATTGAAATCTGACCACATAATTCCACAGAAAGCAACATTTCAAACAAATACTATATAATAGTATATACTATTATATACTAATAATAATAGTGATATACTATATAATATAAGAGAATAAGGAGATAAGACAGCCTATTGTGGCAATACCTTAAGAAAATTAACATTGGTTTGCAGCCAACATAATTCTGAATAGGGTGATGTCAAGTAAAACGGGCCATATACGGTTAAATGCATTCTCTGTCATATTTTTCCTCCTAAAAATAAAATGGTTGCAATGCCTTGTCACAACTGCAATAAAAAGCATTTGAAAAGTGATTTCACTGAAATATGTCTGCACAAGTATGCGTAACAAAAATTCAAATGAAGACTGTATGAGGAAAAAAACATATAAAAAGTGCTGCAACAGATCAAGCATTATGCTTAAACATGTTATGTGTCCATATAAGTGTATTTACGTGCTCATAAATCTCGGTATCAGAATCAATATCAGCAAACTTGGCCTCCAAAATCTGTATCATACACTCTAAATAAATGGTTCTAAATACTACTAAATAAGGGTTCTTCGGCTTGCAACAATAGCAGAACCCTTTTTGGTGCTATATAGAACTCTTTTTAGATGATTCTAGAACCTTGCCTTGAAAAGTGCCATATAGAACCTCAGTGGTGCTATAAAGAACCACTAATTTATCAGCTGTCATGAGGGTTAATTTCTTATGCATCCACTTTTTATTTTCAACACTTTTACTTTTTCATTACAATCTTGTTAAAAACAACACATTAGTGTTGATTCTGGGACAACACACTAAATGCGTTGTCCCAGAATCCACCCATTTTTGTGTTATTATTGAAACAACACATTTTGTGTTACTTTTAACACAACTTGTGTTATATTTTAACACAAAATCAACACAAAATTACACATAATGTGTAAAAAGCTTAATTCACAAATATGTGTAAATCCTTTCTAAGAGTGTACATGAGGTGTCATACAATAATAAATATGTATATTAAAGTCACATTTTTATGTTAAAATATACATCAAAATAAATATATAGATAAATTTGCAAATATAACAAATCACTACTCAAATGAGATATAGATGTTGAATAACTGCTTCAATATTAAATAAATTAACAATTAAATTGGGCAAAGACAATCCTTCTAAATAAACTATTATATGAAATCATTAAAATCGCCTATGCCACATCAAAACATGCAAATGATAATAAATACTGAATGTTGACATATGTAAAAAGTGCATAATAGACATGGTCTGAAATCTGGTGCTACATTTCCCTCACAATCCCATACACACTGCTATAAAATAACCCAGCATATTCTAAAGCATATAACATCATAAGATTTTAAAGTTTAAGTAAAAAAAACCTTACCAACGACATCCTAGCGATTTGCACTTTTCTACAGTTTTGGTCTTAAACTGGGTTTAAAGGAGCATTTCACCCGTAGAAACATTAATCTTTATTGAAAGTGTGTCATATTTGTAGTCGAAATGTAACATACATTTAGAATTTGGTGCCTATTTGACCGAGAAAAGGGGTGTTTGTAGTCTCACCCCCTCAACAAAGATATTGGACTTCCTTCTTTCAATGATGCAAAATGACGATTTTTACATCATTGAAAGAAGGAAGTGCAACACTGAAATCTGTATTTCTCCCGTCTGAGCGGCAACTGAGAAATTGATGCATGACCATTCAAAAACATGACTGGGGTTCTAACTATACAAAGCTTAATGCAAATGGGTGAAGTGTCCCTTTAAGTGATTCTTAAATATAAAGATTGAATAAGCTGCTTGATAAAATGTATTCAGGTTTTAATTTTGGGTTGGGTTTTTGTCTCCTGAAAATTTCAAAGAAACGTGTCTCACTGATCTGTGGATTTAAATGCATTTGGTATGCTTTTAACCAAAGTGACATACAGTATAGTGCATTACATGGTATACATTTTATCAGTATGTGTGTTCCCTGGGGATCGCATGAACTTCTGTGGTGGTAACACAATATTCAACCAGAAAGATTTTAGGAACAAATATTCAAACCACAACATGCAGAGTCAGTGCCACATTAAAAACAAACAAACAAACAAAAAAAAACCATTGGGATTAATTTGTTTTAAAACAGGTTTTAGTGATGTATTATTTTACATAAAGATCATAAAACCCATCTACTATTTTCATATAATATTTGATACTTTCAAATGCTAAGATGCAAACCCAACAGCAGTAAATAAAACCGATACATGACTTTGGTTACTAAATACATACAATACAAAAGCTTGAAAACAGAAAACAGAACGTTAAAGAAATTGATTGTCAAATGAAGTATTATCAAAAAAATCCTGGAAACTTACAAAAAATGAGATTCTCAAGGTGATTTGGGTAAAACCCAGAGGCAGTTCATATGCATACAAGAAAAAAATAATGTTTTATTAGTTAATTAATTAATTAATGTATCGCTCATTTTATGATAGTTTGAAATGTAAGCCTAACCACAAGCCATCATGCACATTTTTATTTTATTTCAATTGGATGTTTTTGTGACACAATACTCCTAAATGATATTTTTTTTAAACCTTTATTAAACAAATATTATAGTTTTAATTATTTTATAAAATAACGTCCTTTTAGTGCAAAAAAAAAAAACACTAAAAAATAAACTTTAATCAAGATTAAGGATAAATTCATTAATGAACTGGGATTTTAGGCACGTGTAACGTGTTGTAGCATTTCTAAGAAGCATTCAGGAGTCTCTGAAACATTTCATTAAGTTTAGTAGCCTAACTTTTAAGACAACAGCATACAGCAAAGCCTTCCAGGTTCCCAGCTTTATGCCCCCTCTCTACTGCAATAGTGGAGAATGTTTTAACCCATTTGGATTGGATTTTGGTGGATTAACATAAACAAATCCCCAGTGCCACCATATAAATCTAAAAGGACAACTGCTAGACACACTTTTTTTTTGGTCAAAAGGAGCAAATACCTTAAAAACAGACTGAGAAAGAGAAGACATATCATTAGTCCACATGAATATCCTTGTCACTATCATCATAATGCCGCTTTTCCTGTCGGAGTTCGCCCCCTGGTGGCAGTTGTAATGAAGTTTCAGTTTGAATGTAGGATAAATCTGTACCAACATGCAGAGAAACTAATTCCAGTGAAGAATCAAGAAGAGCCTTCATTCTAAGCACATTATATATCTTTCACCACAGTAAAATAAATAAATAAATGCGAATGAATGAAATAATAAACAGCTATAAATATATGACAAAAAATGGCAATTATTTTTGAAGAGAACATGATGGAGGCAACATTAAAATAATAACATACATATTAAAGTAATCATTTATATAGCAGTAATCAATACTTTTTAAGGATTTGAGAGTTACTGATCTCGTTTAAAAAAGATTCTCACAAATTTTCACTTTACATACATTGTTTTAAATACATTGAAATACGTCACTTCCAGTTAGTGATGGCCAGAGTCGTATAATAATAGAGTTACGACACTCACATAGACGTCCGTTGTAAGAATGGAATGCGGAAGTAACAGCGTTTCATCTAGTGACCGGTAGTGACGCATAGTTCCAAACGCAGCACTGAAGCCCATTCATTTCAATGGCACCTGCTGGTAAATAGATGAAATTACCGTTTCTCTTTACATTTTCGGACATTTCATTAATATAGTCAACAGTGATATTTTATGAACTCTGCTGTAGGTAATGATTATCGTTAATAATAACTAGTAAATTTTTTATATTTTAATGAGTTGTGTATAATGTGTGAATAATATAGATTTAATGGTTTAAGATTTTATTACTGGTGGCCATCTACTTTATACTTATCTTTTGTATATATTATGAGTAACACTAGGGGGCAACAGCGACAAGCTAAATGCCTTATAAGAAAGTCACACTGCTTCACAATGCTGCTATGTGTTTCATTGTGTTTGGTAAGTAATACGAGTGATGTATCCTCGAAAATCATGTATGATTATATTAACATTTAATGCGAATTTAAAATATGAATTTAGTGTGTTTCTGTTATGCTTCACTGTTACAAATAACCGCGTTGGCGATCTTTTTTGTGATTTTAATATAGTAAAAGTGTAGGAATTATGTTTTTAGCAGATTGATAGCCATTTATATAGCCATATTTTGCTACAAAGATAAAAGATAAACTGTGTTGCTGTAGTTGGTATAGATAACCACAGTTATATTTGGGTCACAATTAACTGTTTATCTTTATTAACTGATTTACTGTATTTCCATCACTCCCTAGTAAAAAAAAAACGTTATAAACACAGTAAGTATAGTGATCAATTCCCATTACAAGCTAATATTTACCTAAAATATCTGAAAACCTATGCAAAAAGATTGACAGCCCTGCTTGGTTTGGAACTGTAGAACGTTACATGAATCACGTGACCGCGCGGCGGCGAGATCAAAGCGTTTCGTAACTCTGTTATTATACGACTCTGGTGATGGCCAAATGAGGCTTCCTGAACCACTGAGGCTTTCCAGCCCATTGGTTCGCCAAAAGGTTCATTTACTCGAAGCCTCATGAAACAGTGTGCTCTCTAGTGACACCTGCTGTGCAAAGCAATGTATCACACACAAATCTATTCATCATGAGCAACCAAATTGTCATGGTGTGGACTTTTTCTATTGCCTGTGTATTAAATAAAGTATTTTACTCTGCTTGTGTTAACCTATGTACACACAACTCACACACACACAACTTTGTTTTCAACTATTCAGTAGTTATTTGGGTTAGTGAAAACAGGGAATGCCCCAAATGAGTGTAAAGAAATTATTGTTATTGCAGTGCTGACTGGGAATGCAATAGTAGAGTGCTTATAGGACTGGGAGTGCAATAATATAGTGCCTATGGAATTGGGGGTACAATAGTGGAGTGCTTATGGGACTGGGAGTGCAAAAATATAGTGCCTATGGAACTGGGGGTGCAATAGTGCAGTGCTTATGGGACTGGAAGTGTGGAAAAGCAAAATGCAACATGGAAAAGTGTTTACTGGTTTTTATTTAAAAACAAAAGTTTTTTCACAGTATTTGGATTGAGGCGGTTTCTCTTTTTAGAAACCACCTCTCCAGCTTTAGAAAACACCCTTTCACAGGGCACCGATGATGCTGGACAACACAGGAAGGTCAGTGCCAGCTTATATAAATTGGGATATTGGAGCTTCTGTTTGTTCCAATATCCCAATGGATCCTCTGTCCTTGCCAGATTTGTCTCTGACAAATAACGATCGACTTCAATTGTTGCATCTGCGGTCACACTGGAGCTCCGTCTGCTGTTATCCACTGTGGTGTCCAGCAGATGCCAAAGGTCACCTATAATTATAAAAAGGAAAAAAGCTCACTTCTCAATGGTTCAGATTACATGTCATTACAAGTGTGAACATTCACATAAGACAAAGACTACTTACCACAGGTTGTAGATTGCCCAGCTTGTGAGGCAGGCAGCTGAGCTGGGGGTGGGGTATCAGAATTTCTAATCACATTCACACATTCTGACTTTAGTCTTGTGATGGCATCTTGTAGCTTCCCTGGACTTAGGAAGCCTAGTTTTTTTAACCTAGGGTCCAGCAATGTAGGCATTGTCATCACACTTATTGATTCCATTTGCAATGCATGCTCTCTGACGCGACGGACAAGGTTGTCAGCCAGCTGCCTTGCCATATTTGATGTTAAGCCCTCTGATTTTGTTAAAATGGTGTGGTTTAGCATCTTCAGTAGGGGAATAACCTTTGATGCTGACACTATTTTCTCTGCAGAAAGCTCTACTGTGGCCTGGTGGAATGGGGCCAGTATTTCAAGAGCATCTTTTATGGTGTCATATTCCAATGAAGAAGGAGGGCTTACATCTGTCCTTAAAGAGGCCAAAGCTGCCCCCACTGGCTCTCTCAGGTCGTACATCCTTTCCAGCATGCTGTATGTGCTGTTCCAACGGGTGTCCACCTCAATAATCGTTTTTAGAGTTGGTCTCCCCATCTGCACCTGCACTTGGGCCAGTCTTTCTTTGCCTGTTGTGCTGGTCCTGAAGTAGGTAACAAGCTTCCTACATTTGGTGCGAAGCTGATTTAAGTCTGGTACATCGTCGAAAGACTTTCTGACAATTAAATTTAATGCATGTGCAATGCATATGGCATGCCTAATATTTAATGCCCTGACACAGGCAATCATATTGGCAGCAGCATCCGTGACAAGGCACCTCACCTTGTCCTTTATGCCCCACTCCTCCATGACCATAGTATGAGAAATAGCCAAGTTCTCTGCTGTATGGGTGTTTGGGAAATGTTGCACCCCAAGCAAGATTGTCCCAAGCTGGTCATTGGCATCTATGAAATGACATGTCACAGCCAGGTAAGCCTCCATGTTTATCGATGTCCACATGTCGGACGTAAGGCTAACAGCAACAACATTGTCCAACTTCTCTTTGGCCTTCTCCTTAGCCTCCTCATACCTGCTATCAACCATGGACTTCAAAGCCTGAGAACAAAAATATGAATTGTTACTATTCATTATGACTGTATAACAATAAACTACTTTACTTTATTCACATACAGTACCTTTCTTGTTGGAAGAACATAGGATGGATCCAGCACATGCACAAGCTCTCTAAACCCCACGTCATCCACAACAGAAAAGGGTTGGGAGTCTTTGATGACCATGTTGACCAAAGCCTCATCCACCATTTTCTTCCTGTAATCTATAACACAGTACAATACTGGTGTATTGTAGGAGCCTGACACATGATTAAAATAATGAAATAAAGATTAAATATTACTTTGACTAGTGTCTGGTCTGTTTGCAGCAGGTTGCGCATCCTCATGCATTGCACGATAATGCCTAAGCATGGAGGAGGTGTTGTTGCTGTAAGTTAGCTCTTTGTGGCACAGCAAACATTTCACCTTCAATATGCAGATAATACACATTGTCATTATACAGTCATATGGTGAGGATTACGTGATATTATGACAATAAACTATCTAAATGCATACAAACCTTGTTATGAGCAACCAATTCAAAATGCTCCCAGACAGGAGAAGTTCTCCTCTTTCTTGCTGGCTCCATTATAAAGACAAAAAGGCCTCTAGGTTTGCCAACGTTTGCACTAGACTAACTTTCTAGGCTATCCCTAATACAGTCTAGTCTTATAATAATAATAATAACTGCAATAATATATATATATATAATAATACTAATATAGGCTATATATATATATATATATATATATATAATATATATATATATATATATATATATATATATATATATATATATATATATATATATATATATATATAATTACGTATTATAGGTATTATACTAAATATATGCTAATTTACTCTAATGATCTACTGAACTAGGCTATGTATAATTTAATCTAATAATCTACTAAACTAAGTGTAATATAATATATAATACAGGCTATGATATATAAAGATAACTATACTACAAACTCACTACAACTTACTACAAACTCACTACAAACTCGGTACAAACTCTCTACAACTCGCTACAACTCGCTACTACGTACAACCAACTCCTCAACACCAATGCAAACGCCTACTGCAAACCCCACAAGAGGGCGCGAGTTTCGAACCATTTTTATCCGGAAGCGACACTCAAAATGAAGCAATGACGTATTCAACAGAAAACGAGGCCTCGTTTGTTATCGTCACGTGATTTTCACGGAAACGATACAAGCCTCGAATCGGGGCTTCATCTGGAACGCCCCTTTTTGCTCGACACAAGCTCCGGAGCCTCGCTTCAGATGTCCCATCACTACTTCCAGTTGGTTGGTCGCATGCGGTCTAGTCAATCAAGTTTTTTACGCATCCAAAAGTCATGTTGCCCGTTTCTCAAACTGCAGCCTCCGTAGGTCGCATTTCTATTTTGAATATTTAGCCTAATCAAGACTGTCTTATTTCTAAATATTAATAATTATGTAACCGAGCGTTTAACTTCGGGTTCGCCTAAACTGAAATATAAGAAAATAAGAAACGGATGCTTGTCGTCTGATCATTAACTCTTTGACTTTTATTATTATTATTGCACCCCATCCAACGTGGTGCTCAACCCGGAACTCACATTGTACACACACACCGTCCTCCAGTGCGCATGCCCACACGCCATCTACGGCGAGCCCCGAGGGGAAAATGTATTGCACACAGATCACAATGCAAATGCACTCAGTCTCATGTAAAACTCAATCAACTCCAACTTACTGGTTAAATCTGTTACATATGTCCCCCCCTGACAAAATAAACGTCCGCGTTTACATAACTGAAACATAAACCACAGAAACATATGAGCAGTACAAATTACATAAACAAAACACCTTACATAAACCATATACAGCTGTGTAAAGTGCAAAATGAGTTAATTGTAAGGCATCTTTCCATGCTTTGATTTTTTTCTTCTTCAAACACTTTTTAAACAGTACAGTGCATCGAACAAACTCCCAAATAATTGCAAACCAGGAGCATACCACCACACTACCCAACAGGGCTAACAGTTATATCAATACATGACAACATTCTTCAAATGGACAGGAGGTTTCAAAAGCCTTCCTGTTCTGCTCACATTTGGTTCTGGCTTGTTATCAAAACACTGTTTATCAGGTAAAACACTCAGGTCACTCTGAGGGAAAACACACTCTTCTCTACCTGGCATATCTACCTCCGGTGAGGAGGATGTTGGGAAAGAATCAAACACATTTTCCAATGTCTGGTTTTGTGACAGAGAAGGAATAGGCAATGGGTAAGGCCGTAACCTATCATAGTGCACAACCTGCGCTCTCTCATCAGAGTCCAAAGGATTGACAATCTTATAAGTCAATCTAAGTTCACCACATGAGTCCATGACTTGAACAATTTTATAAGGTCCCTTCCAATGGGGCGCCAGTTTCATGCGGCTCTCCACAGGGTCGTTGAGCCACACCATGGCACCCACAGCATAAGGCTGGTGACGCACTCCTTCGTCATGATACATTTTCTGACGCTCATGAGCAGCCTCGCTATGCATGCGTGCACTGCTGAAGGCAGAGTCCAGTTTTCTTTGCAACGAAAAGACAAAATCAGTATGGGATCCAGTCATTTGTGGGTCAAGTGCACGAGTCGGTAATATAACATCAGCAGGCACTCGTGCCTCCCGGCCATGAGTCAAAAAGTAAGGTGTGAAATGAGTGCTGGAGTGAGGCGATGTGTTGTAAGCAAAAGCGACATGTTTCACATACTCATCCCATTCTCCTCCATGGGTTAGCAGTGTCTTAGCCAACTGGTCAATCAATGTCCTGTTAAAGCGCTCAACCATACCGTCCGACTTTGGGTGGTAGGGAGTGGTGCGGGTCTTTTTGATGTTTAGCCATTGGCAGAGGCTCTGAATCACTTCTGCCTCGAACTGCCGGCCCTGATCGGAATGCAACGTTTCTGGAATACCATGAATCAAAATATAATCCTCAAAGAGGCAGCGCGCAACAGTTACGGCTGTCTGGTTAGGCAATGCATACAAATTGACAAATTTTGTGAAATAGTCCTCAACCACTAACACATACCGATTTCCCTTAGTGGTCACCGGCAGCTCTAGAATGTCCATAGCCACCCTCTCAAAAGGACGGACTGTTTGGGAAACGCCCATAGGTGCTCGATGGGACGGAACAGGACCTCGACGTGTCTGACATGCTGTGCACTGCTCGCACCATGCCTTGATGTCCCTGTACATGGAAGGCCAGTAACATAATTTTCTCGCCTGTTCCCACACACGTTCAGAAGAGAAATGGGCAGAGGCTGGGGTCCCATGCAGCTGTAAAAGAATATCAGGAGTCATAGCACTGGGTACAACAATTTGCAATATGGTATCACCAGTGAGCGAACAGATTACAGAGCGACACAACAATCCATCAATAACTGAGAGGCGACTGAACTCCGTCCAAAGTTTTTTCAAACACTGAGAGACACCTCTTAACTGTCTCCTGGGAGGCCTTTGTGACTGCTCTGCCCAATTCAAAACAATTCTAATGTCAGGATCAGCCTGCTGCGAGGCCCTAATGTCCAGTGTATTGAAAGACAGAGCGTTCATGGAAACAGTATCTGAATCAGGAAAGTCAGGTAGGTGTGCGGCAGTCTTTTCCCTTGGAGACCCAACAACTGTAGAGGGACATGACTTGTCACTACTCGGCTGACCTGAACTCACCACATTGACTTCTGACATCCAATTACTACTCGACTTTGTGCCCACCGGGTTGGGTGTTTCCGGGCGACGAGACAGTGCGTCCGCATTCTTGTGTTGATTCCCTTCCTTGTGAATGATGACCCAGTTCAGTGGGTCGAGTTCCATAATCCATCGTCCTCTCCGTCCTGTTGGGTCGTCCTCAATAGACATATGGCGCAGGGCCAACAGGGGTCGATGGTCTGTGATAATGGTAAAAGAAGAAAGTCCAATGTAATGCCGGAATTCTCTTACTGCCCACACAATGGCCCACAGCTCCCGATCGAAAGTAGACCAGCGCCTCTGTGTGGCGTTCAATGCCCGGCTAGCATAGGCTACAACATGCTCCAAGCCGTCTCTATCCTGTGCGAGCACAGCACCGACAGCCAGATTGGATGCATCTGTGTGGATTTTAAATGGCACATTGAAGTCAGGCAGAATCACAATAGGCTCAGGTGACAACACATTTTTCAAGAAATTAAAAGATTTGTCACATTCGGAAGACCACACAAAGGGCACATTCTTACCAACAAGCTGATTCAGTGGAGCAGCATATTTTGAAAAGTCTCTGACAAAACGTCTGTAATAGGAACACAGTCCCACAAACGCCCTGACCTCAGATGGAGATTGAGGAACTGGCCAGTTGCGAAACTTTCCTGTGTTCCTAGGATCAGGCTGGAGTCCCTTTCGAGAAATAACATGACCCAGAAAAATTACATGATCTCTGGCCAGGTGGCATTTTTTGGGGTTTAGTCTTAGGCCGGCAGACTGAATTCTCGAAAACACTTCTTGTAAACTGGACAAGTGTTCGTCAAAAGTTTTGTTGTAAATCAGAATATCATCCAGATACACCATGCAGACGTGCCATGGGAGCCCCCTGAGGACTAACTCCATCAAACGTTGGAATGTAGCAGTAGAGTTCGAGAGGCCCATCGGCATGGATCGCCATTGATAGAGTCCCTGTCCTGTGGTAAATGCAGTTTTTTCCCTGTCTTCCTCATCAACCTCTACCTGCCAGTATCCGTTAGAAAAGTCTAAAGTGCTGAACCACACAGCTCCTGCCAACGCGTCCAGGGTATCGTCTACACGAGGTAGGGGATGAGAGTCTTTCACCGTCACACTATTTAAACATCTGTAGTCAATACAGAAACGCCAGGAGCCACATTTCTTTTTAACTAAAACCACAGGTGATGCCCAAGGGCTGCAGCTCTCCTCGATGACACCATCTGCTAGCAGACCCGCCACTTGTCTCTCTATTTCAGCACGTTTCTCAGGGGACACGCGGTATGGGCGCTGTTTGATAGGAGCCTGCTCACCTGTTCTGATGTGATGTTTAATCAGTTTGCATTTTCCAGAATTTTTCTCGGAGGAGCTGAAGATGTCATTGTAGTTTAGCAGTAATTCAGAAAGTGCCATTCTTTCAAACTCTGAAATTGGTGACTTATCCAGTGATACAGGGGGTGTCACTCCTGTTGTTGATGTCGCAGCTACATCGACCGGAGTCATAAGCAACTGAATATCAGCGCCATCAACAGAGTAAAACTCGCCCAGGTGCATACCTTGTTTCAATGAAATGTCCTGTCCAGTAGGATTCAAAATTTGAGCTTTTGTTAGTCCATTTTTAACCGTGGTCACTGTATGAGCCACCACTAAATTGGATGAATCTGCCACATTAGGTTCCAAATAGCCATCAAAGTCATTCAGCATTTGAGCCACATAAGGTGAAGAAACTTTAACAGGTACAACGGACTCACTGAGGGGAGGTAAGGAAATTGTGGTTGCCATGGACACATTGCAGCAGAAGGGAACAAAGTCTTTGCTGGTAAGGAGAGGAACTGAAATGTCCCACAGTTGTAACTTTGCCCCACTGAGGTCCAGTAAGGCATGATTCTTCAACAGAAAATCCCACCCCAACAGCACTGTCTGAGTGGTTTCTCTTACTACATGAAATATATGTTGCCATGACTCAGTTCCTAGCTGAAATGTCATTGTAATGGTGCCTAGCGTATCCAGCATCTGTCCATTAACGGCACGAGCCGCCACATAATCCTTCTTCAATGGGCGATTGCGTAGTGCTGGGATGGACATGCGAAAATCAGCACTAATGAGAGACACGCTGGAACCAGAATCCACTAAAATTTGAACCTCTACACCCTCAATCACTCCCTTCACATATGACACCATCAGGCCTGGGCCAGTGTTAGTGGCTTCATTAGAATCTTTGAAAATAGAGTTACTGACATTTGTGTTGTCTATTTGAGGGCCCTTAATCAACATAGCTGGTGTTTGGGCCGTAACATCAGCTACAGTCCGTTTCCCGGCCCATTATGTCGCTCTCCTGCACCGGGAGACATGAAACGTACTCCGCGCTTTCTCGAGTCATCCTCATAGCTGTTCCGTCTGCGAGGACTAGGGCTTGGACTGCGTCTAAGAGGGTACCGCATAGAGTATAAGTCGTTAACATCACCATAATCCGTACCTGATTTATACCTGTCGCTGTGTTTGACCCACTGTCTCTCAGGTGAACGACCTCTCTGTGACTGGCATCCACGGCCCCCACAGCAGCACTGACACAGTCCATTAGATTGAGAGCGGCTCCATTGCCAGTCCTCCATTGTTTTAGAATTAACTTTGGCATTCAGTTTTTGGTTCTCATCTCCTAAACGCCTCAATTGTATCCTCATGTCCCTCATTTCGTCTGCCAATCTTTCTACTGCTCTGTATAGTCCAGCATTGTCTCTTCCAGATCCAGAATTAATAGCAGCCACTGCCCCTTCGTCACCATCACTATGAGCGGCATTTACGGCCATATAATCAGTCTTAATTACATCTCTAGCATTTTCACACCGACCTGCAATTATGACGGCCTCCTCTAAATCCGTAGCTCCTTGTTCATGGCATTTAGTTCTGAGCACCGGATCCAAGCCAGCCAGGAAACGACAAAACTTTTCTTCCTTTTGAGCTTTCTCACCATATTCGGGAAAAGCATCGTCAACCAGCCTGCTAATCTCAGCCGCATACACTTCCAAACTTTCTCGCGGAGCTCGGGGCCGAGCTGAAAGACTGGCTCTGAAGCGATCCATAAACTGTCTTTGCCCGAATGCCTCTTTGAGTTTATCTTTAACAGCTGTATAATCCGACTGAACAGCACCAGGGAGGCTGTCCCACAGCAGAAACGCCGCACTGGTCAAACGTGTCGGTAGAATTCTCGCCAGTTCATAATTGTAGGATGCAGTGCCATCATCCTCAGTGAGCGCTCTGACCGCAACCTCAAACTGACGAGCCCAGCATAGAAAACTCTGCTTTTCATCACCGGAGAACGGCGGAGGTAACTCAATCCGAACGTGTCTGCTGCTCTTGTCACGGTCACGTCTCGGATAAATATCAAACTCCTCCTTGCACCACATAATGTTTTCGGTGGTATGAACTTGCACGCGCACCCTAACTTTCTAGAACTTTGAAAGCTACGCTAACTATTAAAACAGCCGTCGCAACACTGTACCACGCGAGTGCAACAAATAAACAGAACCGCTGCCACCAGTGTAACCGAGCGTTTAACTTCGGGTTCGCCTAAACTGAAATATAAGAAAATAAGAAACGGATGCTTGTCGTCTGATCATTAACTCTTTGACTTTTATTATTATTATTGCACCCCATCCAACGTGGTGCTCAACCCGGAACTCACATTGTACACACACACCGTCCTCCAGTGCGCATGCCCACACGCCATCTACGGAAAGCCCCGAGGGGAAAATGTATTGCACACAGATCACAATGCAAATGCACTCAGTCTCATGTAAAACTCAATCAACTCCAACTTACTGGTTAAATCTGTTACAATTATAATACTGACTATTATTCTTAGCTAACTGTAAATTGTTGTAATATGCCTATGAGTTGCGAATGTAACGCTCAGTTAACTTAAATAAACCAGACTTGATGACGTATGCAGGCATATGGGATCACCGCAGGCTGCCGCCTTTGAATTGAGATTAGGGATTGGAGAAACGAAGTATTTCGAAGCTTCGAATAATTTGAACCAAAATGATTCACTGTTTCTAAGCGTTTGAAACACCATACACGTTGGCGACACCTGCTGGACAAAACGTACAAAGGCAACAAGATCTAAGCCCAAACATAATTGCACCTTTTCTACAAACAATGAATTGAATTGCAAATATGTTCACAACGATATAATGCTTTCAATATAATAAACCAATCATTAAATGTCGTTAAATATTAGTATTTTTTTTATGTGATTACATAGACCTAAAAAATTCCCAAACAACTGGCCTTGGTTTTTTATATCACTCATTATACAAAAAACTTTAAAAGCCAATGACCAGCAAAAGAAAATTATTGACTTCGGTTTCGTTTGTGCAGTGGAAAGGTGCCTAAAGTGCAGTCTATCACCAAAAGTTTCTTAAGAGCATGTAATGCAGCTGCCATGAGATGAAGGACAATATTCTGGGGGCCGTGGCCCTCTGGGGACCCTGAAATGGTGCCAGGGGGCCCCAGTTTAATGACATTTTATAAATACATTAATTTATCATAAATTCTGTGTAATAAAACCTCAGAAAAATAAGGCTACTAATTGCAGAAGTGCAGAACCATTTGTCATGACTGCCTAAGGATACAGCTCCAGTTTGAGGCCGGGTTTTATATGTATAAAATAATGTTAAAGGGTAAAAATGATGCTCTCCTATTTTTCATAAATGTATAAATGTATAGTTAATTATCCATTAGTCTTGTTCTATCATAAATTATTAATAAATATAAATTGAACACAAATCTTTAAACAAAAATTAAAATTAAAACAAAGCTTGAGCATTGATTGAAAAAGCATTTTTAATACTCAATTTCACAACTACACAAAGAAAAACTACTCACTACGCCCACTTCTGGCCTCAGACTGTTAGGCTGGCGCTGTCATCCATAGACATTATATACGTAGATGCCACATGACATGCTGGGACGTAATCCAGCATTGCTGCCAGGGCTGGACTGGGACAAAAAATTGGCCCTGGCATTTTGGCCCAGACCGGCCCACCTGTAAATTAAAATTTCCCTAATAATTCTGCACACCTGAATATAAGGTGCTTTTTTCTCCAGCCAGCCATCATTAATAAAAAACAATTAATTATAAATGCTTTATTTACAAATTGATGGTAGTTAGTTATTAAGATTAATTTGGTTTGAAATTAGTAAAGTATGTTTAATAAAAACTGTGATCAAAAGTTTGATGTATCTACTGCGCGCACACACACACACACACACACACACACACACACACACACACACACACACACACACACACACACACACACACACACACACACACACACACACACACATTCTGGTTTCCATGTTTTGTGGGGACATTCCATAGACGTAATGCATTTTATACCATACAAACTGTATATTCTATTCCCCTTACCTGCCCCATTCCCTAACCCCAACCATCACAAAAACCTTTCTTGTACCTTAGATTTTCAATAAACATCATCTTGTTTGATTTATAAGCTTGTTTCCTCATGGGGACATCAAAATGTCCCCACAAGGTCACAAAAACACTGGTATTCCTATCTTTGTGGGGACAATTGGTCCCCACAACGTGATAATTACCAGGTACACACACACACACACACACACACACACACACACACACACACACACACACACACACACACACACACACACACACACACACACACACACACACACACACACACACAGCATGCTTCATAAAAAAGCCCAAAAATTGTGATTGGGCTGGCCAAATGTCAAATAAGAACCAAGGGCTGCTGATTGGGTGTCTCCTGGGCTGGTCTGTTCGAAAAAAAAAACATCTTAGGCTAACTTTTTTGGACAATGCAGTACATCACCACCGCGCCTTTTAGCGCCATTAATGAATATTGTAAAAACAGAAACAAAGAAAGAAAGAAAGCAAAGGGCCACGTTGTGCGATGTACGAGTGTTATTGGCTGGTCAGACAAAAATAGTGCCCAGTGTCATTATGAAAAATGAACCAATGGGCCACTGTCCCTGCTTTATGGGCCGGTCGTTGGCCAAAATCATTATATCCACCGGCCCCCAAGTACGTTGGCCCACCGGCCATTTGCCCGGGATGCCAGATTACCAGTCCAGCCCTGGTTGCTGCCATATTGGTTGGGCTCCTCACGAATGCTTGGAAGGTGTATTTGTCACCTGTTTTTAAAGATTAAGCCATGCAAACTAAAGGCTTTTTAACTTTTTCTATATCATTTGATTACCTTGGAGATTCTTTATATATTGAATTGAATTATACCTTGCATCCAAAGAGCACCGAGATCACCAATTTACACCCTGTGCAGCACTTCTTTTGATTTGAAACAAAAGATTTGTAAAAGTTGAAGCAGTGTTTCAAAAGCGACCATCACTACTTTTCTCTCTTTTGTCATTTAGTAACATGAGAAGAAATATATATATTTATATAGAAGAGTCTTATGAAGAGTATGCTTTACAGTTTTTTTCGATTGCTAAACGACAGTGGGCACAACTGGAGTCCCATGTGCAAAACTCTAACTACAGTCTGCACAGCAGCAGTTCATGTGGACCAAACTCTAGTTCGTTTTTCATTGGTTAAACACAGTTTTCAAAACTTTACACACTTATCCCATGACTTTAACCACAACCTGCACAACACTGTGGATTTACAGCACTTTGTTCAAATGCTAACACACTGCTGTCAAAACTGTGAACCACACATTCAAAACAGAATTGATTTCAGCATTGTGCCTTTCAAACACTGCTGATTGCAATTTCATATAAATATAAATTCCAATTTCATTTATATATTTCATTTATATATAATATTACTTTTTATATAAATATGATAGGTAGAGCTTAGAAAGACAAATTTTGGAAATGGAACAAGGAAGACGGGTTTGTGGTGGGAGAAGGGTGGCAGGTAGTGGTCTGATGCTAGAGAAAGGCAGGATTAGCTCCTCAGTTATTTGTTTGAATTACAGTATGTACTTTTAGTTTCTACCTTTTTTCCTCATTACTATAATTCCATAAACTACTACAGACTATTGAAGCAAACTGCAAATTTTCATTTACCTTAAAGAATTGTTCTGGTCAAAAAATGTCAATAAATCATGTGATAAATCAATCAATAAATATATCATTATTTGAAGAAAATATTACTTTGTATGAAGTCACTGAAATTGTTCAAACTGTAAAGATAAAAAGTTAGTAATTTTTTCTGTATTGGTGTTTGATGTTAGTGTTTTTCCTCTCAGTGTGTTGTGAGTGACTGTGTGTTATCTCAGTGAGGGTTGTCTTTAGTGTTTGGCTGCACTGAGCTGTTTTGAGTCATGTGTTAAGAGTTGTGGTCAGGTGACTTTTGGTATTGCAGGTTGTAGTTAGAGTTTTGCACATGTAGCTCCATTTGTGCCCACTGACGTTTAGCAATCGAAAAAAACTGTAAGTGAGAAGACCAACTGCAGTGGTTAGATCTGTAAAGTGTTTATTTATCTGACATATCGTGTTAAAGTCATTATTTATATATTTTATAAAATACAATTTATCTAAATACAATATGTAATGCTGAGGTCTTTTTTATTAAAAATAAGCTCCAGTTCATGTTCTCTGAACAATAAACACTGTTCAACACATGACTTTAGTCTGATTATTTGCATTAAGGCATATCGACAACAATATAGAGGTTGTTATTTATGTATGTACTTTAATTTAGCATTTTTATTCTGATAATTTGCAGTCAGGCATATTACAATATAGTGGTTAGGGGAAAGTTATCAGAATGTTAAGGCAACGTTAGCAGATCATTAGCCCAACTTTCCCCTAACGTTCCCAAAGCGTTTTGGGAACCAAAAATTGTTAGCTGGGTATCCTTGGCAGGCTCCCCCTTTGCTTACGAGGTTGATTTTTAACACACACTCTAAAAATGGCTGTTTTTTTTACCCATAATGGGTAAATATTGGACAGAACACACTGCTGGGTTAAAATTGACCCAATGCTGGGTTGTTTTAACCAGTTATTATACCCCATGGTTGCATAACAACAACCCAATTGGGTAATTTTTAACCCAGCATGTGTTCTGTCCAATATTTACCCATTATGGGTCAAAAATAACCCAGCCATTTTAAGAGTGCAGTGTCTGTGGTACTTTTTAGGTCGAACCCATAGTGTCATGTCATCGTCAAAACATCTCGTTCCCTCCCTCAGGGAATTGAGGTTACATGCATAACCAAGATGTTTTTGAAGGATTGATTACTATTTGTTTACCATAGTTTTCCTACAAATCATGAAGTGAGGCAGTGGTAAATTTGTGTTATATTATGCATTTACTGCAAATCTCATATTTTAACTACTGTAATAAACCATTGTAAATTTTGTATAGGCACACATTATATTATTGTAAAATAACCCCAGATTATGTTTTCTGTCATCTGATCTCGCTTAAAAGATGAAATCTCCTTGAATTTCTCATCTTTTTTGCCCAGCCCCCTCCCTTCCATTCTCTCACAGATGTCCACAATCACACATGCTACGTTTTTGAAGATTATCCCTTAAGAAAATTAATAATGGTTTTTATTACAAATTAAACTAAAAACTGTGGTTACAAATTAACCATTTTTTTTCTACAGTTACGATAGTAAATGCTTTTACAAATGGCAATCAATACACCCCCCCAAAAAATAAAACTATGGTTATAACTATGGTCATTTTTTGTAAGAAATATAAAGCTCTGAACCGCAGCATTTACACTTCTTTCTGTTTCTTTAAAAAGCTTGTGGTTTTCGCAGGTTGTGTGGTAATTGCCAGCTCCTCCAGCATAGAGGAAACAAACCATACCTATAAAGGGACTTATTTTTAAGTGTAGGGGTCTAGGGGTGGGACTTTAATTATTTCTATTTAAACCACTTGACACTGTGCAATACTAGTTACCCCAGGTGAAAAAGTAGTACTTTAATACAGTACAAAATTAGTGCGTGAAAAAGAACTCTTTTTGAAACTACAAATTCTTCTTTAAGCCGGGTACACACTAGGGGTGGGCAATACAGCCTCAAAATAATATGATGATATTTTAAGAATTTTTGCGGTAATGATATTTATGATGGTATAAAAAATTATGGAATAGAAATGGCATTTTCCATCCAATGAGCTGTCATTGATGACAGACCTAATTCGAAGTGTAAATCCATTGTCATAAGGCGGCCGAAGCATTAAATAGTAGTGACACAATCACACAGCATGAGTCAAATTTATACAAAGTACAAACTAGAGATAAAATGGTATGAAAATTTTACATCACTATGACACTACCACATATTTTCACAGATCCCGTAACTTGTCATTAGCTAACAATTTAAAATGTTTAAATATTAAAATGATTGTACATGTACATGCACTTTTGTTCGCATAAACATCAAATAAATAACATTAATTATGGCACATTTGGGGTCGTGAGATAAATGTTCAGATAAAACAAGTAAATAAATCTGATTTTCAACACAGGAGAAATCAGCAAGTCATCTGTGTCTATGTCTGTATGTTGTGAAAAATAGGGTGTACTTTAGGATCCAGTAGCGGACACAATGCAGTCGCTGAAGAAACAAACAGGGTAAAATGGAGCTTTAAACTCATCAGATTACATATTTTTATGGAAAATGAACAGAAAAGATGGATCTGTCTAATTAAATATTAATTAAACGTGCGTCAGAAAAATTAGAATGTGAACATTTGTGAATATTGTTTGGATTTAAATTCAGTCAGTAACGTAAGTTACTGATGGTACGCGGTGCGGTAAGAGCGTCTGAATCTGCTTGGAAGCACGTCGGGCCACTCCAATCGCAAATTGTAAATATTCAACATGTTGAATATTTACGATCAGAAATCCTGTTGTGTGGGGGAGCCCCAAGGACAAACGCACACACATGCTGTAGATTGTCATGTTAAACTAAACGATACCCAATCAGAAAGCGAGCAGTTGAAAGATAAAACCATAACAACTACATGGCGCAGCATGCACAGTCCAAAATGAACAGTATAAAAGCAGTCCATTGTATTAATGACATTTCTTTATGCCCGTATGTTTGTTTACTGTGAAGTCACTTTTGGACTCAGGAATTTCCCAGAATTTCAACCAAGGACTAAGTCCTTCGTTCGAGAAATATCCCATATACAGGAAAGGATGCATATTCACGCTCTAAAATCACCCAAAAACCTATGCGCGCAGCGCTGAAAGCACACCTTTTCACTGACGTAATGACGCAGTGACGTGGACTTGCTAGCCTGATCTATTTACGTGTTCTCCGCATGCTAAAGAGGAGCCTCGCCTAGCCTTTGAAGGGAGTGACTTAAAAGGACCAGTCCTGCCAAGGAAGTATCATTGACATTGAGAAAAAGCTTGTTTCTCAATATGCGTTCATCAGCAAACTTGCGTCCTTGTGACCTCGCACTACGTCATCATTAACCGTCGAAGTTCAATTCCAATTCTCAAGACCACAAGTACAGAGGACGCATGAAAATACCTGTATGTGTTCTGGATATCAAGGATGCATCAAGTGCAGACTTGCGCGCTGAAATCGTTTTACGTCCCAGAAGTGTCATGATTCTGCCCTCTTGTCCTTTGGTTAATCTAGTCTTGAGGCAGAATCATGACAGACCCATGTTTTGTGTGGGATCACGTGGTCTCAGTATAGTTTTTATTAGACCATGTGTTTCCCTTGTCCTGTCACTTTTACCCCGCTCCCTTGTCATCCTCTCATCCTGATTGTTTTATCATGGTCACCTGTCGTCCTCATTATTTTCTCCCCTATTTATAGTCCTTGTGATTTTGTGTTCATTGCGTGATCGTCTTGCCTTGTTCCTGTCTGTTGCTGTCATTATTCAGTATAGTTAAGTCAGGTACTGCCTGTATTCTCAAGTCAAGTTTGTATTCTATATTTTGCTTAGTGTTTATTCTAGTCCTGCTTTTGTTTTGTTACTTCAGTTTATTGTTCAGTCGCTCTTGCGTACTCTGCCTTGTTAAGTGCTGTTTTGCCCCCTTGTGGGTTTTGTTTTTCTGTTTTATGTAAATAAAGTTTTATCCTCTAAGAGTTATCCTCACCTGTGTCTGTGCTAATTTTTTTATAGGCACACATTATATTATTGTAAAATAACCCCAGATTATGGTTTTCTGTCATCTGATCTCGCTTAATAGATGAAATCCCCTTGAATTTCTCACCTTTCTTGCCCAGACCCCTCCCTTTAATTATTCTCACAGTTGTCCACACTCATACATGCTAAGTTTTTGAAGGTTATCCATTACGAAAATTAATCATGGTTTTATTACAAATTAAACTAAAAACTGTGGATACAAATCTTTTTACAGTAACCATAGTAAATGCTTTTACAATCAATACCCCCCCCAAAAAAACTATGGTTATTTTTTGTAAGGAATATAAAGCGCTGAACCGCAGCATTTACACTTCTTTCTGTTTCTTTAAAGCAGACATATCATGCTTTTAAATCTGTCCTTTTTACATATAAATCATCTATTTGTGGTCTATATAAAGCTAAACTGCAATGCTTGGGTCTGAATTCCTCATTATTATAGCCCCACAGGCCCCCTTTCTACCTCTTTTCTGATGTGCATCTGAGAGCAACTCGTTTTGGTACTGTCTTTTTAAATGCACGTCATACCCTGCCCCCTCTCCAGGTTGCAGAGGTGACACTCGGTTAAACTCCACCCCGTTCGGCCATTTTTGTAGTTTTATAGCAGAGATACGATTACAGAGATACGGCACAGAAACTTTTTATTTACTCGTTATTCACAAAATGTCAACAACGGAAGACTTGTCCATCCAGCCTTACATGTTCGCGCCAGAGTCGGAAATGGAGCGAGATGAAAATGAAGACGACGAACCTGCAGAACAACGTCTTCATATGGAGGTATCGCAATGTGGTGTTAATGCCGGCTGTCTTAATTCAGAATATTAACAATTATATAGTTGACTATCATTCTTAGTTAATTGTAAGTTGTTGTAATATGCTATAACTTAATCCCAGGGTTGATGACCACATGCGACATCCGCAGGCTGCAGCCTTCGGATTGAGAAACAGCACTGCTAAATGACCACCGTGTACTTTACTGTTTTTAAAGTTATTTACAGCTTACAGAAGTGCTTTGCTCGTCGTCTCCAAAGATAGAAGTAACTGACCCCTCAATCAGACGAAGTCTATCGGCAAATCCTACTTTATACTGGTGGAGGTTGGTGAAATAGTTATCCTTGAAGTGCTTCGCGCACTAAAAAATTACATTTCTGTGAAAAATAAAACTCAACCAGGCACAGGTTCAGCAACCGAACATTTTGATTTACTCTCTCGTAACTTCTGCATCCTTGAGCTTGGACTACAATATCGCAGCGAGAAATTGAAAATGGCGGATTGCTCGTAGTGTTGGGCTGGGAGTCGATGTCCTTATTTGGCAGTTCCGCTGCAAATACTGTGACGTAATTGTTCAAAAAACGTAATAGATAATAGAAAAATCAGAACAGGTTGGAAAATATGACCAAAACAGAATATAAAGATATCAACAAAGCACCTGAAGAGACTAATTTCAACTTTTATGTACTTCTTAACACTACAAATACACAACAAAATGCATTTAAGAGCTAAGAAAGTGGATTTAGCATGATATGTCTCCTTTAAAAAGCTTGTGGTTTTTTTATTGGCAGCTCCTCCTGCATAGAGGAAACAAACCATGCCTATAAATGGACTTATTTTTAAGTGTAGGGGTCTAGGGGTAGGACTTTAATTATTTCTATTTAAACCACTTGACATTGTGCATTACTAGTTACCCTAGGTAGAAAAGTAGTACTTTAATAATGTACTTTAAGTGAAAAATAGAACACTTTATGTACTAAAAATTCTTCTTTAAGCCGGATACACACCACAAGATTATCGGGCTGAATTTCGATCTTTACGGCAATCCTAGATAAAGTCCCAATCGTCTTTGTGGTTGCGCCGATTATCTTAACAGATTTTCATGTGGTGCGTTAAGAGCGTCTGAATCTGCTCGGAAGCACGTCGGGGCCACTGCAATCGCAAATTGTAAATATTCAACATGTTTATATATATTGTGAGAGAATTTGGGAGATTCATATCGAATTTATATTCTGTATTTGTTTTAATTCAATTCAATTCAATTTTATTTATATAGTGCTTTTCACAAGTGTTAATTGTTGCAAAGCAGCTTTACATGAGAAGATGTAGAGGAGAACACAGAAAATCAATAGATAGTATAAGAAGTAGAATATAGCGGCTAAGGTTAAAACCGTACAAGCGTGCATATTAATAATGTAACGTATACAGTAAATTGCTAAGATAAGCCAAAGTTGGCTGACTCTCCCTGGGACGAAAACCCCCCCTAGGAAAAAACCCAATGGGAAAAACTCCTAGAAGGACAAAAACCCTTGGGAGGAATTAATAGCTATTTATATATATATATAGATATGGTAGGGATAGGAGGCGGGTAAGCAGATTAAACTGGTTTAGCCGGTGGTCGTTGGTCGGGCATCGGCTGGTCGTCACGTTGAAGGACAGCCAGTAGATCAGTGGTGAGATGACCTTCACATTTTATTATCATATGGCTTTATATACTGAGTGTTTTCATATTTTCAAAGTTGAATATTAATATGTCTTCTGTCACCTGAATAGAACTGTTTTGCTTTTAAGTTTTGGTTTATCAAAAGGACACTGAGTGCACTGCCCTTTTGAACTAAGTTCATTACAAGTGCATCGTTAAGTTTCCAAGAAAAGTGCAGTTGCATTGAAACAAAAATAACTTGCTCTGTAGCAACGAAGAAAACCTAATTGCTGATTGGTGGAAACTAAAAGGTTGAAAACTAAAAACCTGACAATTGGTCAGCTCAAATTAGCAAAAGTGACAGACACAGAATTAGTACCTGATGCTACGGAAAACACAGAGTCTGTTTTTTAAAAAGGTGTTAAAAAACAGGAAATCTGTGCGTTGCAAGCTTGCAATGAAAGTATAAGAAAAGGAGTTGTGGTTTTGGAGAGGCAGTTCAGCTGTCATATCTCTTTGATGATCATCTGGCTGAGCCAGTATTGTGTTTATGCTGTCTAGATACAATTCTTTAAAAAAACAAATTATTTTACATATCTCTCTACTGCATCCATTATTCCATCTGGAAAATCCACGACAATATAGACTGTATGTGTATATATATGTTAACAGATAAGGAGATTAAACAGGTTTTGTCGGTGGTCGTTGGTCAGGCATCGTCTGGGCATCATGTTGAAGGATGGTCAGCAGATCAGTGGTGTGTTAACCTTCACGGCAGCCGGAACTGGATCCGTTTGTCTTAATGTCCTCGGGGTCGAGAACGAGACAGGGAGAAAAAACAAAATCCTCTTAGCGTAGGGGCCGTTCGCATGTAAAGCAAGTGTCACACAGTGTTGTGGTTTAATATCTGCTCGGTTCCAAACAGGCTACCTATTGCGGCATTAGTATATTACCTAGACGAGTTATGTGAATGCTTTGTTCCGTACAGGCTAACTATTGCGAGATAAGTACATTTACTACACAAATTATGTTAATGCTTGGTTAAAGAGAAAAGTCTTAAGTTAAGACCTAAAGTGATCGACTGTGTCTGATTCTCGTACATTGGTTGGCAAATCATTCCAGAGCTTAGGGGCTAAATAGGAAAAGGATCTACCACCTTTAGACAATTTTGATATTCTAGGGATAGTTAACCCTTGTGCATTGTTCTAATTCACTACCCTTTTGTGTTCTTAGTGGCCATAAATCTGTTAATCAACCTCAGGACTAATCAAAACTACCAAATGCTTCCCAAAATGTCATGATTTTAACCACAAGAATCAAGAATGCATGATAATAAGGTGTCATGGCTCTGCAATCAAAAAATTTTGTTATAATGTTGTTAGTGGCCATTTTTGGCCTCTACCAGCATGTAAGGGTAGTAAATTTGCCCACGGTATACTGTTACGTTTTTGAAAAAATTCAAAGAATTTTCTTAAAATATGTGTTAATATAAGATTTGTCACCAAAAATCATTCCATTTGCTGAAACACAGAGAAAGTTGTGGCCAAATTAAGACAAAAAAAAACAAAATTACCAAAAATGGCCCCAACAACACATAAGCGTTAAGAGACCAAAATTTTGCTACCGCAGTATACGTACTGGATTCTGATAGTAATTCTCTAAGATACGAGGGTGCTAGGCCATTTAAGGCTTTGTAGATGATTAGTAGAATTTTAAATTGTATGTGATATTTGACTGGTAGCCAGTGTAAAGATGCCAAAATTGGGCTTGTGTGGTCATACTTCTTAGAATGAGTAAGCACTCTTGCAGTGGAGTTTTGAATTAGTTGAAGCTTGTTTACCTGATTTGCATGGCATCCCCCGAGCAATGAGTTACAATAGTCTATCCTAGAGGTCATAAAAGCGTGAATAAGCTTCTCTGTGTCAGATGTAGACAGTATATGGCATATTTTTTAGATATTTCTAAGATGGTAGAACGCTGTGCGGCAGACTTTGGATATATGACTATCGAAGGATAAATTGCTGTCAAACACCACACCTAAGTTCTTAACACCTAAGATGGCACCACAGTGCAGCAATCTATGGGCAATTTGTAATCTGACATATTTTGTTTTGAGCGATTTGGTTCAATAATAAGTATCTCTTATTGGAGTTTAGCATAAGGAAGTTATGTGCCATCCAATCACTTATATCGCTAATACAGTCTGTTAGTTAACAGGACTGGTGTGTTTTGCTAGGATGAGAGGAGATGTAAAGCTGGGTATCATCTGCATAGCAGTGAAAACTTATGTTATGTTTCCTGATGATGTCTCCTAGAGGTTACATATATAACGAGAACAGGATAGAACCTAAAACTGATCCTTGCGGTACGCCATATTTAACCCGGGAGTGATATGACTCTTTCTCATCTACATAAACAAAATTATAGCGATTGGTTAGATACAATCTAAACCAGGCTAACGCCTGACCACTGATGCCAACATAGTTTTCTAGTCTATTGAGTAAGATTCTGTGATCTATTGTGTCAAAGGCTGCAATAAGGTCTAGTAATATAAGGATTGAGATTTCAACACGATCGAATGTTAATAGGAGGTCATTTGTAACTCTAAGCAGTGCTGTCCCTGTGCTATGGTGGGGCCTGAATCCTGATTGGAACTTTTCATATGTACTAATATTCACTAAGAATATGCATAGCTGACTTGCCACTACCTTTTCTAATATTTTAGAAAGAAAAGGGAGATTTGAGGTCTAAAGTTATTAAGATCTCCCTGGTCAAGATGTGGTTTTTAATGAGCGGTCTAATAACTAAGCTTGTTGAACATACCCTAGTTTTAGTGATGAGTTAAAGATAATTAATACTGGGTCTGACACTACATGTTATGGTTGTGGGGAACCCAAGTGCAGAGGTGGGTGAACACTAAAGACTTTATTAATTAACAAAAACAGAAAACAAAACCCACGAGGGGGCAAAACAACACTTGACTAGGGCTATGTTTACACGTGGGCGGTTATTTTCATAAACGGACATTTCAACCTCTCCGGTTTCAAAAATAATATCGTGCACACATGTCAGTTTTCAGAAAAGTGTTTATTTTCACGTACCCGTGCATATTTGCCGTCAAGAGACGCTCAAGCCCACGTAAGCCAATCACCGGCAGCGCTGGTGGTGACGTGAACTGGTTCTTCATGTTGGAGGGAGGAGTTGTTGCAGTAGGTGATTGATGACGTCAACGTACAGCGAGTTGAGGAATCACACGTAGAGGTCTAATTTCGAATCGCTCTCGCGGTACTTTGACATCATCCGTTGCAGCGCCGTATGAAGTCAAACACGTGTAAAATTGCTGACCTCAGAGCACTCGTCTCTGCTCCTCGACATAATGGACCAGCTGTATTTGCAAATACAAACACACGAAACGAGTTTGCACGAACATAAATGTGATCTTGGAAGCGTTCAGAGTAGCAGTCACATGTAAACATGGGTCGCACTTTTGACGTAGGTGCGAGCTCTGGCGCATACTCTGTGATGTTGCCTGCTTAAACATCCGTTTGTCTCACTTTACATGCAACCATGCAACCGAAGATTTTCAAGATCTCCACTCTGCCCGGAGTTCTTAGAAACAATCGGTTTCAGAGGGGAGTTCTCCGTTTGCATGTAAACGAGGGGCACAAACGAAGGTAAATCTCTCAGTTTTTAAAAATAACCATGTACGTGTAAACAGACCCTAGACTAGACAAAACTTCTTAACAGCATACTCACAGAAAACAATGCACAAGCACAGGACAATGAATACAAGAGCATTAAATAGGGGAACAAATCAAGAGGGGAGCAGGTGATAAGAATCAAACAATAATGAGGAGGATGACAAGGGAGCAGGGTAAAATAGACAAGACACAGGGAACACGTGGTCTAGTAGACCAATACTGAGACCACGTGAACCCACACAAAACATGTGTTTAACCCACACCTTAAACAAAGGACAAGATGGCAGAACCATGACACTACAGGAAATACTTCTTTAGGTAATTTTGTGGAAACTGGGTCTAATATACAGGATGATGATTTGGATGATGTTACTAATTTGGAGAGCTCTTCTATTGTAGTAGCCTTAAATGACTCAAGATGTTCGTATGTTAATCTAGTATTAAATGTACTACTGGGTTGAGTGGTGGCTGCTTGCGTAGCTACGATGTTTTCCCTAATAACCATAATTTTGTTAGTAAAGAAGTTCATGAGGTCGTTACTACTGTGTTGAAATGTAGTATCGGTTTCTGTTTGTTCTTTGTTTCTAGTCAGTTTCAGAACTCTGCTAAAGAGGAAATGCAGATTATTTTGATTTTCTCTGATGAGCTTTCTGAGATATATATAAATAGATATATATAAAAACAGCCAGATCTACCTGTCTGTAGGGTTGAACACTCTCTTTCCATGCTGCACGCCATACCTCTAACTTTGTGTTTCTATAATTCCGTTCCATTTTTCTAGCTACCTTTTAAGGGCTGCAGTATGATGGTCATAGCATGGAGCTGGCGTTTTTTCTTTAATTCTTTTTTTCCGAATGGGAACAACGGCTTCCAGCGTGCTAGAACAAATGTTGGTCAGGTTTTCTATTACAATATCCAGATCTTCATGGTTATCTGCTACATGTTTCATCTGGGACAGGTCCAGAAGAGTGCTAATAAAGCTATCCTTAGTGGTGGAAATTATTGTTCTGGCTAATCGGTAGCATGTTGTGGACCGAGTGGTCCTATCTAAAAGTATGGTGTACGAGACAAGGCTGTGGTCTGAAACAGCATCGCTCTGAGGTGATATTTTGATTTCATTAATATTGAGTCCAAGTATATTAATAAATCTAATGTGTGTTTATGGGTATGTCACGACTGGGTTACAGGAATCAGGAGTTAGGACGACAATGATCCAACAGTGAGTGTGATACAGGCAGGGGTATAAATACACAGACTAAATGACATACAGGTGTGATGAGGCAGGTAATTAATCAATGAATGTCAGGGTATGCATGGACCCTGACACATTTTGTTTATTGACACAGTCGAAATTTGTTGATACTCTGGTATCCGGTAAATTAAATAGGACTTGGTTTTGCAGCCATATAAAACGAAGAAGAGTATTTTTTGGCAGTAGGAACACATGGTTTTGGTGCACACATGGATTAAAAAGTGCTCCATGTCTATAGTTAAATATACTGCTGGATCTTCATTGTTTTTAATCTACTTTTATACCAGAGGTCCTGGACATCTTCTTCAGACACATGGCTTCATGGATTATATCAAATACCAACAATAAAAAAGTCAAAACCTGACCTGCTCTGCTAGAAATCTTATAATGGGTCATGGTAAAATCTTTCATCAAGACATTGGTTCAAAACAAACATCATAGTAAATAAAAATGGGACCCTGACACAAAATCAAGGTCCTGCCATAGCCATGCAAATGGAGGTAGCAAAGAGGATCAAATAAAGGGGTTCCCATATTTATGCCCAGTGAGTTTTAGAGAAAATGATTTAGTTCGTAAGGTAATTTCCCCTTCACTTTCAATTGTTTGACTTCAATGAAACATTATTTTTGTGATTTTTTTTATTAAAGCTTAAAAGAAGAAACATTATAGATTATTTTTTATAGCTTCCTTTGCTCATATTTACCAAGGGTGCCCAAACTTTCGAGCCCCATTGTATGTGCTTGTATATACAGTAGTAAGCCGTTTTGCACACCACATGCCAATAACTTTGTTTTACAAAGTTCTTTGTATCAAAACTTAATTTTATATCCTTAGTGCATTTTCAGTGCAACCTCTTAACCTAACAGTTTCATTCACAAAACTGCACATAGTTTTAATACAACTATGGTGAGATTTTACTACTTGCCAAGACAGCGGGAACGCACAACCTGCATCAACTTACACTCTGCTTGCACATACAAACCACATTAAAGTGATTGCTGGTTGCGTTCTAGTTTCACCAACAGTTTTTCTCAGGGATTTCTATTAGTTCTTGTTAAGGTGGTGCCTACACAACCATTAAATACAAAATAATAATCCAAATCACATTATTAAACACGGTTACTCAGAGACTTTAAAAATATGCATTTATTTAACCTTTTGCTTAAGTAAGTCTTGCAATAAGCTACCAGTGTCATGATTCTGCCATCTTGTCCTTTGTTTAATCTAGTCTTGTGGCGGGATCATGACAGACCCATGTTTTGTGTGGGATCACGTGGTCTCAGTATTGGTTTTACTAGACCACGTGTTCCCTGTGTCCTGTCACTTTTACCCCACTCCCTTGTCATCCTCATTCTTATTGTTTAACCCATGTCACCTGTTGTCCTCATTAGTTGTCCCCTATTTAAGGTCCTTGTGTTTGTTACTCTGTGCTTGTTTGTTTGTTTCCACCTGTAAGTCAAGTCACTGTCAAGTCAAGTCTAGGTCTTTGTATATTTAGTGTTAAGTCAAGTTTAGTGTTTAAAGGAACAGTATGTAGGATTGTGGCCAGAACTGGTATTGCAATAACAAAACTTGTGGCTAAAACTGGTACTGCAATCACCCAACTGGTGGCCAATACACAACATGACAACATAAACATCAGTTGAGGGCTGCAACTCCACTTTTTAAATGACAATATCCTGGCCAGACCACTGTTGTGAGTGATATACGTATTTGAAATGAAAATGATTTCTTAATGTCTATTGACATATCAGGGCCATTTTATGATTAATTGATATAAATTTCTTACATTCTGTTCCTTTAAGTGTAGTTTTGTGTCTTGCCCTGTTTAGTGTTCTCTCCTTCTGTTTAAGTTATCCTGTTTCTGTTGTTTTGCCCCCTCATGGGTTTTGTTTTCTGTTTTGTTAAAGTATTTCGTGAAGATCTGCTGTCTGCATTTGGGTTCTGTCCTTCCATTTCACACACCACCATAACAACCAGGGTCAAAGCAGTGGTTTCTTCGAAGTGCCTTACAAACACATCGGTCCAGCAGCATGCAATTTGTATTTTAATCATACAATGATTATTTTACCTCAATAAACTCGTTTTTGTTATTGTTTGAATCAAACATTTAAAATTAAAAACAATTTGATGCTTCACAGCCCTAGAAGACCAATTACGGTCCGGCACATGCACAATTAGCCGGGGCAAGCTTCGTCAATCCAGCATCAAAGTTTGTTCACAAAGTTACAAAGTGTAACTGGTTTTACAAATAGTAATCAATACACCCTCCCCCCACAAAAAAACCTGTGGTATAAAACTAAGGGATGAGAGCTCTGAACCGCAGCATTTACACTTTTTTTCAAAACCGTTTCTTTGAATAGCTTGTGGTTTCAGCAGAGTGTGTGAAAATTGGTTCCAGCATAGAGAAAACAAATGATGCCTATAGAAGGACTTAAAAAAAAAAAGATGTTTAGGGGTGGGACTTCAGTTATTTCTATTTAAACAACTAGACATTGCACATAGTCTCAACTGTGCATTGATCAGTCTTGTATACCCATCTATAGATTGTATGAAGTGGCAGAATGATTGTAAGTTACAAATATTTATTTGCTTAAAATCAGTTCTTTTTGTGGCTTTAAACTTCTAGACTGTTTTTACCAGGATGTTTATTTCCAAAGTGCTTCATGATAATGTTTAAGATACCTTTACGATATATATTTTATGTTCTAATTTTCTTAGCTCAGGCTCTTCTGAATGTGAGATATTTCTAGTGTCTTTTCTAATGCTTTTTATTTCACTTTCATAGCTGTGTTTCATAGTTTGAAAATATATTTTTTCTGCAACATGAGGTAAGTCGTGTTATAGTCACAAAAAATGTGATTAATTTATTCTTGTCCATGGCACGAAATTCAGCTTCTTTCTGTGTTTTTTTTTTCGTGTCACTAGAACAAATTTCTATAAATAAGTTTTGTGTCTGTGGTAGGGCTGTAACGATAAATTGCGTGTCCCATTAAAAATGCCTGTCTGAAACCGATTCTGAATCGCAGGGCTTTGATTCTGTGTTTCAGGCACAGCTTGTGCGTGTACTACGGCATTTGGTCAGTAGGAAGTCCTTTTCAATCTAAAATCATTATGAGTCGGAGTCGTTTATAACGTGCATTTAAAAAAGCAACACTCGTAAAAACAAAATCATTCAAAATATTCTTTATTATCATGAAAATACCTGAAACAATCTGAAGAACAGCGATATAAATATTCCTGTAGACATTTCCTGGAATAGCATTTGTAATGCTACTTCTTCTGTGGCACAAAGGGAGTTTCTGCACGAGAGCGCCCCCTGGCTTTGGGATGTGCCGGGATTTCAATGTAATTCATTAAAATTCATTCATTGAGAAAACGTGCATTTGCACAAATAAATCGTTACAGCCCTAGTCCGTGGCCCGACTTTCTTTTTCGACTGTTTATAGAAATTTGTGAGTGTGAGTGACACGAAAAAGACATTCCTGCTCAAGGCATGAAAAAAGCTGAATTCCATGCCATGGACACAAATAATCAAATTTTTCGCAACTATAACACAACTTTCCTTGAGAGCAGTATTTCTTACAGTAGATCTTAAATAATATTTTGAATTTTTTTAAACCATAATCAGCCAGTCCCTTACAGAAGCATTATCAACGGTGGACTGAAACCTGGAAAAAGCTTTACCGTCCGAGGAGTGGTCAGCTGCAACCCTCACAGGTGAAACAACATCAGACACTTGAGAGAATATATGAAGAGCTCAGATGCAAAAGCCTCTAAAAGCCACCTCTGTCAAAAAATAGATAATGATATTAACTGAATCTTCTTGGCACATACATACTGCATGCTTAAAAAATATTTTCAATTCAAATCCACTTAAACCACAGCCTCAGGCCATTCAGAAATACTGATTTGTTTCAAGAATCCATTCCAAAGTCCAACATGGATCACATTCAAACTTGGGTCCCTTGTGACTTAGACCTGAATTCAACCTGAATGTCGCAGTCACCTGCATCACAGTCACATGCATCATGTGTGGTTCAGTTTCTTCATTTTTGCTTTTTGAATGTTGACTTTCAACATTTGCAATGTTCAAGTTGCATCTTTATTGCTCTTGAAACGGTTTACTATGTCTTGTCTAAATACGTGGATACCAATAAAATGACTAAAGTCGCATTTGTAAAAATAAGGAATCTAAGTTATTGACTAATAATTTTTTTATTGCCATACGTGAAATTCTGAACCTAAACATAAGAACTTGGTTACAAGAAAACATGTCAGACGCATTTTTAGGTTTCTGCATCTGAAGTTTTCATATTTTCTGTTTTAAAATATTCTGCTTTTTTACATTGCATTGTCTGAGTTTTCATCTTTTTGCAATTAGGATTGCATTCAACTTCCGCCACCTTTTAGGGATTGCATTTCACTACAATCCACGTTTTGATGAGAATAAGGTAGTGTGCAACTCTTGGGATGGTCAGTGGGGTCCAGAGGAATATCCTGCAGGGATGCCATTTAAAGCAGGTCAACCCTTTGAGGTAAGCAAACTCGCATCTTTATATCATATTAAATGTAGTAGGACAATCTTACAAATTGCATTGTTTTTCATTAAGCAAAAGATGTATGAGATGTTCTCTCTCTCTCTCTCTCTCTCTCTCTCTCTCTCTCTCTCATATATATATAAACTACTCACAGTAAAATTGGGTTATAAATAAATAAATAAATAAATATATTTTTTATAATCCAATTTTACTATGAGTAGTCCAGCACAAGTGTTTTATGAGGTGTTTGTTTTTACATAATACAGCATATAATTTTTCTATGCTTTTTCAGATCTACATTTTTTGTACTGATCACTCCTTCAACGTGTGTGTGAATGGTGTACAAGTACACTCTTACAAGCATCGCTTTTGTTCATTGAATGGAATTGATGTTTTCGAAGTTACTGGAGATGTGCAGATAAATCATGTGGAGGCTTAGCGGAGATTTATTTTAAGGTTCAAGATCATCAAGTCAATGTAGAATATGTTTCTAATGCATTTGCATAGTAATTTAATTAATTACTTTGTCGTCTCTTGGTTTGTATACCAGTAAACTGCATTGACTGATTCTGAATTGACAGAAAAATAAACATAATGCAAAAAATTGTCTCGATTCTGGTAATATTAGCTTATATGTGCCTAATGGGGGTTTTGTTCAGATTGGGGGTGTTATAACAGTATTCTGTGATATATGTAGGGCTTTGCATTAACACCTGCCAACATCCACTAACCTGCCAAATGCAGTTAAAATTCAGGCTAAAGTCTCATCATTTAATTGTAAGATTTGGAGGTTCATTCAATCATTGATTTCACTTTTATTTCAATCTTTGGGATGACCTTACTCAGTCATTAAAGATTTCATTTATATTTTCACTGAATGTTCTTTATGTATGATGACTTTATAGAAAACCAAAAATAACAAAGACTATATCTGGGTTTTTACAGACATGGTTACTTTCAGTGTATACAGTGGGCTATGTTTTTTGTGTGTTTGACTTCATGAGGTGCTGCGCAGACTGATCAGCATCAAAGTACAAATAGAGAAGTTTGACATCAAACAGCTCCATATGCGTTGGGGTTAGAGTTGGGTTTGGGTAGGGATGTCATTTTATGTAAATCTAACCCTAAACCGAAGTGACAATGGTAAGAAAATAGGACAAAACAGTTGAGTAACCAAAACGTGATAATCACACGAAAACAGGAATTAATTATACGATCACGAAAAAATGCGGAAATTCGTAATAATATCACGAAAAAAGAATCAAAAAAATATGTGACTGTACGAAATTTCGTGAGACTGGGCTGCCATGTGCACTTAAAACCCTCTTGTGGAGACTCGCTGTGATTGATTTTAATGTTCAATAATGATACATTTTTTTTTAGATAAAATTATTAGAGGAATGCATTATTGCATCAAATTTTACCTAATGTGTGAACATGTGTGATTCCGCGCCCCCATGAACTCTTTGGCGTTGTACCAAGAAGATGAATCTAGAAATCTACAAATAAAACGTCGCGACTGTCACATTTTAAAACATACATTTTCTACACAGAGGATGTTAACTGCACATTACCGTACTGGGGTTTGGAAAAGTTGTGAGCGTTTCTTCAAGTTTTTAAGAGCACCTATTATGGGATACACGTTTTTAAACATCCTTTTGTGTGTAAGTGTGCATTAGTACATGCTAACGATATTCAAAAAGTACATACCTCAAAGAAAACGATGACGCGAGTTATCGTCTCTAACGTTCGAGGACTACAAAAAACACTCGGATTGTAGGCAACAGTTTACTTCCTGGGATTAGTGACGTAGATAAGACCAACATTATCATAGTTCAGCCCTCTCTGCTTTGCTTGGGTACGCCCTCAAAGACGAGGGTGGGGTGGGGAGCGCCGAGTCAGAAGAGAGCTAAAATGGCGGAGGTTGGGAGTCCCTGCTTTGACTCTGTTTGCAAACTCTTGTTTCATTGTTTAAGCGATTAAATCTCTCGAGTAGACGCTGTCTCTTTAGATGCGAGGGCAAAATAGCACTTTATGGACTTCCACAGAGGACATCATGTTTAATACGGTTCCGGAAAAATCCAGTCAGAAGTTGTTCACGGAGTTTTCACAATAACTGCTTCTCATGAACCGAAGCTGGACGTCTCCTCCTGAAAGTTGGATTACTGTGCACTTCTGGATCACAGACTGTAAGTATTCATGTTTATTATTTGCCTTTTACTGTACATTACGTAACCGGTAACCGGAGATTAACATAATGTGCGTGTAGAGCTAAGCTTGCAAGCTAATTGTTTTGTGTTGTAATACTGTATTTCATAAACAACGTACCATATTTACACACGTGTATGTTGAATTATGCAGGCTTTCGTTTTTTTTATCGATGTTGGTTTAGACATGTTTACAAACTTGCTAAGTTGCTAAGCTAAATACAAATGCCAGCTAACGTTAAACTGTTAACAGTAAAATTTGTTCTCATGATCAAACTCAAGAAACTCTAAGTACAGATGATTTGTTTAAAGTTATATGTATTTTACTGTTGTATTTACTTGAAGCTTTCTTAGATTTTGAAACGAAGTAAACACGTAATGTGTGTTGCTAATGTTGGGCCATGTAATATGTAATACATTTACGTTTTAATGAATAGTCTAACGATTTATAGTCGTTGTACTCTATTGTTATAATATGTATTTTTGACTGAATACATGTTTGTTTTATTTGTCTATATCCTAGATTCGCAGCTGGACACATCCTTCTACACTGTATGCAAACATGCAACATCATTACACACAGTACAAGGAGTCAGACTGGCATATGAGGAGCAAAGGTGTGTAACACAAATGATGTATTTAGCTAGTGAAACCACTACCAGTCTTAAATGTATAACTGATGATGACAAAGTTTTTTTTCTCTGCATAATAATAGGAACCCAGGCAGTAGCATCGTTTCACAATGTTTCCATCATCATCATCAGTGGATGCCTTTGCCGTCCGTAGCCTGAGATTTCAGATTTGCAGCAAAAAAAAAATGATTTTGTCATTTATTGGAATGCTGTGCAGGTATTTAAGTATTTTAGTAACTGTGTTAAATAAAGTAGTATTTACTTTTACAATAAATTAATTGCTTGTTTATATTTTACAGGTATTTGTACCTTGCAGCCATCCATTACAATGTCACCAAGCCGTAACAAAAGCAGGAGAGGGAAAGTACAAGGCTATGTTCCCAAAACACACAAATGACATACCGTAAGCAGTAATGTTTTATTTCAAATACATTCATAATTAAAAACTTAATGTATGAAGCAGGGAAATAAATTATCAAAACAAAAGATTTATTGACTGCAATATTTCTACAGTTATGTGGAGGATGTGATCAGGCTTGTGTTTGATGAGGTATTTGAAGATAAGCTGAAGGAAACCCCGATTCCAATGGACCTGGCATCACAGTTTGAGAGACCTTCAAAGGAGGACGTGATTGCATGCCATCTTCAGTGCAGGGGTCGTCGAAAGCCAAAATTGTGACCGATCTGATCAGGAAGCTCCAAGCGTATCTGGAGAACAACACACGACAGGATGATAACCTTATAGTGTCGTCTTAGATAGCACCAGCTGACAAAGCTTTGATATGCCATTTATCTGAATAGAGACAGAGCGCCGCGCGTCATAACCTGAAAACCACGCCCACCGGGGGGGAAAACAATCCAACCGTCTCCATTGACTTTGTATTGCGAGAAGCCGCCTCCTTGTCATTTCTGGCTTGTAACAAAAAACTGAATAATGCCTAAAAGCTGCTGTGTGACAATATGTACAGCTAACAAGCCAAAGAACCCAGAAATAAGTTTTTATAAGCTGTCGAGCCGTAAAACCCTGTCTTTAAGGAGAATAAAGTGGATCGCCGACTACGTTTCCCCCTATTGGACGCAGTTCTACTAATAGTATTACTATGAAAAGTTGCCTGTATCCATTTCTGTGTCTTTAAACGCTCGTTTTTTGGGGTCGACAGCTTATAAAAACTTATTTACAGATTAAACTTAAAAACAGATTAATACCTAAAAGCTGCTGTGTGACAAGGTGTACATCTAACAACCCCAAAAAACAAATACGTTTTTATAAGCTTTCAACTCCAAAAAAATGAGCGTTTAAAGACACAGAAATGGAAACAGGCAACTTTTCATAGTACTCCTATTAGTAAAACTGCGTCCAATAGGGGAAAACGTAGTCGGCGATCCACTTTATTCTCCTTAAAAGCTGGGTTTTACGGCTCGACAGCTTATAAAAACTTATCTCTGGGTTCTTTGGCTTGTTAGCTGTACATATTGTCACACAGCAGCTTTTAGGCATTATTCAGTTTTTTGTTACAAGCCAGAAATGACAAGGAGGCGGCTTCTCGCAATACAAAGTCAATGGAGACGGTTGGATTGTTTCCCCCCCCCCGGTGGGCGTGGTTTTCAAATTTGCATATCGGCGCTCTGTCTCTATAGATAGCTGTAAGAAATGAATTGAACAATTTTTGAAACAAGAGCACAATATGGTTACTAAAGTATGTTTATTTGTATATTGTTTAACATTTAAATATATATTTGTAATAAATAAAAAAACTTTTGACTGACTTTTATATTTTCTTTAAAGTTGCATCTTTTGTTCTTTTGGGTACTTTGTTACTATTATGATACTTTAGTGTTATTGGTTTAAAAATGTAATAAAACTTACTCTAGTCCTGCACCTCAAAGGCTTATAGTCGGTACAATAAATGTTCTGTGTGTAGGGATTTAGACAATTTGTGCAAAACCTGGATGATGAATCACGCAGGTAAGAGGCCCTGGAACATGTTGCATTCTCCTTAAAACCTAATAAGTAAAAACATAGCACTTATAAGTAAGCAGTTTTTCATAATAAACTTTACCATAGTGAAATAATGTAGAACATTCATTTCAATTAATACTTTTTTGCTACATTTGGTGTTTCCATATAGTTTGCACAGTAATATAGTATGTAACAGTCTTTTATAATAAAGTTTACAATAGTAAAATAATGTTAATAAGTGAAATAGTTTTATAATCATTTCAACAAATACTTTCTATGTGCTACATTTGGTGTTTCCATATAGTTTGCACAGTAATATAGTATGTAATCGGTCTTTTATAATAAAGTTTACTATAGTAAAATAATGTTAATAAGTGAAATAGTTTTATAATCATTTCAAATAAAACCTTCTATGTGCTACATTTGGTGTTTCCATATAGTTTGCAAAGTAATGTAGTACGTTATAATTACCTTTTGGATGTCTTTGCAACACATTTTCGTCTTCGTTTAGCATTCTGGCAGAGCTAAGGACACCTAAAAAAGTTAAATCCAATCGCGTTCATTGACAGAGATCGTTTACATCGTAACAGCCGTCTGAACTCTCTGGATCGAGCTTGAAGTGGTAAGGCAGTACAGACACCATCGTTTATAGAGAAATATAGCGCTTGTTTACGTTGCCTGTGACTCTCAGTCAGAACCGGAAAATCCACGCGTAGTCAGGGGCGTAACCTTTCAAACACACGCCGAACCCAGTTGACCAATAACAGTTGAGTAGTCATCTGACCAATCCGAATACACTAGACATTTTGGGAGGCGGAGACAGGAACTAAACCGAGCGTTTTCCAGACATGCAGAAATCGGTGAGGTATTTAAGCAATTTATAAGACTCACAGTGCATTAGTTCAAGTTTTAATAACATGTATGTACTATGGGATATTACAATAACGTGCTAACGTGCTAATTTATTAGCATAATTGGTGCTCTTTAATGTGTTATTTAAAAAGCAAGAGTTGATGAAGAAGAAACGCCACTGCCTCCATCTACCGAGCCCAGTTCTTCAGACTCATTAACCCACAAGAAGGCTAGTCAGGCGCTGGTGGCGCCGGCTACCGCTTGCTCCCTGGCGGCAGTTCCAGTGCTCTCTCCCGGTCAGTCTGACACAGGTTACCCGCCGATCTAACTGCAATTGATGAACCACCTTCACAACCCAATTTGCATCCATGAGTTACTACCCGCCTCAACAACCTTTTGTTTTTTTGAAAAAGAACTCTGTGACTCTTTGGACTATAATGAGATCATTTCTGTTTTCAACATCAAACCCAGGCGTTTGGGTCTTGTTTTGTAGAATTAAAACAACAAAGGTAGGCATGCTGTTTAACTAATTTCCTTATTTTTGCTCGTGAAGTGATTTAACTAAGTGGTGTGTTGTGTATAGATGTATGCCAGCCTTATAGGTTAAACTTACATTGTTTAATTTAAATGAGTTGCTATTTTTGGCACAAAAGCTTAATTTCCAACAGGCTGATTGCACTGTATATGGTTGATTTAACATAACTTAGGCAGTGTGTTGTTATTTATTTCAAACCGTGCTCTGCTGAGAGTTTTCGTTATTTCAATTTATTTTTAGCCTACTTTATTTCAGGTGAACTGTTTTTGCACTGCTGACTAGCCTGAATAAGCCTGGTTTGTCCAGCCTTTATTGAGCTCTGTTGGTTGAACATGTTTAGACAGTGTTTTATTATTGACTATTGAAAGTAAAGATGTCACTGTTTTTGCAGTTTGTCTATTCTTTTTTTCCACTCTAAGGTTTAATTATTATTTAAGTAATTTTATTCTGATAAACTATAGGCCCACTCACTTTTGCTCCGGCCCGCCCAAAATACAATTTCTGCCTTTTTCAGATTCAGACCCTTTTGCTGACACTCATATTTAACTCACATGCTGTCCATTTCTTCTGATCCTTCTTAAGATGGTTTTACTCATTGGTGTTTTTAATTAAACTGATTGGATTTGATCAGGCACGTGCAGAGGGGGGGGGGGGGGCGGCGGGTGCCCAAGCACCTGCCCCTTTACCCCTGGATGACCAAAGTGCCCTTTTTGACAAGGCATTTTTTTGTAATTAAATGCCCTTTTGTGAAGGCCTGCCCAATCTAACTATTAGTAAAATTAATAAAAAATAATTTAGACGCAAATAAAATTAGTCACATGATGACGTATTGACCTTTCATTGGACAATCTCATTAGGGACGATCATCACTAGCTAGCTCACAGCGCTAGTAGCAGGCAGCGCCCACACGAGCACGACACGGTGCGCAGTACAGGGAGGATCCCCCTCGAGCCGGCATTGAACCGATGCGATATGCTTGTTATATTATTATTATTTTACAAGAACAACGTGAGGAGAGCATGCACAGCTTTTGTTTATTGCTGTCTGTGTGTATTAACATCTCTACAACGTTAGATGCAAACAGGGCTCTCAAGTCTCACGCATTCGGCGGGAGACACACGCATTTCAGCCAGTTTACACGCCAGTGATGCCACACCTTGCATTTCTCACGCTGAAAATAAAACATTCTTCCCATATAAAAACAATGGATGAGGCAAAGGCAGGGACATTCTCTGCTGGGAGTTCATACAGGTAGCTGTCTCGAGTTTTTAGGTGTGCTCAACTTCACGCAGCAATGCAAGAACCGAAACGCATATGACATCAAAGTACCGCGAGAAATATTCGGGAAATCATACGGAGGAGTTTGATTTCAAATCGCTCTCGCGCTGTTCTAATGTCATCCACCTGTCACGCGGAGTTTGTTGGAGGAGCAAGATCCGATGAATACGGTAAAAAAAACTCGTTTAATTTTTGTATCATATTGAATTTACGATTCCTGGACTCGCCTTTGATAAAAGACAATGTGAGCTGATGTTGGGTAATATAGCCATACTCGTGCTAAATTATTAACTCAGTCAAAAACTCTCCAGCTTTGCAACCAGTTTTAGTTTACCTGAAAATAAAGAAAGTACTAGAGGCTTCATAAAATGAATGAAAGGAGAGATGAATGTCATTATTTTATTGCCGTGTCATCAAGGCATCAAAGTGTATATTTTAAATATGACAACAAAAACACAAGACTGTAAACGTAATAATATCTTAATGTCACAATGCAATAATATCATATAATTTCAAAACTGCATATACTGTTGACACACACAAACACAAAATGAAATGCACTGTAAGTCGTTTTGGATAAAAGTGGCTGCCAAATGCATAAATATATAGATATAAAACTCAGTCTATATAGATTTTTCTCTCTCACTCTATTTGCAAGGAAAATAAAGGAAAACGTTAGACTTAAAATCATCTTTCTATTCTGTATTACTTTATTATTTGTTTCAGTTGTGTGCTTGCGTGTCAGCGAGCAAAGTGCCCTTTTTATTTTTTGAGCACCTGCCTCTCCAATTGTCTCTGCACGGCCCTGGATTTGATAAGAAAAGGCACACACCTGCCCAGGAAGGAACTGCCCAAGGAGCTTAGAGACAGAATTGTGGCCAAGCCTCAGCATTATAGCTATTATGTAACACCACTGCTTTGCAGGGCTTATTGCTTTTATAAAACGGTTACTTCATATGCATAGCTGGATTTCATAAACCACAGCAAATAAGTTGCAATTATATTAGTACAAATATTACTCTTTCGCCAAACAAAGTAGTTCCTCAGAATCAAGTGTGGTTGCAACAGAGCGCAGTTTCCAAGCAACACAGACAGAGCAAAGACACAATGTAAATATGATTAAAGACTGTGGTGTTTATGTCACCAGCCAGGGGCTGGCTGCTAATTGTATAGCCACGCCCCTTCTCGACTTCCACCTCGAGGAGGTCCCCAAAACCAACCCAATGACCAGACAACAACGAGGACAGGTAAGTATAAAAATATTCTTTATTTATTTAAATATTTAAAATGTACTGGGATTTGGGGAAAGGGAAATTAAAACTAGTATCGGGCTCTGCCCTCCAGGGGGCCACGGCCGAGTGAGTGACAAGGGGGGGGAGGGAACGTTGAGGAACAGGCTCCCGCCTCTGGTTCCTTCTTCCCGTGGCGCCCTCCTCTTACTTCCTGGAGGCAGAACAAAAGTACAATGAGTGTTGGTATTGGTCTCTCCTGTCTGCGTACCTGTATTGTGCTTGTGGTACTCCACCGCTTGCACTCGCACCACTCCTGGTCGTCGACTCCCTCTCCTCTCCTTTCCTTCTCTCTCCACAGGCAGTGACCGGGACACAGAGGACACGATAATCTGACTGGAGGGCTCTCACCTCTTTTCTGGCCACAACCCTTGATGAATGCAGTTTCTCTCACGGCTCGTTCCCTTAATGCTCACTCCTGTTCTCTCTCTCTCCACAGACGACAGCTGGGACACAGGGACACAGTGAATCTGACTCCAAAAAGGCTCTCTCACCTCTTCGCTGACTACAGCTCTTGGTAAGTGCGGGTTTCTCGACGGTGGCTCCTCTCGGTCAGTATGCACGGCACACTCTTCGTCTCTGTTGAACAACAGTCTTAGCAGGTTAGTATGCACTTTACAAGGTGGCGAACTTACGACAGCTGACGTCCGCAGTGTGTCAGCTGGACAATAGTTCCTATATGACGCCGGGGACAAAACCCTCTCGGCGAGCTCGTTGGTCTGCAGAGGGGCGAGAACGTCACACCGTCACACCGGGTCGAGCGCTGCCCTTTCCTCAGTACCAGTTGGGCGATCGAACACTGGACAGGGGCGCCCTTTTGTAGAGACCTCGGGACGGCGAATCTCCTTCGCCTCTAGCTCTGCGACAATGAAAGTACACAAGTAAGGCAGCAATATTTATTTATCCAACGTCTTACTCACACACCGCCGCTCTACAGTTCTTCACCGCCACTCGATTAAGCCCGCCGAGTGTTTGGCGTAGAAATCACTCCAGGATGCCGCTCCGTTATTTCGACCTGAAGCACACTCACAGCATAATTATTTACAAGTTTTCTCTAGGACCGCTTGCCTCTTCGTCTTCCCTTAATGAAGGAGTGGAGGCGGGGATACGTCTGACAAGACACAGCAATTTCACTGCAATACACAGCATTACACAGCACCACTTCAAAGTGAAAATTTCTACATCCAAAGACTCACCCACCACGCTCAGTGCACACAAAAAGACGCCAGTCTTCCTTCACTTCGCTCTGGGTGGAATGCGGCGGTGATAACACGGCCTAGTGTTTTTTTCGTCACTGTAGCTGCTTCATAAAAGGATCCTTCGGCTCACCCACCACGCTGACTCAGGGGTAGGGCCGCCCTCTCTCTCTTGGAGGCACTCGAAAGAGTTACAAGTCAGACATATGCAATTCGTTCCAATAAAATAGTGTTTGGTTACTCACGGCTGCTGCACTTCCCTCGTCTCACGTTTCTCTACGTAATCCGCACTGTAAACACTCCAACTGCACTGGCAGGGCGGTTTTCAGTCGCCAAAAACACACTTTCCCACGGGTGTCTACTCACAGCAACACGTGTCTTCTTCCTTTGTTTCTCTTCTCTAGATGTCAGCGTTCGGTCGTTCTTCAACCCATAAGGTTTTCAATATCTCCATCAACATACATCCATCGCACAAAGCGAGAGAGAGGCAAGTATATCGATCGATCAGCGTATCGGGTGAGCACAACTCAGCCCTTCAATACACACCAACATCTTCTCTTTGGGGTGCTCCTTGTAAAAGATCCACGGCTTGCCTTCCTTTCGCCTCTTGTGGCTCCGTCCTCTTTCCGCGCGCTTCCTAGCGCAGCCCGGATCAACAGAGCCTTCGGGCTCTTCAAAAGGTGCGTGTCTTTGTTTTGCCTTTGGCAAAGGAGCTCCCCCGTGTCAATCGCCTCTCGTGTCCATCGCTTCTTTCTTTGTGTTCCCACAGAGCTATTTAAATGCTTCATCTTCCCGCAACCTCCAATCATACTTCGTTTCTCTAATTCGTTGCACCTGTAGCGAATTTGGCTCGTTTGTTGCTATGGAGAACCAGGAAGTAAACCGGTGCATTAAAAAAAATCTGTCCGGGCAGAACCTTTCTCCGCCACTTTCGGTTCCGCCCCATCATAGTCACCCGGTGACATCTATTTTCATAAATTAACATTCATCTAATGTATACATTTATATTTATATCGCGCAACTGTTGAAGAGTAGTCAAATATGTTTGAAAGCATGCTTAACTCTTTTAAATTAAAAAAAAGAACAGACCCATCCTACCTTTATTTGTTCTCTTTTTATCACCACTCAAATTCTGACCAAAAAGAGATAATTGCATTTTTGTGAAGGACTTTTGTTAGACATCAGATTCAGATGATTAAATCAGGTTCAGTGTTTCTGAGTGTTTTATAAGTTGTATAAGAGCTTCAGTTGATAATAGCAGAAATATGGATTGGTGTAAAAACTCCTCCGGGAAGCGCTTCTCTTAATTGATGAGATAACTCAACATGATGATGACACAGTGATACTTAAGCTATGTAATGCAGTCTGAACCGTGGGGTTACCGGGTATTTTATCACAGCTTACAGAACGTGTTTCAACCAATCAGAATGGGCCTATTTGTTTGTGGCACACGATGCGTCCAATCTAATGGGAATACAGACTGGATACAGAAGAATGTGGATAGCCGCTCTAAAAAGCCAGTGTAGTAGTGAGGCCAGGTACACAGAGACAGAGTGATAGAGAGAATTAATTAAAGTTGTATTATAACGTTAAATTATAGCAATTGTGTATTTTACATTATACAAAAATTGCATACCAATACACAAACCATTAAGAATTGCTAAATTGGGCTAAGAAAGAAGTCTGCCATATAAAGAGCTGGAGCCCAGAGGCGTTATCCCCATTCAAACTGAGGGTGCAAGTGCCCCTTGTTTTTTTTTTTGCCAAATGGATTTTGCATGCAACCTCAAAATCAAAGAAAAGAAAGTTCATTAATCTGTTTTTTGACTTTTAATCTGTTTAATATGCACAATATTATCAATTCTGTGCTGCATCCTTGTCACTTTTTGGAGATTTCCACCGTTTTGATAGTGTTTTGATCGTGTTACATTACTTTATTCTGGCAGCAGACATTAGTGTCTGAGCGCGCTCACAAGCTTTTTGCTGTTGCTGCTGCATTTTGATGAAGAATTAAAGAGCACCAATTATGCTAATAAATTAGCACGTTAGCACGTTATTGTAATATCCCATAGTACATACATGTTATTAAAACTTGAACTAATGCACTGTGAGTCTTATAAATTGCTTAAATACCTCACCGATTTCTGCATGTCTGGAAAACGCTCGGTTTAGTTCCTGTCTCCGCCTCCCAAAATGTCTAGTGTATTCGGATTGGTCAGATGACTACTCAACTGTTATTGGTCAACTGGGTTCGGCGTGTGTTTGAAAGGTTACGCCCCTGACTACGCGTGGATTTTCCGGTTCTGACTGAGAGTCACAGGCAACGTAAACAAGCGCTATATTTCTCTATAAACGATGGTGTCTGTACTGCCTTACCACTTCAAGCTCGATCCAGAGAGTTCAGACGGCTGTTACGATGTAAACGATCTCTGTCAATGAACGCGATTGGATTTAACTTTTTTAGGTGTCCTTAGCTCTGCCAGAATGCTAAACGAAGACGAAAATGTGTTGCAAAGACATCCAAAAGGTAATTATAACGTACTACATTACTTTGCAAACTATATGGAAACACCAAATGTAGCACATAGAAGGTTTTATTTGAAATGATTATAAAACTATTTCACTTATTAACATTATTTTACTATAGTAAACTTTATTATAAAAGACCGATTACATACTATATTACTGTGCAAACTATATGGAAACACCAAATGTAGCACATAGAAAGTATTTGTTGAAATGATTATAAAACTATTTCACTTATTAACATTATTTTACTATTGTAAACTTTATTATAAAAGACTGTTACATACTATATTACTGTGCAAACTATATGGAAACACCAAATGTAGCAAAAAAGTATTAATTGAAATGAATGTTCTACATTATTTCACTATGGTAAAGTTTATTATGAAAAACTGCTTACTTATAAGTGCTATGTTTTTACTTATTAGGTTTTAAGGAGAATGCAACATGTTCCAGGGCCTCTTACCTGCGTGATTCATCATCCAGGTTTTGCACAAATTGTCTAAATCCCTACACACAGAACATTTATTGTACCGACTATAAGCCTTTGAGGTGCAGGACTAGAGTAAGTTTTATTACATTTTTAAACCAATAACACTAAAGTATCATAATAGTAACAAAGTACCCAAAAGAACAAAAGATGTAACTTTAAAGAAAATATAAAAGTCAGTCAAAAGTTTTTTTATTTATTACAAATATATATTTAAATGTTAAACAATATACAAATAAACATACTTTAGTAACCATATTGTGCTCTTGTTTCAAAAATTGTTCAATTCATTTCTTACAGCTATCTATAGAGACAGAGCGCCGATATGCAAATTTGAAAACCACGCCCACCGGGGGGGGGGAAACAATCCAACCGTCTCCATTGACTTTGTATTGCGAGAAGCCGCCTCCTTGTCATTTCTGGCTTGTAACAAAAAACTGAATAATGCCTAAAAGCTGCTGTGTGACAATATGTACAGCTAACAAGCCAAAGAACCCAGAGATAAGTTTTTATAAGCTGTCGAGCCGTAAAACCCAGCTTTTAAGGAGAATAAAGTGGATCGCCGACTACGTTTTCCCCTATTTGACGCAGTTTTACTAATAGGAGTACTATGAAAAGTTGCCTGTTTCCATTTCTGTGTCTTTAAACGCTCATTTTTTTGGAGTTGAAAGCTTATAAAAACGTATTTGTTTTTTGGGGTTGTTAGATGTACACCTTGTCACACAGCAGCTTTTAGGTATTAATCTGTTTTTAAGTTTAATCTGTAAATAAGTTTTTATAAGCTGTCTACCCCAAAAAACGAGCGTTTAAAGACACAGAAATGGATACAGGCAACTTTTCATAGTAATACTATTAGTAGAACTGCGTCCAATAGGGGGAAACGTAGTCGGCGATCCACTTTATTCTCCTTAAAGACAGGGTTTTACGGCTCGACAGCTTATAAAAACTTATTTCTGGGTTCTTTGGCTTGTTAGCTGTACATATTGTCACACAGCAGCTTTTAGGCATTATTCAGTTTTTTGTTACAAGCCAGAAATGACAAGGAGGCGGCTTCTCGCAATACAAAGTCAATGGAGACGGTTGGATTGTTTTCCCCCCCGGTGGGCGTGGTTTTCAGGTTATGACGCGCGGCGCTCTGTCTCTATTCAGATAAATGGCATATCAAAGCTTTGTCAGCTGGTGCTATCTAAGACGACACTATAAGGTTATCATCCTGTCGTGTGTTGTTCTCCAGATACGCTTGGAGCTTCCTGATCAGATCGGTCACAATTTTGGCTTTCGACGACCCCTGCACTGAAGATGGCATGCAATCACGTCCTCCTTTGAAGGTCTCTCAAACTGTGATGCCAGGTCCATTGGAATCGGGGTTTCCTTCAGCTTATCTTCAAATACCTCATCAAACACAAGCCTGATCACATCCTCCACATAACTGTAGAAATATTGCAGTCAATAAATCTTTTGTTTTGATAATTTATTTCCCTGCTTCATACATTAAGTTTTTAATTATGAATGTATTTGAAATAAAACATTACTGCTTACGGTATGTCATTTGTGTGTTTTGGGAACATAGCCTTGTACTTTCCCTCTCCTGCTTTTGTTACGGCTTGGTGACATTGTAATGGATGGCTGCAAGGTACAAATACCTGTAAAATATAAACAAGCAATTAATTTATTGTAAAAGTAAATACTACTTTATTTAACACAGTTACTAAAATACTTAAATACCTGCACAGCATTCCAATAAATGACAAAATCATTTTTTTTTTTGCTGCAAATCTGAAATCTCAGGCTACGGACGGCAAAGGCATCCACTGATGATGATGATGGAAACATTGTGAAACGATGCTACTGCCTGGGTTCCTATTATTATGCAGAGAAAAAAAACTTTGTCATCATCAGTTATACATTTAAGACTGGTAGTGGTTTCACTAGCTAAATACATCATTTGTGTTACACACCTTTGCTCCTCATATGCCAGTCTGACTCCTTGTACTGTGTGTAATGATGTTGCATGTTTGCATACAGTGTAGAAGGATGTGTCCAGCTGCGAATCTAGGATATAGACAAATAAAACAAACATGTATTCAGTCAAAAATACATATTATAACAATAGAGTACAACGACTATAAATCGTTAGACTATTCATTAAAACGTAAATGTATTACATATTACATGGCCCAACATTAGCAACACACATTACGTGTTTACTTCGTTTCAAAATCTAAGAAAGCTTCAAGTAAATACAACAGTAAAATACATATAACTTTAAACAAATCATCTGTACTTAGAGTTTCTTGAGTTTGATCATGAGAACAAATTTTACTGTTAACAGTTTAACGTTAGCTGGCATTTGTATTTAGCTTAGCAACTTAGCAAGTTTGTAAACATGTCTAAACCAACATCGATAAAAAAAACGAAAGCCTGCATAATTCAACATACACGTGTGTAAATATGGTACGTTGTTTATGAAATACAGTATTACAACACAAAACAATTAGCTTGCAAGCTTAGCTCTACACGCACATTATGTTAATCTCCGGTTACCGGTTACGTAATGTACAGTAAAAGGCAAATAATAAACATGAATACTTACAGTCTGTGATCCAGAAGTGCACAGTAATCCAACTTTCAGGAGGAGACGTCCAGCTTCGGTTCATGAGAAGCAGTTATTGTGAAAACTCCGTGAACAACTTCTGACTGGATTTTTCCGGAACCGTATTAAACATGATGTCCTCTGTGGAAGTCCATAAAGTGCTATTTTGCCCTCGCATCTAAAGAGACAGCGTCTACTCGAGAGATTTAATCGCTTAAACAATGAAACAAGAGTTTGCAAACAGAGTCAAAGCAGGGACTCCCAACCTCCGCCATTTTAGCTCTCTTCTGACTCGGCGCTCCCCACCCCACCCTCGTCTTTGAGGGCGTACCCAAGCAAAGCAGAGAGGGCTGAACTATGATAATGTTGGTCTTATCTACGTCACTAATCCCAGGAAGTAAACTGTTGCCTACAATCCGAGTGTTTTTTGTAGTCCTCGAACGTTAGAGACGATAACTCGCGTCATCGTTTTCTTTGAGGTATGTACTTTTTGAATATCGTTAGCATGTACTAATGCACACTTACACACAAAAGGATGTTTAAAAACGTGTATCCCATAATAGGTGCTCTTAAAAGAAACATTAGCCATTATTGTGGCAATGTTAAAGGAGACATATCATGCTAAATCCACTTTCTTGGCTCTTAAATGCATTTTGTTGTATATTTGTAGTGTTTATAAGTACATAAAAGTTGAAATTAGTCTCTTCAGGTGCTTTGTTGATATCTTTATATTCTGTTTTGGTCATATTTTCCAACCGGTTCTGATTTTTCTATTATCTATTACGTTTTTTGAACAATTACGTCACAGTATTTGCAGCGGAACTGCTAAATAAGGACATCGACTTCCAGCCCAACACTATGAGCAATCCGCCATTTTATATTTCTCGCTGCGATATTGTAGTCCAAGCTCAAGGATGCAGAAGTTACGAGAGCGTAAGAAATGTACTCACATCTGTGGGTAAAGTCATTTTTGTGTGCCCGAGGCACTTTAAGGATAACTACTTCACCAATCTCCGCCAGTATAAAGAAGGATTTGCCGATAGACTTCGTCTGATTGAGGGGTCAATTACTTCTTTCTTTGGAGACGACGAGCAGAGCACTTCGGTAAGCAGTTTATAACTTAAAGTAAAAAAGTAAAGTACACGGTGGTCATGGTTTAGCAGTGCTGTTTCTCACTCCGAAGGCTGCAGCCTGCGGAGATCGCTTTTGGGCATCAAGCCTGGTTTTAGTTAACTGAGCATCACATTTGCAAGTCATGAGCATATTACAACAACTTACGATTAACTAAGAATAATAGTCAACTTTATAATTGTTAATATTCTGAAATAAGACTGTCTTGATGACGTATGCAGCCTAGATATGCGACCTCCGGAGGCTGCAGCCTCACACCATTGCGATACCTCCATATGAAGACGTTGTTCTGCAGGTTCGTCGTCTTCATTTTCCTCTCAGTCCGTTTCCGACTCTGGCGCGAACATATAAGGCTGGATGTCACGGTTTATGAATACATTGTTTCCTTCTGATTCACATGGCTGTGTTGTGTAGTGGTGTCTGTGTGTGTGGGTGTGATTGGCACTTACCTCCAGCGCACCTGATGATCATCATTCGCTCCAGCTGCAGCTCATCAACTCACCTATTTATACTCATTCAGTTCTCGTGTTCTTTGTCAGATCGTTCCGGTTGTCTAGCTGTTGGTGAGGTCTCGTGCTGTGTGTTCCTGTCTTCCGTGTTCCTGCTCTCGTGTTCGTGATCGTGTTTGGATTTGGATTTGGATATCACTCGGGAGTTTCACTGTCTTCACGCTGGCCACCTCAACTGCCTGTGTCACCCGCTCAGCTGCTCGCATTATTCATTTCACTCTGTTTTCAATAAAACTCTTAACTTGCATTTGCTTCCTCTCATGTTTCGTGACAGAACGATCTGACCAAGTCATGGAAGCAGCGAGTTCTAATATTACATCCATGGAGGAGTTCTTCAATCGCAGCAATAGACGAATGGAGTCTCAAGAACGTAATCTTTGTGAGACTGGTCGTGCTGTTCAGGCGTTGGTGGCACAGGTATCGGAGCTCACCCAACAATTTCAACAACTTCAGATGCCCACTGCGCCGCCCACACCGCCTGTTCAACCCATACCACCGGATAACAACACGTCCTCGGAGCCCCGCCTACCGATTCCCGAATCTTACGCTGGTGAGCCGAAATTTTGTAGAGCGTTTCTAACACGTTGCTCAATCCATTTCTCTTTGCAACCTAGAACCTTCAACAACGAACAGACCAAGGTGGCGTTTGTGTTAACCCTTTTGACGGGTAAGGCGGCGCTCTGGGGAACGGCGGTGTGGGAGAACCAGGATCCATGCTGCGCCTCATTCCAGACACTATCCGAAGAGATGAAGCGAGTCTTTGATCGGGCTCTCGCTGGTAGGGAAGCGGCTCGTCTACTGGCGGAGTTGAAGCAAGGAGAGAGGTCAGTTTCTGACTATTCGATTGAGTTCCGTACTCTTGCTGCTGAGTGTCATTGGAATGAGGAGGCGCAGTGGGACATGTTCCTGCATGGGTTGGCTGACCGCGTCCATCGGGAGATCTACACCACGGAGTTACCCACTACACTCAACGGACTCATTGAACTGGCCTTAAGAGTCGACTCCCGGTTGACTCGTTTGAATCGCAGAGTCAAACCCAGCTCCGGTATCAGCAGAACGGAGGAAGTTCGAGTCACTGGTGGAGACGTGGTCAGCCCTGTCTACGATCCCGAGCCCATGCAGGTGGGTCGAGCCCGACTCTCCCGGGAGGAAAAGGAGCGGCGGAGGTCCCAGGGCCTTTGTTTATATTGCGGTGGAACTGGTCACTTTGCCTATAACTGTCCCGTAAAAGGTCCAGCCCGGTAGTAAATTCGAGGCTACTATCGGGCGGGGTCTCAGCCGAAAAGTCCTCATCTACATCAACGTTCCTCCCGGTGAGACTGAGGTGGTCAGCACGTCATCACGATTGTCGAGCACTGGTGGATTCAGGGGCAGAAGGTAATTTCATGGACCGTTCATTTGCTGTCAAACACCAGATTCCCTTCAGACCTCTCTCACGTCAGATTTCAGTTCATGCACTCAACGGACAAGATCTTCCCACCATTTTTTCTGTCACTGAGGAAATCACACTCATCACCTCGGGCAATCACACTGAAGCTATCTCATTTTACATTCTGGATACACCTTTGGCTCCTGTTGTACTCGGACATCCCTGGCTAACATTACACAACCCCAAAGTGGACTGGCAGACTAATTCAGTGTGTGCTTGGAGTGTTAAGTGTCATGAGTCTTGTCTTGTTTCTGCTTGTTCGTCTGTGCCTCTGTCTGTGTTTCAGGAGGAGGCAGTGGATTTATCTAACGTGCCCGCGGAGTACCACGACCTGAAGGAAGTGTTCAGTAAGTCTCGTGCTGCTTCTCTCCCTCCGCACCGTCCCTATGACTGTGCTATTGAGTTAATGTCAGGTAAGTCTCCGCCTAAAGGCAAGTTATATTCACTTTCGATTCCCGAAAGGGAGGCTATGGAGAAATACATTTCTGATTCTCTAGCAAACAGGTTCATCCGCCCTTCCTCTTCTCCGGCGGGGGCGGGGTTCTTTTTTGTGGGGAAGAAGGATGGTACCCTACGACCTTGCATTGACTACCGAGGGTTGAACAACATCACGGTCAAGAATACTTATCCTTTACCGTTGATGTCTTCAGCTTTCGAGAGGTTGCAGGGAGCATCCGTCTTTACAAAATTGGACTTACGTAATGCTTATCATTTGGTCCGCATAAGGGAGGGGGATGAATGGAAAACTGCTTTTAACACCCCTCGCGACCATTTTGAATATTTGGTGATGCCTTTCGGATTATCAAATTCGCCAGCAGTTTTCCAGGCACTCGTCAATGATGTGTTGCGAGATATGGTTGACCAGTTCATATATGTCTACCTGGATGACATATTGATTTTTTCTTCATCTCTCCAGGAACATGTGCAACACGTCAGACGAGTGCTTCAGAGGTTGCTAGAGAATGGGCTTTTTGTCAAGGCGGAGAAATGCGAGTTCCACGCACAGTCGGTACCATTTTTGGGGTACATCATCTCTACTGAGGGAGTGCGTATGGATCCTGAAAGGGTTAAGGCTGTGGTAGATTGGCCAAGTCCAGATTCCCGTAAGGCCCTGCAGAGGTTTCTGGGGTTCGCTAATTTTTACCGGCGTTTTATTCGCAATTTCAGCCAGCTAGCCGCACCTCTGACTGCCTTGACCTCTCCACGAACTACGTTCAGGTGGTCAGACGCAGCTGAGGCTGCGTTTGCCAAACTGAAGGGTTGCTTTGTTTCAGCCCCCATTCTCATTTCCCCTGATCCTTCACGTCAGTTCGTGGTCGAGGTCGACGCGTCAGAGGTGGGGGTAGGAGCAGTGTTATCCCAACGCTCTTCCTCAGATGACAAGATGCACCCATGCGCGTTTTTTTCACATCGATTGTCTCCCGCGGAACGTAATTACGATATTGGTAATAGAGAGTTGCTGGCAGTCAAGTTAGCATTGGAGGAGTGGCGCCACTGGTTAGAAGGTTCCGGGGTACCTTTTATTGTCTGGACCGATCATAAGAACTTGGAATATATTAGAACTGCTAAAAGACTGAATTCCAGGCAGGCTCGGTGGGCACTTTTTTTCGGTCGTTTTGATTTTTCTCTCTCGTATCGTCCGGGTTCCAAAAACATCAAACCCGATTCTTTGTCACGCATTTTTGATCGTTCCGAATGCCTGTCTACTCCCGAGTGTATTTTACCAGAGAGGATAGTTATCTCTGCACTCGTATGGGAGGTCGAAGCGAGAGTCAAAGCGGCTCTAGAAGGGGTAACGCCTCCGGTCGGGTGTCCACCGAATCGCTTATTTGTGCCGGAGAGGTTAAGGTCCAATGTTATTCAGTGGGGTCATTGTTCCAATGTTGCTTGTCATCCCGGAGTAAGTCGAACCAGATTTTTGGTCAAGCAACGATTCTGGTGGCCACGTATGGCTCGGGACATTCACAGTTTTGTTTTGGCTTGTTCGGTTTGTGCCAGCGGTAAGACTTCCAATCGTCCTCCTGATGGGTTACTTCGACCGCTGCCTGTCCCTTCGAGACCCTGGTCCCATATCGCTCTAGATTTTGTTACCGCCCTCCCGCCCTCCCAGGGCAACACGGTTGTTTTGACCGTGGTGGACCGATTCTCGAAGGCGACTCATTTCATTCCCTTGCCCAAATTACCATCAGCCAAGGAGACAGCGGTGATTGTCGTAAACCACGTCTTTCGCTTACATGGCCTCCCGACAGACCTGGTTTCCGACAGGGGTCCCCAGTTCGTGTCCAAATTTTGGCGTGAGTTTTGTAGATTACTAGGGGCGACTGTTAGCCTTTCCTCTGGGTTTCATCCCCAGACCAATGGTCAAACCGAGAGAGCCAACCAAGATTTGGAGAGAGTGTTGCGATGTCTGGTTTCCAAGAATCCTTCATCCTGGAGTCAACAGCTCTCTATGGTGGAGTACGCCCACAATTCTTTACCGGTATCATCTACGGGCCTATCGCCGTTTCAGTGTAGTGTAGGCTACCAACCACCTGTTTTTCCCAGTCTGGAATCCGAAGCTACGGTCCCCTCTGCTCACGCGTTTGTTCAGAGGTGTCGTCGTACCTGGACTAGAACCCGTGAGGTTTTACTCCAGGTGCGGGAGCGCACCAAGGCCAAAGCCGATCGCCACCGGTCTAGGCCTCCGAGATACGTCGTTGGTCAAAGAGTGTGGCTTTCTACCAAGAATATTCCTCTCCGATCCGTTTCTAATAAGTTAGCTCCCAAATTCATTGGCCCGTTCAAGGTCACTAAAATCATTAATCCAGTGACTGTCCGCCTTAGTCTTCCTCCTGCGTACAGGAGAGTTCATCCCGCCTTCCATATTTCCAAAATTAAACCTGTGTTTTTGTCACGCCTTAATCCGCCTGCCCCGGTTCCCCCCCCCGCCTCGTCTCGTAGATGGGGAGACCACGTATTCGGTAAATCGTATTCTGGACTCTAGGCGGAGGGGACGCGGATTTCAGTACTTGGTGGATTGGGAAGGTTACGGTCCGGAGGAGAGAAGTTGGGTTCCTGCTCGGGACATATTGGATCACTCTCTTATCGAGGAATTCAATCGACAGGTAAAGGGGTCTGGGAACGCCAGGCGGCGTTCCTAAGAGGAGGGGTACTGTCACGGTTTATGAATACATTGTTTCCTTCTGATTCACATGGCTGTGTTGTGTAGTGGTGTCTGTGTGTGTGGGTGTGATTGGCACTTACCTCCAGCGCACCTGATGATCATCATTCGCTCCAGCTGCAGCTCATCAACTCACCTATTTATACTCATTCAGTTCTCGTGTTCTTTGTCAGATCGTTCCGGTTGTCTAGCTGTTGGTGAGGTCTCGTGCTGTGTGTTCCTGTCTTCCGTGTTCCTGCTCTCGTGTTCGTGATCGTGTTTGGATTTGGATTTGGATATCACTCGGGAGTTTCACTGTCTTCACGCTGGCCACCTCAACTGCCTGTGTCACCCGCTCAGCTGCTCGCATTATTCATTTCACTCTGTTTTCAATAAAACTCTTAACTTGCATTTGCTTCCTCTCATGTTTCGTGACAGAACGATCTGACCAAGTCATGGAAGCAGCGAGTTCTAATATTACATCCATGGAGGAGTTCTTCAATCGCAGCAATAGACGAATGGAGTCTCAAGAACGTAATCTTTGTGAGACTGGTCGTGCTGTTCAGGCGTTGGTGGCACAGGTATCGGAGCTCACCCAACAATTTCAACAACTTCAGATGCCCACTGCGCCGCCCACACCGCCTGTTCAACCCATACCACCGGATAACAACACGTCCTCGGAGCCCCGCCTACCGATTCCCGAATCTTACGCTGGTGAGCCGAAATTTTGTAGAGCGTTTCTAACACGTTGCTCAATCCATTTCTCTTTGCAACCTAGAACCTTCAACAACGAACAGACCAAGGTGGCGTTTGTGTTAACCCTTTTGACGGGTAAGGCGGCGCTCTGGGGAACGGCGGTGTGGGAGAACCAGGATCCATGCTGCGCCTCATTCCAGACACTATCCGAAGAGATGAAGCGAGTCTTTGATCGGGCTCTCGCTGGTAGGGAAGCGGCTCGTCTACTGGCGGAGTTGAAGCAAGGAGAGAGGTCAGTTTCTGACTATTCGATTGAGTTCCGTACTCTTGCTGCTGAGTGTCATTGGAATGAGGAGGCGCAGTGGGACATGTTCCTGCATGGGTTGGCTGACCGCGTCCATCGGGAGATCTACACCACGGAGTTACCCACTACACTCAACGGACTCATTGAACTGGCCTTAAGAGTCGACTCCCGGTTGACTCGTTTGAATCGCAGAGTCAAACCCAGCTCCGGTATCAGCAGAACGGAGGAAGTTCGAGTCACTGGTGGAGACGTGGTCAGCCCTGTCTACGATCCCGAGCCCATGCAGGTGGGTCGAGCCCGACTCTCCCGGGAGGAAAAGGAGCGGCGGAGGTCCCAGGGCCTTTGTTTATATTGCGGTGGAACTGGTCACTTTGCCTATAACTGTCCCGTAAAAGGTCCAGCCCGGTAGTAAATTCGAGGCTACTATCGGGCGGGGTCTCAGCCGAAAAGTCCTCATCTACATCAACGTTCCTCCCGGTGAGACTGAGGTGGTCAGCACGTCATCACGATTGTCGAGCACTGGTGGATTCAGGGGCAGAAGGTAATTTCATGGACCGTTCATTTGCTGTCAAACACCAGATTCCCTTCAGACCTCTCTCACGTCAGATTTCAGTTCATGCACTCAACGGACAAGATCTTCCCACCATTTTTTCTGTCACTGAGGAAATCACACTCATCACCTCGGGCAATCACACTGAAGCTATCTCATTTTACATTCTGGATACACCTTTGGCTCCTGTTGTACTCGGACATCCCTGGCTAACATTACACAACCCCAAAGTGGACTGGCAGACTAATTCAGTGTGTGCTTGGAGTGTTAAGTGTCATGAGTCTTGTCTTGTTTCTGCTTGTTCGTCTGTGCCTCTGTCTGTGTTTCAGGAGGAGGCAGTGGATTTATCTAACGTGCCCGCGGAGTACCACGACCTGAAGGAAGTGTTCAGTAAGTCTCGTGCTGCTTCTCTCCCTCCGCACCGTCCCTATGACTGTGCTATTGAGTTAATGTCAGGTAAGTCTCCGCCTAAAGGCAAGTTATATTCACTTTCGATTCCTGAAAGGGAGGCTATGGAGAAATACATTTCTGATTCTCTAGCAAACAGGTTCATCCGCCCTTCCTCTTCTCCGGCGGGGGCGGGGTTCTTTTTTGTGGGGAAGAAGGATGGTACCCTACGACCTTGCATTGACTACCGAGGGTTGAACAACATCACGGTCAAGAATACTTATCCTTTACCGTTGATGTCTTCAGCTTTCGAGAGGTTGCAGGGAGCATCCGTCTTTACAAAATTGGACTTACGTAATGCTTATCATTTGGTCCGCATAAGGGAGGGGGATGAATGGAAAACTGCTTTTAACACCCCTCGCGACCATTTTGAATATTTGGTGATGCCTTTCGGATTATCAAATTCGCCAGCAGTTTTCCAGGCACTCGTCAATGATGTGTTGCGAGATATGGTTGACCAGTTCATATATGTCTACCTGGATGACATATTGATTTTTTCTTCATCTCTCCAGGAACATGTGCAACACGTCAGACGAGTGCTTCAGAGGTTGCTAGAGAATGGGCTTTTTGTCAAGGCGGAGAAATGCGAGTTCCACGCACAGTCGGTACCATTTTTGGGGTACATCATCTCTACTGAGGGAGTGCGTATGGATCCTGAAAGGGTTAAGGCTGTGGTAGATTGGCCAAGTCCAGATTCCCGTAAGGCCCTGCAGAGGTTTCTGGGGTTCGCTAATTTTTACCGGCGTTTTATTCGCAATTTCAGCCAGCTAGCCGCACCTCTGACTGCCTTGACCTCTCCACGAACTACGTTCAGGTGGTCAGACGCAGCTGAGGCTGCGTTTGCCAAACTGAAGGGTTGCTTTGTTTCAGCCCCCATTCTCATTTCCCCTGATCCTTCACGTCAGTTCGTGGTCGAGGTCGACGCGTCAGAGGTGGGGGTAGGAGCAGTGTTATCCCAACGCTCTTCCTCAGATGACAAGATGCACCCATGCGCGTTTTTTTCACATCGATTGTCTCCCGCGGAACGTAATTACGATATTGGTAATAGAGAGTTGCTGGCAGTCAAGTTAGCATTGGAGGAGTGGCGCCACTGGTTAGAAGGTTCCGGGGTACCTTTTATTGTCTGGACCGATCATAAGAACTTGGAATATATTAGAACTGCTAAAAGACTGAATTCCAGGCAGGCTCGGTGGGCACTTTTTTTCGGTCGTTTTGATTTTTCTCTCTCGTATCGTCCGGGTTCCAAAAACATCAAACCCGATTCTTTGTCACGCATTTTTGATCGTTCCGAATGCCTGTCTACTCCCGAGTGTATTTTACCAGAGAGGATAGTTATCTCTGCACTCGTATGGGAGGTCGAAGCGAGAGTCAAAGCGGCTCTAGAAGGGGTAACGCCTCCGGTCGGGTGTCCACCGAATCGCTTATTTGTGCCGGAGAGGTTAAGGTCCAATGTTATTCAGTGGGGTCATTGTTCCAATGTTGCTTGTCATCCCGGAGTAAGTCGAACCAGATTTTTGGTCAAGCAACGATTCTGGTGGCCACCACAGTTTTGTTTTGGCTTGTTCGGTTTGTGCCAGCGGTAAGACTTCCAATCGTCCTCCTGATGGGTTACTTCGACCGCTGCCTGTCCCTTCGAGACCCTGGTCCCATATCGCTCTAGATTTTGTTACCGCCCTCCCGCCCTCCCAGGGCAACACGGTTGTTTTGACCGTGGTGGACCGATTCTCGAAGGCGACTCATTTCATTCCCTTGCCCAAATTACCATCAGCCAAGGAGACAGCGGTGATTGTCGTAAACCACGTCTTTCGCTTACATGGCCTCCCGACAGACCTGGTTTCCGACAGGGGTCCCCAGTTCGTGTCCAAATTTTGGCGTGAGTTTTGTAGATTACTAGGGGCGACTGTTAGCCTTTCCTCTGGGTTTCATCCCCAGACCAATGGTCAAACCGAGAGAGCCAACCAAGATTTGGAGAGAGTGTTGCGATGTCTGGTTTCCAAGAATCCTTCATCCTGGAGTCAACAGCTCTCTATGGTGGAGTACGCCCACAATTCTTTACCGGTATCATCTACGGGCCTATCGCCGTTTCAGTGTAGTGTAGGCTACCAACCACCTGTTTTTCCCAGTCTGGAATCCGAAGCTACGGTCCCCTCTGCTCACGCGTTTGTTCAGAGGTGTCGTCGTACCTGGACTAGAACCCGTGAGGTTTTACTCCAGGTGCGGGAGCGCACCAAGGCCAAAGCCGATCGCCACCGGTCTAGGCCTCCGAGATACGTCGTTGGTCAAAGAGTGTGGCTTTCTACCAAGAATATTCCTCTCCGATCCGTTTCTAATAAGTTAGCTCCCAAATTCATTGGCCCGTTCAAGGTCACTAAAATCATTAATCCAGTGACTGTCCGCCTTAGTCTTCCTCCTGCGTACAGGAGAGTTCATCCCGCCTTCCATATTTCCAAAATTAAACCTGTGTTTTTGTCACGCCTTAATCCGCCTGCCCCGGTTCCCCCCCCGCCTCGTCTCGTAGATGGGGAGACCACGTATTCGGTAAATCGTATTCTGGACTCTAGGCGGAGGGGACGCGGATTTCAGTACTTGGTGGATTGGGAAGGTTACGGTCCGGAGGAGAGAAGTTGGGTTCCTGCTCGGGACATATTGGATCACTCTCTTATCGAGGAATTCAATCGACAGGTAAAGGGGTCTGGGAACGCCAGGCGGCGTTCCTAAGAGGAGGGGTACTGTCACGGTTTATGAATACATTGTTTCCTTCTGATTCACATGGCTGTGTTGTGTAGTGGTGTCTGTGTGTGTGGGTGTGATTGGCACTTACCTCCAGCGCACCTGATGATCATCATTCGCTCCAGCTGCAGCTCATCAACTCACCTATTTATACTCATTCAGTTCTCGTGTTCTTTGTCAGATCGTTCCGGTTGTCTAGCTGTTGGTGAGGTCTCGTGCTGTGTGTTCCTGTCTTCCGTGTTCCTGCTCTCGTGTTCGTGATCGTGTTTGGATTTGGATATCACTCGGGAGTTTCACTGTCTTCACGCTGGCCACCTCAACTGCCTGTGTCACCCGCTCAGCTGCTCGCATTATTCATTTCACTCTGTTTTCAATAAAACTCTTAACTTGCATTTGCTTCCTCTCATGTTTCGTGACACTGGATGGACAAGTCTTCCGTTGTTGACATTTTGTGAATAACGAGTAAATAAAAAGTTTCTGTGCAGCTAGATAATCGTATCTCTGCTATAAAACTACAAAAATGGCCGAACGGGGTGGAGTTTAACCGAGTGTCACCTCTGCAACCTGGAGAGGGGGCAGGGTATGACGTGCATTTAAAAAGACAGTACCAAAACGAGTTGCTCTCAGATGCACATCAGAAAAGGGGTAGAAAAGCGGCCTGTGGGGCTATAATAATGAGGAATTCAGACCCAAGCATTGCAGTTTCGCTTTACATAGACCACAAATAGATGATTTATATGTAAAAAGGACAGATTTAAAAGCATGATATGTCTGCTTTAATATTAGCTAAAAAAGCTGTTAGCAAAGTTAGCTGGCAGACTGACAGAGCCCGCCGGCCGCCGCCCCCCACAGAGTCTATAGGTGTGTTCGAGATCATTTGGCGCTGCGCAGACCGATCGGCGAGGTTTGCCGCTTGCAGTCGAGGGAGGAACTGGAGACGGAGCCGTCAAGCCGGACACCTGCTGCTTGCCGTAGTGACGTGTGCGCCGTGTTTCCGTGTTTTTAATCGCAAATGAAGTGAATTAAAAGCTGAATTTCATAAAAACAAACCTTTTAATAAAAAGTTGCAACCAGAAACATTTTATATCGAATATTTTAATTGCTGCTTATACTGTATACCCGAAAATAACGGGAAACAAGCCTATATTATTAAAATACCAATAGAGTTTGTTATATTCATTTTTATTTTATTACACGACACAATATAACATATTTAGGCATATTAAAGTGTTTTTCCTGTTTTAAAACATGAATTTATAATGTTTATAAGTGGAACTAAAGGTTGGATTAAACTTGAAACGCACGTGATCGTTGTCATCAATGAGGCGACCAATCCCGTAAAGCTGTTACGTCATCACAACTCCGGGCAGCCGCTCTGGAGAAGCTGCACCGGCTGAGCTAGCCGGCTACTCTCGAAATGCTCTCGCGGTACTTAAAAATCATATGACACAGTCACGTGCCTGCAGCGCCAGCTGAAGTCGGACAAAAATACTAACTGGAATGCACTGCTTCAAGTCAGCCGCCGATCGGTCTGCGCAGCGCCGCATGAAGTCGAACACACCTTACCTGTCAGAACTATGAAGGTATATTTGGTGCAAAACAACTGCACACCTGTGACAGTGGAATTTGTATTTGTAGAGATTATCCACACATGTGTATCAGTAAACTTGAAGTCACAGAGGACGAGATGCAAACTTGTAGATTTTTTTTCTTTCCCTCAAATACAACAAAACAGTTACACATTCACAAATCCTTCAGTGCAGCTGCACAAATCCCATTTTACAAATCACAGATTAAGAAACTCACAAGTTCAAATTTTTTGCTACAATTGATGCAGAAAATATGGTGCATAACCTACTTGAACGCCTGCATCAAATAATGTGAAGTCACACACAAATTTTGTACATTTGCAAAATCAGTTTGTGCATCTGTGCGATGAGACTTGCATGTGTGTACAATTTATTTTTCACAATTTTTTTTAATTTTTTTAATATTTTCTAGCCCAAACACAAGTACATAAATACAACTGCTTGAATCTGCTGCTACGAGTTTAAAACACTCTTTTTCATGTGCTCTCTCTCTTCTTCACCAAATATCTCGAGATAAATGGTGCGAAAGTGATTTGTATACCTGTAGGCTTTGGCGAGCACTGTTCAGCACTGCCCACCAGGTGGCGCCTGACACTCACTGAAGCAGAGTTTATTAATTACCACCAATGTTTCAGCAAAGTAAATCACCTTTATCAAGGTATTATTTTCACCAAGTGGAGAACAATATAAATGGGAGTGCTAATTATACACACATGAAGGTAATTACATACAATATTCCAATGATTCATTAGTAAACAAAATATAAGTTCCATAAATTTCAAACCATCAATATAAGTAGATTAAAAAATACAAAAAGCAAATACACACATTTTAACTTTAAATAAGATATCAAATGATGTAAGTCTCATTCATTTTTAATATCATAATACCTATAAAAACAACCCAAATCAAAATCTACTTTTAAACCATGTGTGCCAATGTTCACATTTAATATACCTAAAAGGCCTCCTGTCTAAGTAAAAATTGGTCAAACTCACCTCACCTCACCTTCTAGATGGAAATCCCCTCTCAATTCCTATATACAATAATGAAGTAATAGGATGATTAAGTTCAACAAAATGCAGTGCTAATGGCAGGTTCATATTTCTGCATATTATTGCACTCTGATGTTTTGCGATGTGTGTTTTATACTCTCTATTTGTTTTTCCTACATATGACTTACCACAGTGACATGTTATCAAATAAATAAGCTTGTATTTGGGGGTGAATCCCAAAGATATTTCCATATCATTAAGATTCTTAATAAAATCATTTGGTCCCTTATATATTATTTTTAGACTTTATATATTACATTTGACCTTAAGGAAGACTTTTCTTCAATGTTAACGCATGATAACTGTCACAGGAAGGCAAGACATGGCAAGATGAGTGGATCCAAATGCAGTTTTTAAGTGTATTAAATCCAAAAAAGGTACAGGAGCACAGGCAAGAACACGAACAGTAACACATGACAGGAAACAACCAACATAAAACAACGGCTGACAAACAGGCAATCAACAGGCAGGGTAATTAACTCTTTCCCCGCCAGCGTTTTTAAAAAAAGTTGCCAGCCAGCGCCAGCGTTTTTCATGATTTTCACCAAAGTTTAATGCCTTCCAGAAAATGTTCTTCTTTAAATATATAAACATACAATATACCAAATGAAAGAACAGACCCTCTGCTTTCAAAAAAAAAAAAACGTTGCATCCTACCTTGAGTGGTTCTTTTGCAATTAGCTTTTGAATATGGGTAGGTTTCTGCAAAAACACCACATTTTGAGCAAAAAGCAGAGATAATTCCATTTTTGTGACGGACTTTTCATAGAGATCCCATTCAGAGCGATCTTTAAAACAGACACGGACATGCAACCGCTTGCCATAGGGCAATACTTCAGGGTTTAAAAAGTTGCGGAAGGGCGCCACCTGGTGGATAATAGCGGTATTGCGGAAAGACGGAAAATCTCGTCATTGGCGGGGAAGCGTTTTCTCTTAATTGACGAGATATCTCGTCAATGGCGGGGAAAGAGTTAAACGTGACAAGAACCAATGACAGAACAGAAACAATTAATTACTATGGAAACAGATGGGCAGTGGGTGGAGTATGAATTAATGTCCATGGCAACAAAAAAGGGGGCGGGGCAACAAAGGAACAAGAGGGAAATAGGACAGACACAGACAGGGCTCTTGACCTTGGCCGTACCCACCATTGAGGTCCGGACTGTTTTAGTGAGTATCATAGTAAACTACTGATTATGTCTTAATATGTCTTCCGAATGTAAACATTTTATTACATTCTGTCTTAAAGTCTAAAAAACAGTACCTGTTGAAGTCATTAAAGTTACTTAAATAACAAAAGAAGAGAAAAGCACTCACTGGTCCTGACTGTAACTTCGTAAAAAAAGATTAATCCATGTTTAATTTTAAATAAATATATTTTTTTGCCAACAATCCTTAATGTTGAGCTCTGCTCTTTGAAGTAAGTTGGTTTATTGTTGGTTTATTATGCAAGTTCAGCCTTGCATTATGTTTGTATCTTACAGTTAGTATAATGCATGTAATGAATTCAGGGCAAGAAGAATATTTATCTAATATGGGGTAATGTGAAGTATTATAATAATTACATATCGTTTTCTTTCATGGGATATGGACCCCCTAAAGTAGCCTTGGCCACCCCATTTATAAAATTCTAGTTCTGCCACTGCAATATTGATGTTGTATTTCAGCATATTAAGTGTATAATAAGTGTGTGCATATTGTGAATGAATTTAATAAACAAATTCTTGATAGCCTTTGGTTAATTCACTAAACTGATCCTATATTCAGTTAGCCTATGTTTACTTAACTGACAGTGCCCAGGATGGTAACATAATTATTTCAATGTCTTACTAATAAACAACACAAGTCTTGCGCATACTGACATGGTTTGAAATCTATAGTTATTCGATTCTTTGGTTTTCTGATGTGTTATAATTCATATATGTAGAGCAGAGAAATAAGAATTTTTTTCCTGGCGTGCATGCCCTAAAAAAATACATATAGACCTCGGTATTTGTAAAATCCTGCGTACGGCCCTGCTCACGACAATAAGAATCCACTCTCAATAGTGTATTACGAGCTGTAGGTTTTTTAATCGGATCCCTATATAAACAATTACGAGCTATCCACAAGTCTAAAAAGCTGATTTGATTTGGGTTAGCATCCAAAGTAAATGTTAAGAAATCAGAACAACTGTTTATATAATAATAAAAAGAATTTAGTTGTTCAGTAACCCGATTCAATAATCATCCAAATTAGTATATTAGAAGAAAAAGCATGATTTAAATATAAATCACATATTTTTCTTCAAAAAAAGGTTATTTTGCAAAAGAAATCACAAACGTTCTTTCCATGGCCCCACTTCCTGTTTGAATTAAAAATTAGTCTGAAAAATCAAATAATTTGTTTTATGATATTAAAAATGAATGGGACTTACATCATTTGGTATTTTATTTAAATGTAGGCCTATGTGTGTATTTGCTGCTTGTATTTTTTAATCTACTTATATTGATGGTTTGAAATTTATGAAACTTATATTTTGTTTACTAATGAATAATTGGAATATTGTATGTAATTACCTTCATGTGTGTATAATTAGCACTCCCATTTATATTGTTCTCCACTTGGTGAAAATAATACCTTGATAAAGGTGATTTACTTTGCTGAAACATTGGTGGTAATTAATAAACTCTGCTTCAGTGAGTTTCTGGGGCGCCACCTGGTGGGCAGTGCTGAACAGTGCTCGCCAAAGCCTACAGGTATACAAATCACTTTCGCACCATTTATCTCGAGATATTTGGTGCAGAAGAGAGAGCACATGAAAAAGAGTGTTTGAAACTCGTAGCAGCAGATTTAAGCAGTTGTATTTATGTACTTGTGTTTGGGCTAGAAAATATTAAAAAAATAAAAAAATATTTGTGAAAAATAAATTGTACACACATGCAAGTCTCATCGCACAGATGCACAAACTGATTTTGCAAATGTACAAAATTTGTGTGTGACTTCACATTATTTGATGCAGGCGTTCAAGTAGGTTATGCACCATATTTACTGCATCAATTGTAGCAAAAAATGTGAACTTGTGAGTTTCTTAATCTGTGATTTGTAAAATGTGATTTGTGCAGCTGCACTGAAGGATTTGTGAATGTGTAACTGTTGTGTTGTATTTGAGGGAAAGAAAAAAAATCTACAAGTTTGCATCTCGTCCTCTGCGACTTCAAGTTTACTGATACACATGTGTGGATAATCTCTACAAATACAAATTCCACTGTCACAGGTGTGGAGTTGTTTTGCACCAAATATACCTTCATACAGAACTCCTAGCAACCAAGCAACCAATTACGTTTCGGAGGCTTCCTACAACTTTCTTCAACAATTCCATTTTATTTAGAAAGCAAATTAAACACACACCAGTCAACAATAAATCCGGTTTATAGTAATATATTTTCTTAAATACATTTGAATAATAAAAATAAACTAAAAATGTATTTTGGTTAAACTTGCCTGGGCGGGCCAGGGAGTTATGTGGGCGGGCCAGTGCCGCCCTGGCCCATTACTGGCTACGCCCCTGGTCTGAATACTTATGACCATGTGATATTTCCATTTTTATTTTATTTTATTTCCAAAATTTTCCACATGTCTGTTTTTTTCTGTCAAGATGGAGTGTATTAATGAGAAACAAAATGAACTTTTTTGATTTTAGCAAATAGCTGCAATGAATCAAAGAGTGAAAAATGTAAAGGGGTCTGAATACTTTCAGTACCCACTGTAGCTCCTGACAACAGCCTCAGGGTGTCAGAAGCGATCCATTAAGTATCCATCATTAGCAGGCCTGGTCAAAACCATTGAAATCGAGACCAAGACCATAGTTTTGAGACCAAGAAAATAACAAGACGCTTTTGCATAATGTTTATTTTATTTTTCTGTAATATTCAGAATCAGTCAATGCAGTGTACTGGTATACAGTACAAACCAAGAGGAGACAAAGTAATCAATAAAATTACCAAGCAAATGCATTATAACATATTTCTACATTGACTAAAATAGATGAAAACTTCACTAAGCATCCACATGATCTATCTGCAATTCTCCAGTAACTTCAAAAACATCGATGTCATTCAATGACAAAAAGCGATGCTTGAAAGAGCAAACATGTTGACCATTCACAAACACGTTGAAGGAATCATCAGTACAAAAAATGTAGATCTGAAAAAACATAGAAAAATAACATGCAATATTGTTTCAAGGCAACCACGTGATTAAACTCTTGTGCTGGGACTACTCTAATAGTATAAATATATAATTTAAATAATTTATCATTTAAAATAAATATATACATATATACAAAAAACTACTCAATTTTTAGGATGTCCTACTACATTCAATATAGACACTGTCCATTGATATAAAGGTTTTCTTACCTCAAAGGCTTGACCTTCTTTAAATGGCATCCCTGCAGGAAATTCCTCTGTACCCCACAGACCATCCCAACTGTTGCACACTACCTTATTCTCATCAAAACGGATATTGTAGTGAAATGCAATCCCGTATGAGTGGCGCAGGTTGAATGCAATCCTAATTGCAAACAGATGAAAAGTCAGACAACGCAATGAGAAAAATAAAAAGCAGAATATTTTTAAACAGAAGATATGAAGACTTCAGATGCAAAAACCTTAAAGAGATGCAAAAACCAGTAACTTGTAATTTGACTGTCTTTCGCTGCAACCCCTCTTAGTGCTTACAAGCTTTTTTAGCTAAAACCTCCCCATCAAATCCACTTCTTTAGACAAAACATAATAATCAATTAAGATGCAACTAGAAACTTTGGAAATGATAAAAGTCTGCATGCAAAAGCTAAAAACCGAACCCACATAGGGGAAACAGTGATGCATGTGACTGCCACATTCGGGTTGTATTCCTGTCTAAGTACTCACAAGTGACCTAAGTTTGAATGTGGTCCATGTTGGACATTGGAATGGATTCTTTCAACAAATCTGTATTTCTGAATGGCCTGAGGTTGTGGATTAAGTGGATTCGAAGCAAAAGTATTTGTTAAGCATACAGTAGGCTTTATGCCAAAACGTTCGGTTAATACCATTATTATGGGGTGAAAATACTGCCAAAACTTCACACACACACAAAACGTGTTTTACTCGCGCCCAACGATTCACAAACAAACTCAGTGTGGTTTGCAAATACAAAACATCATTCACAAACTAATGCATTTTGTTCCGCAAATAAGAAACGTACCTATCAAACAAATGCAGTATGTTTTACATATACAAAGAAAAGTATTTCTTTTATGACAAAAATATCCTCCAAATACAAACTAAAATCTTTCAAGTACGAAAAAAAATCCTCCAAGTACAAACTAAAATCTTTCATGTACAAAAGAATCCTTCAAGTATAAAAAAAAAAAATCCTACAAGTACAAAACAAAATTCTACAAGTACGAAAACCTGTCACGTGACTTTTGGCACTAATTTTCCGCCTTGCTGATCCACACACACGCCTTCAGATCCACACACATGCTTGTAAAATGGGATGTAATTCGCACTCCACAACAGCAGGTGGCGCTGTTACCGACTTGCTTGCCGCCGCCACGGACATGGAAAGAGAAGAGAAGAAGAAACGCTAGCGTGAGGAGGGTGTTTTGAACACGATGAGCGGTCAACAGGTGAGTTTGCAGTCGTTGGTGAAAAATCAAATGTTAACTTAACTCCAGACATACCTGTCGTGGGTAGAGTTATATATTTAAGCAATGTCGCTCGAGTAGGAGTGTGATATTGGTTTATATTGTCACGGCTGTGATTAGTCCAGAGGCACGAGGCCGATATTGCTTTATACAATAGTTCGACGGCACACGTTTGAAAAAAGAAACTAAAAAACAACAACGGAGTTATTTTATAAGCCTCTTTGTTTGGGAACTACTTTCTTCCACCGCGGATTTGAAGGCCAGAATGACATGTAACACTTTTGGCTGTTTTGAATCTCATAAGTCATAATAATTCAATAGAGCGAATAGCCGTTTCTTAATATTACCATTTGGTCATAAAGTGTAGTTTTAAGATTAACGTTAGTTCAGGGAGAATATATATGTATAATATTCAAATCTGCAGTTGATTAGTAAAGAGCGCCTTTTTTGGTGTCATGAAACTATTACTTGTTTTCTAATTCATATTTAGTGTCTGTTGTGTTGTCATTTTGGCGCGAGGTAAAATTGAATAAAACTTTATTTATATACTATTGCTTTTCCATTTAATCTTAACGCAGTACGAGCACTCGCTTTATTATTGGACTTTGTTCTTGTCAGTACTACATAAAACAGTTTTTTTATAAGTGTCAGAGAGATGTTTTTTGCATGCTTCTTATAAATATATCAGTGGCGATATCTCACAATGTGTTTTAATAGTCACGTGAAAATAAATTATTACGTGTCCCAATGTAAAAGCTGCAGAAAAAAATGTAAAAGCTGCAGTGCTTACCTGCAGTTCCACGGTGTTTTTGCGTCCTGAGGAGAGAGATCGCCCCAGAGAAAATTATTGACTTTATTGTATGTTAAACACTTAAAGAAAAATGCCTCTTTTTACCTCAACTTAGATGAATGCCTATCTTTTTCAATGCATGCACTTTTAGGGCCCTATTTTAACGATCTAAGCGCATTGTCTAAAGCGCACAGCGCAACGTCTAAATGGGCGTGTCCGAATCCACTTTTGCTAATTTAACGACGGGAAAAATCATTTTTGCGCCGAGCGCATGGTCGAAAAGGGAAGGTCCTATTGTAATGGGAGTAATTTGGGCGTAACGTGCAGTAAACCAATGAGAGTCACAGCTTTCATTCCCTTTAAAAGCAAGTTGCGCTGGCGCTATGTCTAATCCCTATTTAGATGACGGACTTTGTAAACTGAAAAACTAAGCGGAGGTAGAAGATCCCCAGTTTAAGATTAATGTTAAATAATTGTGTTGTTTTTCCCTTATATTGAAATTGTTATTTTTTTATTAAAACCTTTAAAACCTGTTATCTTTTAGTCATGGAAGTAAAAAGCAGGCTTGTAATTACTGTCTACAATAGGGCTGGGCAAAAAAAAATCGATTAATCGTTTTTTTTTTAAATCGATTTTTTTTTTCATATTTATTTTTTTAAGGAATGCGACTTTCATCTTGCATCAAAATTGTATTGTATTTAACATAATTGTATGCATTTGAAAATTAGAGATGGGTTCTGTTTTAATGTACCCAAGTGTACCTAAAATAAAAGAGGTTAATAGCTCTTCATTTCTTTTTATTAATTACCCACTTGTAAACTTATGTTCACTGTTTTTTTTTTTTAAATAAATATAGTATTTGTATTAAATCTATATTCATTGAGTTGAATCGAGAATTGAGTATAAAAACCGCCCAGAGAATCTAAAAGCGAACCGAGAATCGAAATTGAATCGATTTGATAGCTTGTGAATCGAAATCAAATCGATCTGGAACATCTGAATCGATACCCAGCCCTAGTCTACAAAGTGTAAAACTGGAAGTGGATGCAAAGATAGGCCTACATTTAAATAGCTTCACTGTTATTGAGCCTAGGCCTACTGCTTCCAAAATCACACAATACACATCTAAGCAACATGCTACACTTACACACATTGTGTTTCTCCATTTTATTGTTTTTCGTTCTTAATTGAAATTCAAAAGAACGAATGGTCCACGGACCAATATAGCTATTAACATTAGCACTCAACACATCTCTCCCAACTCTTTCTCATCAGAGCCCCACAACAATGAACCATTCACCAATCACAGGTGCTCATCACACACCCCGTTGCCATGGCAACTGTACTGACTAACAGGCTTCACAGCCTCTGACAGCGCCACCCATCAGTACAACCTAACTGAACACAAACAACTACAGTGATTACACAGCCCATTACAATATTGCTGAGATGTTGGTTAGTAATTATATCTAAGTTAGTGTGAACAGATAAAATGTGTGCATACTAATGTGTTGAGTGTTTCATTTGGATTTGAATTTGTGAGCTTTAAATGATCAGTTCTCTTACTTAGTAGATGGTATTTATTTAGCTGAAAATTGCTTTAATATAAAATATAAAATTGGCTTATATCTCACAACCCTTATAGAGTCTTTTAATACTCAAAACTATTCACAAAAGTCAGAGTGCCATACTGTTTATCAAAAGAACCTGGCGAGTGCAGGTTTTCCAGATACAAATATGTTCAGCCAGCCTTCTGTTGATAACCTGAAATGAGATCATTCCAGAAATCTAAAACAATGGCTGATAGCATATCTGAAAAAAAAACACTGTCCAGGTTCTTCATTTTTATATTGCATAAATGCAACTGTATGGCTCTTAAGCTTGTTTAGAACATTTTCTATAAAACTGAGTTGTATCTGTAATGATAAAATCTAGTGTTTGCATCAGCTACATAGCTAATACTTGTCAGGTAAAATCTTGGTTGGTGGTGTTCTTCAATAAAACGATTTTACAACCATCAGCAATGTGTATAAAATAACGCATTCTCTATCATTTTGAGCATTTATACTTTTCTATTTTGTAGCATCCAGTGATGAACTGAAGGCACTCATGAAGTTCTGGGTTGGATGGGAGGCTCCTACAACTACTCTCACGTTAGAGGTGACTGACTGTAGTCTGCCAAAGTCTTCCACGTGCTTCGAGACCCTCCGTCTTCCTGTCCGCTACAAAGACTTCACTGTATTTAAGGAAGAACTGATTGCCTGCCTTCAAACATGTGACACTGGATTTGGATTGGTGTAATGGCAATGCTAAAATGTAGCTTCTTTCAAAGGGGCAGTTCTCATTCATGTTTTTGTTCAGTGTTGGATATCAAATTAAGACTACGCCCCTTTACCTCCACAAACAGTGTGCAAATGTATTCAAAGAATTCAATGAATGTCTTCATCTGCCTTTATCTTTGAGTCCTTCTATGTTTTCCCATCACTCTAAAATCTGATGCAGGTCTTTAGTCTTTTTAATCATCTTTCTGACACCTTCAAAACCTTTTATTTCAACATTTCCCCCAATGTGACCATGTTGCATTGTCTCCTGGGTTGTTTGTTGTTGTCAGTTAAACTTAAGTTTCTGTATTTTTGTTGTTGTTGTTCAAACCCTCAAGATGTTTTAAGATTGTATTGTATTCACACTACAATAAAAAGAAAACAATCTTCATGTCTTTGAGTTGAACATTTAGAGAGCTGAAAGTTTTAGTCCGCTGCTAGCACTGCTTGAGGAAAGCTTTAAACAGTTAAAACGTATTTCTTGCATCACTCGTCTTTAATGTTAAAGGGTTAAGTGTGGCAAACTCTAAATACATAAGTTCATTCACAGTAGCCTTATGTTAACTAAAATGAAAATATGACAGTGCTCTCATTACAAAACTGATTCAGAAATATTTATTGTGGTTTTAGTGTGAAAAGAAACGATAGAGATGTTAATAAGTGTCCCAAATGTATGTGTATGTAGAGAATGTGTGTATTTGTGTTACAATTGCACAAAATCAGCTCCTTCGCCTAGTAGGTTTTACTGTAAGCCTAGTAATTGCTGGACATACTGGACGGTAAGTAGGTAGATGTCTGAGCCATGTGATTGGGAGTGTCCCAGGGGATTTATATCTCTCCTTAGTGCTGCCATTTGTTCATCACTCAGTACATTGCCCATCTCAGGAACAGTGACACCATGTTGTGGCTCCTCAGGCAGGCCACTGTCCTCCCAGTCCAAATGTGGTAGGTACAATCCCTGAAAAAAAAAAAAACGTAAAGTGTTTATGTAGAGCAGTGGTTCTCAAACATTTTTACTTGAAGGTGCTGGACCACATTTGATATCATTTTGAAACAAACGCAAGAAATAAACAATATTTATTCTGAGACTGAATAACATTGACAAAGTCATGTATGTTCAAATTAATTTTAGTGGGATGCATTTTTGGTAAAATTTATATAGAAATTTGTGGAAAAATTGTCAATATTATAGAAAGTCTTAAAATTTATAGAAAAAGTCGGAATTAAAAAGGTGTGTGTGTAAAAATAAAAGCCCCCTTGAATCTCTGTCAAGGACCACTGGGGACCCCACTTTGAGAACCACTGATGTAAAGCATAAAACCCATTGGCAATTTTATTCTTAAAACTGATTGAAAATACTTTAATTCGATTAAAATCTTCACACATACGTCATGCGTACAGTACTTTTCAGCAAGGGTTAAACAATGGAGCAGATTTTGTCCCAATTTTCAGCTTAAAAATAATGCAACACCCATGTGCGCTGAGAGTTTGCTGGTGTGAGCCTTGATGGCCAAGCAATGTTAGACAGGCCTTAGTAATTAAGTTATTGATCATTTAAAGTTAACTGAGCATTAATGGTGGAGCATATCACTTCAGTATGAAAAACAAGCAATGTACATCACTGCATCTCATTTGTAACAGCTATGTGTGTGTGCGCCAGTGGAACGCACTGAAAGGGTATGCACAGTAATAATAAAAGCACCACGAATTCAACAAATCATCTAAATTAGATTAACATAAGACTCAGACCATGCTCATACAAAGAAAGACAACTATGTTGACCTTGCTTCATAGTACATTACTCTCTTCAGATAAGTGCTTTTCAGGACTGACAAACTTAAAACATAGAAGCACAAAATGGCCCAGACATTCCCTTTTACCTCTGCATTTTCTGGTTCTGCCATAGCATGCTGAATGTTCCCCATCTCCCACAGCTGATTTGGTGTTAGGTTACCCTCAGTTCTAAGTGGGTGATTATCCCATCCACTGGTGAAGACATCAAGACTAGCTTGTAGTCTGGGCAGAAATGCATAATGACAACTGAAGAGGTGTGTGACGTTTGACAGATCAAGCAAACTATCAAGCAAAATATATATCTCACACTACCCACGACAGACATTACTGGAGTTTAGTTACCATTTTTCACCAACAACGACTGCAAACTCACCTGTTGGCAGCTCATCGTGTTCAAAACACCCTCCTCACGCTAGCGTTTCTTCTTCTCTTCTCTTTCCATGTCCGTGGCGGCGGCAAGCAAGTCGGTAACAGCGCCACCTGCTGTTGTGGAGTGCGAATTACATCCCATTTTACAAGCATGTGTGTGGATCTGAAGGCGTGTGTGTGGATCAGCAAGGCGGAAAATTAGTGCCAAAAGTCACGTGACAGGTTTTCGTACTTGTAGAATTTTGTTTTGTACTTGTAGGATTTTTTTTTATACTTGAAGGATTCTTTTGTACTTGAACGATTTTAGTTTGTACTTGGAGGATTTTTTTTCGTACTTGAAAGATTTTTAGTTTGTATTTGGAGGATATTTTTGTCATAAAAGAAATACTTTTCTTTGTATATGTAAAACATACTGCATTTGTTTGATAGGTACGTTTCTTATTTGCGGAACAAAATGCATTAGTTTGTGAATGATGTTTTGTATTTGCAAACCACACTGAGTTTGTTTGTGAATCGTTGGGCGCGAGTAAAACACGTTTTGTGTGTGTGTGAAGTTTTGGCAGTATTTTCACCCCATACATTATCTCTTTAATGATGGAGGTGATGCTAAGAGGCCTTTGCATCTGAGCTCTTCATATATTCTCTCCAGTGTCTGATGTTGTTTAACCTGTGAGGGTTGTGGGTGACCATTCCTCGGACGGTAAAGCTTTTTCCAGGTTTCAGTCCACCATTGATAATGCTTCTGTAAGGGACTGGCTGATTATGGTTAAAAAATGTAAAATATTATTTAAGATCTACTGTAAAAAATATATATATTTTCAAGTTGTGAAATTTAAAAAAGTGAAAAAAAACTTGTCATACTTATAAAATAACACTAGAAATATTGGCATTCACAAGAGCCTGAGCTAAGAAGTCAGAACATAAAATTATAAAGATAATCTGAAACATTAAGCACTTTGGAAATAAACATCCCTACTTGGTCAGTTAGGTAAAAACTAGAAATTTAAAGTCTAGAAATTTAAAGCCACATAAAGAACAGTTTTTTTAAATAAATAAATATTTGTAACTTACAATCATTCTGTCACTTAGTCTTTAGCTGGGTATACAAGACCGATCAATGCACAGTTTAAACTAATGCACAATGTCCAGTTGCTTAAATAGAAATAATCGAAGTCCCACCCCTAGACCAAACTCCTTTTATAGGCATCAAATCTGTCCACATAATTCCACAGAAATCAACATTTCAATCAAATAGTCAGTGGGTCACTATAGGAAAATTCAAAAAATCCTTTCTCATGAAAACATAAGTTAAACACCTAACAGCCACCAAAACCCCCCACATTTCAATTATTTATTAATCATGTGGAATGTAGATGTGTAATAAATGCACACCTAACCGACTGTTATTGCAGAATAAACCAGGGTATAAGGTCTACTGAGTATAATATATTATGTGCCTTTTCTGGAAATAATGCATTATAAAGGTTGTCAAACCAACATTAATTTCCTTGTTTTTGCACTAATAAAACCTAGCTCATCTGTCATAAAGTAACTTTTGGTAAACTCTTTTGGTTCCTCTATGCTGGATGAGCTGCCAATCTCCATCCAATCTGCTGAAACCACAAACTAGAAAATGATCTTTAGTAACTGAGAATTTCCAAAAATATGAAATTGCTGAGGTGCAGTGAAACCAAAGAGAAGTGAATATGTGCATACATGAAGATGTATATTGTATTATTTATTTTTCTGGGCCCTAAGAAGTGGCCATCTTAAAGGGTCATGGTTCTCATAAGCTCCTAAGTTCATCATGTTTTTTTTATCTCATGCTGCGGTTCAGAGCTTACATTCCTTGTAAAATAACCAGTTTTATTTTTTAGGGGTGTATTGATTACCATTTGTAAAACCATTTACTATGGTTACTGTAGAAAACCCATGGTGAATTTGTAAGCACATTTTTTGTTTAATCTGCATAAAACCATGTTGAATTTTCATGAAGGTTAACCTTTTAAAACGTAGCTGGGACGTGAGAAGGATGGAAGGGAGTGGGTTGAGCAAGAAAGATTAGAAATTCAAGGGGAGTTCATCTATTAAGCAAGATCAGATGACTGAAAAACATAATCTGGAGAAAAATAATCATGGTTTTATTACAGTAACCGCAGTTTAAATATGAGATTTTCAGTAAAATGTACCATTGTTTCACTTCATGATTTGTAGTAAAACTATGGCAAAACAAATAGTATATCAATCCTCCAAAAAACATAGTCAGCATAGTTTTACCATCATAAAATCATGATTAATTTTAATATATTATTGTAGTTAGATAAGACAGCCTTGTGTGGCAATACCTCATGAAAATTAACATTGGTTTGCAGCCAACATAATGGTGATATCAAGTAAAACGGGCCATTTAAGGTTAAATGCATTCTCCATCATATTTCCTTCCTAAAAAATAAAATGGTTGCAATCCCTTGTCACAACTGTATTCAATGCATTTGAAAATATCTCTGCACAAGTATGCATAACAAAACTTCAAATGAAGATAGTATGAGGAAAATACATATAAAAAGGCTGCAACAAATCAAGCATTATGCTTACACATGATACATGTTCTTATAAGTTTTACGTGCTCATATATCTCGGTATCAGAATCAATATCACCAAACTTGGCCTCCAAAATCTGTATCATATCGTAAATAAAATAAAGCACAAGTGCATGGAATTAATGTTGTTAAATCTTAAAAATTATTTGATAAAATGTGTCCTATTGCATAAAACACTCAAATTATAACACAGCAATTTTGCAGGGGCGGGTCTAGAGAATTTTTCATGGGGGGGCCGGACTGGGGCACAGACTTAGAGAGGGGTGGCACATTTAAATACATATAAACAGTGAATTAGTGTAACTTGCCCTACATTGAAGGTAACAATACTGTATACTGTATCCTGATACATTCAGTACATTTAAACCTCCTGATGTGTTTTTGTTTTAACCTCCCTCTGGTCTCTGCATGTAATACACATACCTTGGTTTGCAGAAAAGTCAGTGGACTACTGCTGCGTCTTCCTCTCTTCCTTCTCCTCATGCCTTTCTGCTTCTATCTCTCTTTTTTTCTTCAAAATGAAGAAATTCTGAATTTTTTGAGACCTTTTCATTGGTCCTATTGCCTGTATCTGACTGTCTGTCTGTCCCTAAAGAAATAATAATGCATTTTTCTCAGTTACTTTGTCAAGTCATAAACTAATTTATTTCCTAAAGTTGAATGTTGTCCGCATATCATCTTAATAAAGATATTACATTTGGTAGGGATGTTAACCGATGACCGTTTGACCGATGGTTGACCGTATCAACGTTAACCGGTCAAAGTTGTCGGTTGTCGGTTAAAAAAAGGGATCTGTAAATTAGGCTATTATAGACAGTGGACTAAACCCTACTACAGTTAGTCATCTCTTTCTTTCCAAGATCTTTTTGTGTGAAGTGAACAAATCCCTCACACTCAGTTTTTCATAACTGGTCTGTTTGTACTTTATAAACCAATAAACAAACATTTGGCGCGAGGTCACTGCTTTTGGTTTCGCATGTTCACAAGGTTTGCGAAAAGTAAATGCTACAGGCTATTTTTTGATAAATTCCTTTATTCGAATAGTAAATAAAATACAGTAATACAATAATTAAAATTAAAGTCTCTCCTGGTTGTGTTCCAAATTATTAACATTTATGTCTTTTAGGCTAACAGTAAAGTGCAGAGTAAGTTTTGTTTCTGTAAATCCTCAGCCATGATTTTTACCACTTTATTAAGTTTTGGTTTGTAGAAAGCATTTCTTTGAAGTGAATTTCGTTTTGTATAAATTGTATCTTAATTTTAATAAATGTTTAATCAACCAAATGCATGTATTTATTAAATAAAAAGCAAATATAGCAGAGTATATAATTACCGGTCCGTGCATGAAGGCGCCGGCACTGCGCGTTCACTTGCATTGCATTGTTAATTTAGGTATGATGACAAAATTTTCAAAAACCCCAAAACTCTAAATTTATCACATGACTAGACAGAGCAGACATTACCATTTGCAAAGAAACAAGGATTGTAAAAATCTGTTGAGTATTGAGAAAGTTATGATATTTTTAATATTAGAAATCAGGGGAAAAAGTTATATATGGATGTCTATGGAATGTGTGTGACCGAAATGCTGCTTATTCACAAGTTTTTGCTTGTAACTCTCTCATTTTATCAGATATTTGCATGAAATTTTAACAGAAGGTAGAATTTTGTTAGTACTTTCAAAATAAATTATAAACATTTACTGTTTTAGTTGGAATGGGCATCAAACTTTAGTTGGAATGTGCATCAGACCCATGGTAACTATGGTTTTTAGAACGATTCCTGCAGTGGACGTTCTGACAGAGCGTTCACTGTAGTCTATTAATAGATACGTGACTACCAAATTTCCGCGGTTTATTTAAATACCTTCTCCACCATAGACTCAGACTACAATGTTTCAGGACCAAGATAAAAGATATTTATTTGGGTCCATCTACCTTTCATTAGAGACCAGAGCTTAGTGGAAGCACACCGCCCGGTTGAAACTGACACAAATGTTTAAACAGTTGCTGTGAATCAAAAACACCTCCGAGTTGAAAGTTAAAAATATCAAACGCTTCCGGTGGTCGGACTTGACCTATTTATTGTCGTATTTAGTAAAAACATACTACAACCTTGCGGCGAAAAGTGGATATTGCATGACACACATTTAAAAGTACTGCGTGGGCTGAAACAGATTCTTCGACCCAGAATTTCGACGCGCGTGCCCGCGATGTCAGCATTGCTAGTTAATTAGAACACACCTCATCATAAATAAATAAAACTCAGCGTAGGCCTATATGCCTCATACAAGCATTAAATATCTTTGCTGCATTTGTTCTAGAACAAAAACAGTGCGAGACCTGCTTTGGCCGGTGCTTTTACACATTCTGAAGGTGCCCGTTTAATCCATTGGTTTTATCGTGTTGCAGTCTATTAGGCAACATTCCGCATAAGATGGGTTTAGATTTGGAAATACATTACATCTATATTTCAGTGGTAACAGAAAAGGTGATGATGATCATCCTATGTCTTTAATATTACTACCCCAAACTAAAGCGCAGTCTCTTGCTGAGCTGTCATTTTATTAAATGAGCCGCGGCAATTTTCAAATGAGCTTCACAAACGCCTTTATTTTCAAGCAGTGGTGTCAAAAGTATTCATATTCATTACTCAAGTAGAAGTATAGATACTAGGGTTAAAAAAGACTTTTGTAGAAGTTGAAGTATCAACTCAAGCTTTTTACTCAAGTAAAAGTGAAAAAGTACTGGTTTCAAAACTACTTAAAGTATAAAAGTAAAAGTAATGTAAGGAAAAAATTTCATTACGGAAAAAAGCCTAGGCCGCACCACAGGGGCCTTTTGTGCACTACCCTATCTCCTCTAAAACATGTTTCTAAGGCCATAATAACTATAGTGTTATATTAAAAATGTTAATGTTAAACAATTTGGGATGCACTAGGGCCAAGGGTAGGCAACATCAGTCCTGGAGTGCCGATGTCCTGCAGATTTTAGCTCCAACCCTTATAAAACCTTGGCTACCTGTAGTTTCAGGTGACTTTATAAACCTTTATTAGTTTGTTCAGGTCTGCTTGATTAGACCTGGAGCTAAACACTGCAGGACATCGGCACTCCATGTTGCCTACCCCTGCAATAGACTATCTGTTTCAACCACATACGGTATATGCACATTAAAAATGAACGCATTTTAATACAATGCAAACAAATACATTAAAGCAGTGGTTCTCAAACTGGGGGCCGCGAGATGGTGCCAGGGGCCCCAGTTTTATAATATTTTATGAAATACATTACTTTATTATAAATTCTGTGTAATTAAACCTCAAAAAATAAGGCTACTAAACAAAAGCAATACATTGTATAATTTAATATGTTTTGTTTAATTCAAATTGTAAGTTTTAGAATGTTTATGTCATACATTTTCTTTGGGGGGTCGTGAAGGAATCCACTGTACACAAGGGAGGCGCGAAAAAAAAAGGTTTGATAACCACTGCATTAAAGAACCACATATGTGTACTACTGAGCATTAACATGTCTTCCATAGAGAGGAAGATATGATGACTAGTTGCCTATAAATATTGTAATGGTGCAAAAAGTCAAACTTCAGAGCAGGGCCGCTGCTGGCAAAACTTCTACAGTGGTGCCCTCTTTAGTTAAAAAACAACAAAATCTCACACAACTATAGTATGTGTGAGAATAGAAATATGCTAGTATTGTTTTCATTTAAAATTTTATTTTGACAGCAACACAAACTACAATTATACAAATATGCAATTATATATTATAGCCTATATTCCTGTATCTGTACTTGTGTAGCTAATGGACTTTAGTATACTTTACTTTAGTCAGTATAAATCCAAGCAATTAAGGAGAATTACTAAATATCTTTCTTGTAAGTAAATTCAAAAAGTCAGGTTTAAGGAAACAGCTGATGTATATTAACAAAAGCAAAAGTTGGTATGTATGGTTATGTGTTTGATTGATTTAACACTCAAGCATTCAGCTAAGTAGGTTTTGTTAATGCAAATACAATTTAGGGTAGTTATAAGCATATACAAAACAACAGATGTCTTTAGCATAGATATATTTGCCATGCTTCAAAACGCAAAGCAGCACAATGTCATTTAAGTTGAACAACTGAAGTTATATGATATAAATTGGTATTGTTACACTATTTAAATCACACAGATGAGTTGGTGTCAGCAGACAGCTATATATTTACACAGGCTTGTGAATGTGAACTGACCTGAAAGTGATGCGCGAGTTTTATTTCGTACTTTTCCATTTGAAGACAGAATGCCGCGTTCTGTTACTGTACAAACGGATGGCGGATGATATCAAAGCATCGCGAGAGCAAACTGCTCCGCATGCTTTCTAATCGCTCTCGCGGTTCTTTTATGTTTCTCTGTGCAGCAGCATCGAACAAACTTTTGATCATCTGCACTCAGCTGGGGGGCGGGGATTGCGTTCAAACCAATAGGGTGTCGGAATGGTGTATGTTTATACTTCTCATCCAACCACAATCGTATTCATCTGGATGATGCAATTTATCAAGATAGGTTTTTTTAACGATGACAAGCCGGAATGAAAAAAGCAAACAAGCCGAAATAATAGAAGTAACGAGGCGATTTTTAAAATGTAAGGAGTAGAAAGTACAGATAATTGCGTGAAAATGTAAGGAGTAGAAGTAAAAAGTCGTCTGAAAAATAATTACTCCAGTAAAGTATAGGGAATGTGGAGTTGACGTCACGCCGTGTGGCATTATGAGTAATCCGCCATATTTGCAGGATCGCCTCCTATCCCGCTGTATTTGAGTTAGTGTGTTGGAGGTTGTTTTTGTATTTTCTGTCGAGATTTTAATAAACTTCGATATGTTTGGTCAGTACTGCTCGATCAAGAACTGCCACAGCAGGTCACACGATCGTTCAGGGAGGAAACTGAACAACGGAATACGTTTTTGAATACTTTTATTTGGGGGAAGCCGGTGGAGGAGCTGACGAAAAGACGCCGGATCGCGTGGTTTGCCTGCCGCAATCAGGAGAAAAAACTTTTACTTTTCAAAAAAATCCCTGCATCAGCGAGAGTGTGTTGCTGCATTTTCAGTCATTCAGTAATTTGTGATTAATAAAAGCAGAACCACTTAAATTGTCTTGTTTTTATGCTAACACTGTCAAACTAACTTGTAAATGTAAATTATGTAACGTTATTCATTCATTTTCTGATCAACATAACCACAAGAGTTATAAAAATAAATCTTTAGACAATTTTGACGATTATAACAAATATTTTTTATTAAATGCAACTGCTCAAACCCACTGCTTGTGACTTTGAAATAACATAACGTTAGCTGAATATTTAGCATTTTGTTTGTTTTAATAACTTGGCCAAGAACAGAAGTGCCATTTTATGAACATGTGTTGATTCATTGCACAGAATAAAACGGATTTTTTTTATAGATTCATTAAGATACGTATACATTGTAAGTAAATGGCATATATCTTTTAGCTGGTTTGCCAACCGTCATAAAACTCCGAAAGAAGAATGTCATCTTAATATGAGCTTGAAGGGATTTATAGCTCTTAAACTCCTGCAAAGTGTATGCACTCAATCCAAAAACAAGGTAATAATAACAGATATGTGAGCGGAGGTAGTGCGTCTGGATCCGTAATCCAGTCATGGGCTGCTAAATCCTATGGATCTGTTGTTTATTTGTCCAAATAAAGTTTTTTGGCAGTAGCACTTAGTTTCTCTCGATAGGGTCCCTTCTCTTTTTCTTTCAAACTCCTAAATTTCTTCGGTTCTTCTTCAAGTTTACCTAGTTTTAGCTTAACACACCCACAATTAAATGGCATAGCGGTCGGCGGTGCCTCTAAACATGGCGCCCACGTCCCATAATGCAACACTGCGGTGACGTACATTAACAATCCCTATAGATACCCAAAATAGCTACTTAAGTAAGGTAACGAAGTATTTGTACTTCGTTACTTGACACCTCTGTTTTCAAGTTCAACGCGATCACCTAGTACCTAAACTATTTCGAAACTAAGCACGGCGCCGTTTGCGGGACTCATGTTTCGCGCTGTAGGGGATTTAAAAAGTATTGTGAGGTCTGTGTGTGTGTGTGAGCCGGAAGCAGAGCGCAGAGAGATGCGAGTTGCGAAATTGCAGGCGCGGCTCGAAATGGCTGTTTATTTTAAATAGCATAGCATATTTTAAACTAATAGGCCTATCAGTTAACCGGTTTCAACCGGCCAATGAGGCTCGGTGGCCGGTCAAGAAAATTTTTTGTTTTCGCCATCCCTAACATTTGGTTGTATTAAATGGCATATTGCACAGAGCCCCAGTGAGTTAATGTATAGAAAAAAATCATGTTTATGTTGTTTTCTTTAAATATGCTTCTGAGGCTGTGGTCTGTTGCATTTGAACAACAAACTCTTAATTTTCAAAATTCAGAGTAAGTTTGGAGTCGACAAATCCAGATAAATCCAAACTGGTTTAGATCAGGATCAGATGTTGGACAATGCTTGGTTTAAACTTTGTGTTTTATCTAGAGTTTGCAAAGCCTGTGCACCTGAAAGTGAAACCTGCTTCATGCAACAGAAAATGTAGGCTACTTAACAAAAGGAAAACAGTTAATAGCAATGAAAGTTTAGAGGCTGAGGAAATTCTAGACGTTTATTCATAGTCGTATGACATGTTAATGTTTTTGCATGCGCCGAATCAACGCAAAGCTCTCTCCGTGTGTCGACTATTGAGGGCACTTGTCGTCTTAAATAAACCCATGCACACACAGACGGCGCAGCTTAAACAGTCACTCCACATAAAAACGTTACGTTGTTTTTCATTGATCTATTCCATACACTATGAGATACAATAGCGCAACTCTCCCTAAAGTTTACACATCAATATTTGAAGGATATAGGGAGGATTACGTCTGATTGGAACGGGACCGGACACATTCAACCTGTCTTTGCATACAGCTACTCACTTAGTGCCTTTTTAGTGTTAAATTGCTTAAAAGCACTTGAAGGTTAACATTTTAAAACACGTGTAAATTATAAACTATCCCTGTTTAATCCGCGATCGAATCGCATGCGGGTTGAAACGTGGGTTCTGATCCGTATGGATAAACTGCGATCTAACACACCACTATTTATTACAAACGCAAAGGCAAACGTGACTTTATATATTCTTAATGTACCGTTAGGTTGTCTTCAACTTTAGTAATGAGCATTCTCGACAGTAACAGAGAGGAGCTAGCTCTAACTTACTAATCGCAGGTTTCCACATTTAAGGAAACATATCAAAACTCAGCTCACTCACCTATGACTTTGTTGTCCTTTTTCACTATCTGCATAAAACTCCTTTCTCCGTCCTCTGTGTTTTTCCTTGTTTTTCCTTGCTTTTTATTGGTGCCACCACCGTTCGTTACTATAAGTGTGCGCCTACTAATTGACTCCGATAACAACATGTCACGGTAGAGTGGTTCCTCGGGTCTAGACAATTTTTCATAGGCGGAGCCTCCACAAAAATTTATATTTTAATATTTTAAGCTAATAAAAAAATGTAATATAAATAAATCAAAGCCCTGTAAAATATGAAGTTTTATTTTAAGAAAAGCAAAACCACTAGTACATAATTAATACTGACGAGACTGATGGTGTGGGAGGGGGGGCACTTGGGGTGGCCAATCAAATTGTGGGGGTGGCCCGTGCCCCCCCTGGCCCCGCCCCTGCAATTTTGTCTAAATTATTTAATTGGTATAACAACCTTACAACTTTTTAAGATCACTACATTAACAAAAACCCACATTGATCCTCTAATGGAAATACTGAATAAATTGTTATTGCCTTCCCGGCTCCTTGGAAAAAGCTGAGAATATTGTTTACAGGTGCAAATGCTTACACTTTACAGACACAATTTTGTATAAAATGTATCTATTTTATTTAAATAAGAGTGCCCTTGATGACCTTAACTGTTGAAGGTGAACATTATTTAGATGAATAATCACTGACAAAATCCAGTTTACTTTGAGCTATGAGGAAAACAAAGAAGAGTTGACTTTTATAATATAAACAGACCACTATATATAATACTGCAACTTGGTGATGTTTCAGTCTATAATTATAATGAATAGTTTTGGGGTATTGCATTTCACAGTAAAAACATCTTGTCCATTCTTTTGCTAAAAATATGGTTTATGGGGATTTATTAAAAAGGAAATCCTTGTTAAACCTGCACTAAAGTTAACTGTACATCCCCACAAACCTCCAAAATATCAATCTCATGCAGATTTGTGTAACGGTGATTGAAAGTGTGTGCTTGTTGGCCATTGACAAACACATTGTAATGATGGGGATTGCAAGTGATGGTGACCTGAAACATACAAAACACAATATAATTGATTTTTCTCAAGATCACAAGATGGACCGGTATCACACACAGGTCATGGATTACAAGTACTAGGCCTTAGTTTAAATATATTTATATTTTATAAATGTGAAACATTACTGTTGCATTTGTATAAATTATAATGAAACCCCATCCCTAACCCCAACTTTATAGGAGCAAAAGCAAACAAAAGTGTGGTCTTATGTATTAATACTTAGCCACCTCAAATAACATGAATGAATTGCCATTAGATTGCATTGGATATATGGCAGGGCACTTTTTTCAGTTAAGACAGCTCAAACATACATTTTAGTCTGGGACTAGGTTTAAGCCTTGTCTATGAAACCGAGTCGATAAATCTTAACAGAAATCATAAAGACCCAGAGTTTTTTCGAACATGTAACAAGGCAATATAAAAAATATCTGACCATTTAAATAAAAAATGATCTGTTCAGAAATAACAAAAATGTTTATTTGTCTACCTGAAAAGGTTGTCCTCTTTGGAATGGCATGCCTCCAAACCGTTCCTCTGCATCCCACTTCTCCATCTTATGACTGTTTCGAACAACCACATTCTCATCAAATCGGGGATTGTAGTGCAATGCAATCCCGGTTCTGTGACACAGGTTAAACGCTACTCTGATAGAGAAAAGCCAAAGTTCAGTAATCTTCATTTTTACACCTTAAGGATGACAGATTATTGAAAATGTCAATAGTGTCAAACCTCTTGGCATTAGGGTTAATAATTCCTTGGATGAGAATGTTTTTGCCAGGATATAATCCACCGTTGATTATCGTTTTGTATGGGATCGTCTACACATGGGTTAAAAAAATGTAAGGATATTTTTTAAACAGTAAAGTGCACAGTCTACAAATACATAAAGCAGAACATGTTTATATTGTAAGATTGCATATGAACTATCGTTCATTTATACTGAAATTCAAATGATTTCATGAAACTAAATTTTGTGAAATTCCTGTAACAAAATCATGGTGATGATAAAACATTTTATTTGTCAGCATAGATTTATAAGATAAAAGAATTAATAGAGGAAACCTCACTTATATAACCCATAGGACATAAAAATATGATCCCAGAAGAGAAGTTTCATAATCTGAGAGAACTCAAAAGGGGAATAAACACAGGGTGATAAAGTGACTTTCTCCAGCAGTGATAAAAATTAACCTTAAAATACAAGTGATCAACAGCCTGAGGTTAATGTAATGTCAAGAAGCTTAGATGAGTTAAGCTTAAATACTACACCAAAATTTTATAATTTAATATATAAAATATTTTGTTTATCTTTTTATCAGGTATCGCACTCCAGTTTTTTAATGTTTGTACAGTGCAAGAATTGAAGAACTGCTAAATTCTGCATTTGTTTAAGCATAATATGTCTGAATATATTTATGTATTCATAGTTGAGCTGATTCATGTGAATGTGATGTAACTTTCTGTGATGTGAAATTTTCTTACATAGCCGACTGCAGATGGGTATGAAGGAAACTGAAAGGAGAGAGAGAGAGAAAAAAACTTTTTATTACTTCTGTTCTGTATAAAAGAAAACCACACTGTGATCACACAACACTGACTGAAACTATGACACCAAAACACTGACTGAAACTATGACACCAAAACAGCAGCATACAGTGTGGCAGTTTTATAAATGCTGACAAGTAAAAGTGAGTAATAAAGCAGGATATTATAAATGATGACATGTGGTAAAGTTAATCTGTATCATGAGACCCGGTTTACTCAATGTCATTGTGTAGAAGTCTGTCCTTACCACTTCAAACATGAAATGTAAAATTGCATTTCATTATATAACCACACTGCAAAAGATGATGTGTTAATCCCGTATGTGTTAAAATAAATGAAAGGGTCAAAACAAGTTGTGATGAAAACAGTGATGGGAGTAACGCATTACAAAGTAATTCTGTTACTGTAATTCCACTACTTTTAGCGGTAATGAGCATGTAACGAAGTATTTTTTTTAAATCAAGTAACACAGTAACAATTACTGAAATTTGAATGAGTTGGTTACTCGTTTTGCTCTATTTTGTGATCAATGAACACTTGCAGACAAGACATTTCTGATCTAATGTTGCAGGACCGTGGTGGGCGGCACAATGAATAATAACATAGGAGATGTGTTAGTATAGGGACAACACATTTAATGTGTTTCAGTAATTGTAACTGCGTTACTTGATTTAAAAAAAAAAAAATTGTTATATGCGCATTACCGCTAAAAGTAGTGGAATTACAATAACGTAATTACTTTGTAATCACTGTTTTTAACACAACTTGTGTTGGCCCTTTCATTTATTTTACCATGAAATAACGCCTTGAATGACATGACACACAATGTGTAAAAAATGAACACATCATTTTTTTGCAGTGCATGCATGTATAACCAACGACTGTAGGACTTTATGGTTGTGGTTGTTGTCACATTAACATTTTACATGACTTACCCCACATACAGGAGGTATGGCATGCTGAGGCTGTAAAAAATGAACTTAATTGTTTATTTTGTTTAAACTAAAAATGTCAACTCTTTATTTTTGTTTTAAATGATTAGCCAGGCATGACAAATAACCTTGAAAAGATAACATATAAAGTGGCTTCAAAAGATGTTGCAAAACATTCATGGTACTACTTAACAGTGACAGCACTACAGAAATATTATGATAGTACTTACCGGGAAACCTGGCTGTGGAGGAAAAGCCTGCCAAGAAAAAGTTGACCATATTACTTGAATGGGCCAAATATTCACAAATAACCTTGAGAAAAGAATGCATACTGTATAAAGTGGCTTTAAAAGATAATCTCAACAGCACTACATAAGCAATGTATGTGATAGTACTTACAGGAAAACCTGGCTGTGGAGGAAAAGCCTGTCAAGAAAATGTTGATCATATTACTGAAGTGCACAAAATAAACACAAAAACATTGAAAGGATAACATAAAGTGGCTTTAAAGAGGCTGCAAGACATACACAGTCTTATCATCTCAACAGTACAAAAACAAAGTGATACTTACAGGAAAACCAGGCTGTGGAGGTAAGAAGGGCTGCCAAGAAAGAAGTCGACCATATTACTAAAATGCACTAAATATATAATTTCATACACATCATTGTGATAAAACAGTAGGCCAACTATGAAACTTAAAAATTAAAGAATATATATTTTATATAAAATATCAAACAAAAAGATGTTAAGCATTGTTTTTAAACAAATGGTTCTTTGAGGAATTAAAAATGTTTTTATGCCATCCCTGTGAAGAACCTTTTAAGCAAAAGTGTATCCTTGAGACCATTTGTTTTGCTCATAAAAGTGAACTTGACCTCTTGAGAGTTGTTAAGCTTATACAATGAAATTAATATATTAAATTTGGCTTGAATTTCCAGTATCAAAGTATTAAAAAGAATTAAGTTTTCCAAAAAGTTTTGATAGCACAGTGTTTAATATAAAATCTTGTAATACCAAATACATTTTAGCACACCATAAGGGGGTTTCCCAAACAGGACTTAGGCATGCAGTATAAAATGAATGTCTGGGCGGTCTTAACTAAAACAACTTGTGCACTGCTTACATATCTTAAAATATATCAATGACCTTTATTTCCTGTAGATGCACACTTGTAATGATTTTTTGTAATGCATGTTTGTTAAAACTGCTTAAAGGTCCAGTATGGGTGTTTAGCGGCATCTAGTTGTGAGATTGCGAATTGCGACCAAACTCAACTTCGAAACACAATAAGAAGCTATGGTAGCTGCTACAGGACTAACATCATCTGAGACAACAGAGAGACAAAACGCGCTTTGCAGGTCAGTTTGTCCTTTAAGGCTACTGTAGAAACATAATGGGGACTTCCATGTAAGGAGACCTGTGGTGTATGTAGATAAAAACGGCTCATTCTAAGGTAATGAAATCAATACAATTAATTTTGAAGGTCTTTATACTTCACTGATAATATAGTTATGTAAATTATATTGCATTTCTTACACATTGCACCTTTAAAAGTATAATCAAGGCCTAGTCCTAAACCCTGTCTGGGAAACGGCCCACATATCACTATAATGCAGTAGCATCATTGTTTTGTTCTTACAGGATTCTGAAAGACAACAGAATTCAACTCCACCATTCCACCCACTGAGATGGTGTCAACTTGAGTGTATGAAATACGATGTTTGAAGTCCATGAAGTGTCTCCCATTAGTGCTTATCTATATAGAAAACAAACAATATCATTCACTTATTTATATCAGTAAAGTAAAACAGCCCTCGAACAGGTGATTTACATTAAAGCATTTTGTAATTTAAAGCAAATTACAGTGCAATTTACACTCAGAAACATACAAATGCTGTCACTGGAATAGAACTTTATAAAAATCTCCTAATATGTACAATTTAGATGCAGACATGTTTACATTTGGTACCAATATGTACCTTTGAGGTACTAAGTAGTAATATGCACCCTTTGGGACAAAGAGAGTGTATTTACTTTTTATATGTAAAAAAATCAAACTCATGACCCATGACCAGTTAACGCAATGATCTCCCCAATGAGCAACACTATTGATTCATCATCATCATGCATTATCTTTTGCAACAGAAAAGCAGATCTGAAAGCAAGTGAATGACCTTGTATGTGTCCTGGGTGACAAGGATCTGGAGGGTGAACGGATGACCTAAGGCGAAAGGAGATTCATACTTGCGTTCCTCTGAACCCCAGCAACCTTTCTGACAGGTGTTGTGCACCACATACACAGAGCCTCGCTCATATCGTGGATTAAAATGCAGAGCAATATCTGATGCAGAATGAGAACCACAATGGAGGTTCACATGAAATCTACAGAACATAGAGAGAAAACTGAGCTATGAACTCATGGCAAATGAAAAACAATGGGAATGGGAAAGTATATGTAAATGTGTTTAAAGGTGCAGTGTTTTAGAAGGATCTCTTGATAAAAAGGTATATAATATACATAACTATGTGGTGTACAAAGACCTTACATAATGAACGGTATTGTTTTTGTTACCTTACAATTAGCCGTTTTTATCTACATATACCATGGGTTCCCTTACATAGAAATACTCACCTGTTAGCACATGGCAAAACCCGTCCACTTATGATAATACTCTTCCCATTCTGCAAGCCTCCCTGGATTGAACCAGTAAATGGGATTTTCTGTATTGGAGATTCAAATACCATCCAAAACACATTAGTATATGTGTACAATTCCTGTTGTTTATTTAAAGACAATCAAAATATGTACACTTTCAAACCAATTTTTAAGTTTATTTAATCGTGGTTGGGTTTGTCCACTTTTTGAAGCAACCCAGTATTTATATGGGTATTTGAAAATAAGCATTTGATTTTTGAATGTGGTTTAACATTTTGAGAATTGTTTCCATAAATACTGTACATAAATAGAAAAGCTTTATTTTGTTAAAGTCTAACCACTAATACCGTAAAGTCCTGATACTGCAGAAACAAAGATACAAAAGCTGTCACTGTGCAGTACCCTTTAAAAAGTCCTAATATGTACCATTTGAGAACAGATATGTGTTTTGAAAGGGTAATACTGCCCCAGTAAAAGCTTTTTGTACACTGTTAAAAAGTTACAACAGCTTGGTTATGCAAGTCAATTAGACTTATAGTTTTGACTTGTGATAAGTTGACATAACAAGTTAAAACTTAATTTGTTAAGTTTAAAGTTTTTTACAGTGTTTCTGAGTGTACTGAGAACTCAGTAAAAGATTAATAAAAATATATTAGAAGTCCTCTGCTGATTTAATAGTTAAATGTTGCATCATTGAAAAAAATATTTTAATAAAGACAAAAAAACTACAGGTTTCTTACCGGGTTGTAAAACGGCTGTTGTTGATTAAATGCCATTCTGACAGTTCTTACAGTATGTAGACCTTCAGCTACTGCTATTTAAGACTGATCACCAAATTTCTAAGTGATGATATGATGAAAAGAGAACAAGGTAATAATTAAAGAGGAACCATCCACAGACGGCTTCAGGTTCCTCCATAAAACCAGGAAACTATAGACCTTTTACGCACTTCCGCATTTTTCGAATGGAAATACGTCAACAAAGTGTATGGCAACTTCCTGTTATCGTAGCGGCAGATACGAAAAATAGCAGAGTCAACGAGTCGCCGTTTCTGTAGTGTTCAAGGCTGTTTGTCTTCCAACCAGAAACAGCCCTACCTTTATAATAGTTTATAATAGTATATAATAGTAACAGTAAGTGAAAAAAAGTGCAGCAGCAAGAAGAGTGAACACGCAAGAACGGGAAACTTTTGCCAACCGGCATTCTGTCTATATTAAAACCTCCAGTTTGTGAGGCTCCTCACTCTCTCTCATTGACCTGAAGCATCTACCTCTCACTACTACCTGTCCCTGTAGTATATGTGTTACTTAAACCGCATGTAGCAAGGAAACATTGCATGTTATCTCATATAGAAATACACAACTTTGCAGCAGATAACAAATAACCATAGTTTCCTGAGTGTAATATGAGTGTGATAATAAAAGTTAACATATTTAAAAGATGTGAGTGAAACTGTAGGTCGTGAATAATCCCTTCACAGAATACAAGCCAACAACAACAGATCAGGATCTCTTCTCTTTTATTTTCTGTTAAATATGGGACACTTCATGAAATAAGTAACTCTGATGCACTTCGGCCTCAGCCGCACAAAATAGCGAGAGAGCATGAGATCTGGTCTCAACAGAATCTCATACCGTTCTAATGCAAAAGCGGCAGTGGGTTAAACAATGAGTTAAAATAACCCAGCATTTAGGGTTGAAACAGCTCACCATATTAAAGCAACACTATGTAGTTTTTTTTACCTTTAAATAATGTCTCTATTATTATTTTAGTGATAGAACAACTTTTAACTGGACAAATTGTACTGTTGCTGCAACCTGAGCAGCCTCCTAGCTGCTACAAGCACACTCTGAAAGTGGCGGTGGAGGGTAGGAAACACAGCCCCGCCCCTCCCCTTGCCTGCAGAAGACTGTCTGATACCAGGCACTGTTGCGCTTTTCAACCACATGGGGGAGCTGTAAGTCATTTTTACATGGAAACTACATAGTGTTGCTTTAAATTACAACCCAGCGGGCTTGTATTTTTTAAAGTGTAATGAGCATTTATAAACATATATGCATACAACATACAAAAGGAGAACAAATGGAAATAAAAAAAGAATGTAGAGGAACTGCTTGTAGGAACTTAATATGACATTTTGAGAAGTCCAAGAAATACAGTACACAACTGACATTACCAAACCTTTCTGAAAAAGATTTACAGTTTTTCTAAATCGCTTTGGAGCATTTCTCAATTAAGAAATTGTAGAGATTATATTTGTACTGTAAAATATGATTTATTCAGTACCACGATGTGTGTAACTTTTTACAGGAAAATAGTAAAGGTGTAAATTTGAATTTTGTACAATATACAAAAAACTTTAAATGCCAAATGACCAGTAAACACAATAAACACATTTAATTTTATTAACATTCATATTTAAACTGACCCGAAATTAGTGAAGCATATAGTAGACACTGATTCTTGAGTTCATTTTTAAAACAACATCCCCTAGAGGTGAACCATCGGAGTTTCTAAACGTCTCAAACAGTTCTGACGTAACAAAGCCTCTTTTGCTAAAATCACGTGACTTGGCCAGTTTGAAACACGCTCCGAACCAATGATTCAAATGATTCGAAACAAAAGATTCGTAGTGGGAGTGATTGTGTTACATGCCACTGCTGTAATCCAGTGGCATTTGGGCAGCTTATGGCAGCCCTACATATGATATAACAGAATACCATGATTACACCCCAATCTGATTTAAAAACCACATAAGGCACATACAGTATAAGCTAATAATCAAGAAAGAAAACATTTTTGCATAATGTTAATTTTATTTTTCTGTTATATTCAGATTCAGTCAATGCAGTTAATGGTATACAAACCAATAGGAGACAAAGTAATCAATAAAATTACTAAGCAAATGCATTAGAAATGTATTTCTACATTGATCTTGAACCTAAAAATCGATCAAATCTTCGCTAAGCATCCACATGATTTATCTGCAGATCTCCAAGAACTTCAAAAACATCAATTTCATTCAATGAATGAAGGCGATGCTTGTAAGAGCATACGTGTTGACCATTCACACACACATTGAAGGAATGATCACTACATGAAATGTTGATCTGAAAAAGCATAGAAAAATAATAATAAGGTATTGTTTACAAACAAACAAGCAAATATATCCTTATGCGGTCATAAAACACTTGTTTTATATATATATATATATATATATATATATATATATATATATATATATATATATATATATATATATATATATATATATATTCGTAAATTTTGTGCTAAACTAAAATCAATGCAATTTGTAAGATGTCCTATGACATTCAATATAGTCACTGTTCATTGATATAAAGATGAGAGTTTTACCTCAAAGGGTTGGCATGCTTTAAATGGCATACATGCAGGAAATTCTTCTGAACCCCACTGACCGTCCCAAGTGTTGCACACTACTTTATTCACATCAAAACGGGGATTGTAGTGAAATGCAATGCCGAACCTGTGGCGCAGGTTGAATTCTATCCTGATTGCAAAAAGATCAAAAGTGAGACCACGAAATGATAAAAATAAAAATAATATTTTAAAACAAAAGATATGAAGAGCTCACCTATGAGGGTTGGGGTTGATCACTCCTCGGACAGAAAAGCTTTTTCCAGCTTTTAGTCCACCTTTGATAATGCTTCTGTGTTGGACTGGCTGATTAAACAAATATTTATATTAATATTTATTTAAGATCTACTGTAAAAAAGATATAAATTTTCAAGTTGTGAAAATTTTAAAAAGTGAAAAAAAAAAACACTAAATATCTGGCATTCACAAGACCCTGAGCTAAAAAGTCAGAACATACAATAGATATCCTAAGACATTACCATAAAACATTAAGCACTTTAGAAATAAGCATCACTACCTGGTCAAAAAAAAACAAAAAAACAAAGATAACATTTTTTTAAGCAAATAAATATTTGTAACTTACATTCATTCTGCAAGTTCATAAAATCTATAGCTGGGTATACAAGACTGATCAATGCACAGTTGAGACTAGTAATACAAAATGTCCAGTTGTTTAAATAGTCCCACCCCTAGACCAAACTCCTTTATGCATCATTGAAATCTGACCACATAATTCCACAGAAAGCAATATTTCAAACAAATATTAGTCAGTGATATACTAGGAAAATTAAAAAAAACTAATTTCTTACGAGAACATACCTAAAACATTCCTTTCTCATTAAGTACATTACCTAACAGCCATCACATTTCAATTTTTTACTCATCATGTGGAATGTAGATGTATACAGTAGTAAATGCACATCAAGCCGATTGTTATTTAAGGAATAATTGAAGACGGGCCATTGAATTATTAGAAAATAATGCACACCCAAGGTCGCGGAGTGCCGTTACACCGCGGGTGTTCATTATTTTTAAATAATTCAAAGGACCAGAGTCAATTATTCCACTTATACCATGTTTACGACAAACATTGCTCTATTTATTGAAGAATAATGCATCCGTGGAACATTTATCAACCAATCAGAAAAAAACCAAATGCAAACAAATAATCAACACCCGTGGATCAGTTCTGAATTATTCAGAATAAAGCATTCAACAGGCCCGTAGTATAATGCAAATTATACCACGGGCCTGTTGAATGCTTTATTCTGAATAATTCAGAACTGATCCACGGGTGTTGATTATTTGTTTGCACAACACACACCTTACCTGTCAAATGTCTTAAATTGGTTACGTCCAGTGGTGTAAAAAAGCGTTGGTCCCCTTCCTAATTTTTTTTGCATGTTTTTTGCATGTTTCAGATCATGAAACAAATGTAAATATTAATAAAAAATAACACAAACAAAAACAAAATAGTAATTTTAATGACATTGATAAACCTGTGGTGGCTTTTTGTTGTGGGGAAGAAACGTAAGCTATGGTTCGCTCTGTGTTCCTGTGTGCTCTGCATTCCTGGACCACCAGAGTGAACATCGCACAGCCAACGGCCTGTGCGTTGACCATGGTCACAAAAAGTGCCAGATCAGTAGCCGTACAGAGTTCTTTAAAAACCATGACCACCCTTGTGCAGGTCCTTCAGTGCCTTGGCTCTCTCTCTCTTTCTCTCTCTCTCTCTCTCTCTCTCAAACTCGCTACTCTCCTGTATTTAATAAAACATTTTGGTAACACTTTACAATAATGGTACATGAATAATCATGTACTAATACATAAATTAATAATCCCTTTACTATGAACTAATGATGAGTTAAGCTATGTACTAATCAATAACTAACCATAACTATGTCATGAGTCATATGAATTCATGCATGAATTACAGCCACCTTAACTACACATTAATACATGTTTGTTAGTTAATGCATTAATTAACACTTTGCGTAACCCAAATCAAACATGCTCTCTAGAAGACCGTAAATAACTTGTTTATGCAAAATGTTTAAGTTTGTAATGCAAAACTGTTTACATTTGCTCCTGCAGCTGAGCTACAAACTTATAATTGAATGGCACTGGATTTCTTGCAATATTTACAGTTAACCTTAATTATTAAATGTACAATTATGCATTCATAATTAAAATGAGTTATTCCACTGCTGCCATTAAGAGTGACAGAAGCTATTCTTTATCAATTTAAATCGGTGTTAGCCTACAGATAATGATTATTGTGTGAACTGGCTTGTCTTATTATCAAAATGCACGTACGGTATCTGTCATGTGTTCTTGTTCTTCTTTTAAGCCATTATTGCCCCTTCCAAATGCCTGCACAATTTTCTCCTCTGCTCCTCTCCTTTACAAACCACCAAAAATTAGGATTTAGATGAGCTGAATATGTATAGAATGTGTACTTGATAACTTTTTAACAATGTACCCCTCCAAGTATGGAAGGTTTTTTTGGTCTTTTTTAAATTAATTAATTAAATTATAAAATAATTAATTAAATTATAAAATAATTAATTAAATTATAAAATAATTAATTAAATTATAAAATAAAAAATAAAATCGCAAAATATGTCCCAAATTTGAAAATGAAATGCTAAAATAAAAATTAAAACATTATGTTAAATTATTTCATTTTCATTTTTAACGTGATGAAGCATTATTCCGGCCAAATTGAAAAATGTAATTAAATTGATGATTTGACATTTCATTTTCAATATAATCTTGAGTCAAGACTGACAAAATTAAAATAAAAAGGCAAGCTTGAAAAGGAATCTGTAAATACATTTTTTAAAAGGCTTTTAATTCATGCCCAAGCAATAATAGGGTCAAAATTAAAATGTAAAGTTCAGTTTTAATTTTATGTTCTGTTTTTCTTTTTCATTTTCGTTTTAATTTTCGTGTTCATTTTTATTTTCAACTTGTATGCAAATTCAACGTTAGTCAGTGGGTGGGGCTTACTTGCTTAAAAAAGGGGGATTGGCTGAAGCAGTGTTCAGTGTTGCCAACTCAGTGACTGTGTTGTTGCTTGCCAACATAGCGACCTTATTGCTACATCTAGCGACTTTTAGACTCATTTAGCCAAACTTAGCGACTGTTTGGATGAATATTAGCTTCACATCTGTACAGATAGGCTACTGTGTCGATTGTATTGGCCCATGAGTGCCGGTTGGCGCTGTCACGGTGAAATGTGCGTCTACCCTCTGTGCATGGAGTTGGGCAACGCAACATTTAGACTGTACGAGCTGACGCGTGGATTGTTTACATTTCAAAGGAGGAACAAACATTAAAAGATGCTGGTTCGCTGTTATGTATGTGCATATTTTTACACATCTGATCCGGTGAGGCGTCAGTCATTCTCATATGCATACACAGTATCACGCAGTGTGATAATCGTGCAATACATTCGCCGAAATCCGGGAAGGACTGGTGCATCATATGCTCTCAAAATTGAAATTTGCTGTATAGCACTATAATCACACTGCGTGTTATTTGTATGCATTTTATGAGAATGGACATACACAGCGTAACTTACTTTTGCAGCGGGCACACCGGAGCAGACTTCAGCCTTTAGACGGGGTTCAGCTTCGGCCCAGTTTTAAACCCTGCATATTTGTAAGTGGTCCTCATTTGTAACGCTGATTTGTTGGCTGTGACCGTACGGGATTTTGTTTTACCGGGGTGAAGAAGCAACAAAATCACGCGGTAGGGTGTTGCAGCACAACAACCCACCCCAGGAAAGCAGTAATCTTATATATTATTAAAACAACAAATTATATTAGCAATAACAACATGAAATAATATGTATTTCTATATGCCGTGACATCACCGCACCGCATTTATGTGCGTAGCTCGTCTTTCACACTTCAGCTATGGTCAGAACTGCAGCCTATGTTGTGTCCAGTGCAGTGTACAGATTAGACCCCGAAAGACTCACATAGGGGTGATACTTGTGGGGTGGTACAGACAGCACAGATAATGTTCATTTAAAAGTAAGTGGCTGTTTGTGTATGTCTGCAATTAATTGAACTGCCGCCTCATCGGATCAAATGTGTGAAAATACGCATATACATAACAGGGGACCAGCCTCTTTTAATGTTTGTTCCTCCTTTGAAATGTAAACAATGTACTCGAATCTCATCCACGCGTCAGCTCGTACAGTCTAAATGTTGCTCCATGCACAGAGGGTAGACGCACATTTCACCGTGACAGCGCCACCCGGTACTCGTGGGCCAGTACAATCGACACAGTAGCCTATCTGTACAGATGTGAAGCTAATATTCATCCAAACAGTCGCTAAGTTTGGCTAAATGAGTCTAAAAGTCGCTAGATGTAGCAATAAGGTCGCTATGTTGGCAAGCAACACAGTCACTGAGTTGGCAACACTGAACAGTCCTTCAGCCAATCCCCTTTTTGTAAGCAAGTAAGCCCCACCCACTGACTAACATTGAATTTGCATACAAGTTGAAAATAAAAATGAACACGAAAATGAAAACGTAAATGAAAAAGAAAAACAGAACATGAAATTAAAACTTTACATTTTAATTTTGTCCCTATTATTGCTTGGGCATGAATAAAAAGCCTTTAAAAAAATGTATTTAAAGATTCCTTTTCAAGCTTGCCTTTTTATTTTAATATTGTCAGTCTTGACTCAAGATTATATTGAAAATGAAATGTCAAATCATCAATTTAATTAAATTTTTCAATTTGGCCAGAATAATGCTTCATCACGTTAAAAATGAAAATGAAATAATTTAATATAATGTTTTAATTTTTATTTTAGCATTTCATTTTCAAATTTGGGACATATTTTGCGATTTTATTTTTTATTTTATAATTTAATTAATTATTTTATAATTTAATTAATTATTTTATAATTTAATTAATTATTTTATAATTTAATTAATTATTTTATAATTTAATTAATTAATTTAAAAAAGACCAAAAAAACCTTCCATATCCAAGAAATGTCATTACCTACACAATAATACAGTAACAAATCATTAATTTACGTTAGTTTATTATAAGTTAATGATGAGTTATTAATGATGTGCCCCTTAAAGTAAAGTCATGACCTAAACATACTTAACAAATCATTAATTCATGTTAGTTTATTATAAGTTAATGATGAGTTATTAATGATGTGCCCCTTAAAGTAAAGTCATGACTAGGCATGGGCCGATTACCGGCTTCAAGGTATACCGAGGTTTTAAACAGTCAAGGTTTCAAAACCACTGAAATATTCTGTGATACCGTCTCCAAGGTATGAGCTGTGTTTATACAAAATTCATTAAATCATTAAGTCATGTGATTGATTTGATGTTTACATTTAATATACATTACAAAAATATTATATATTTTTTGAAAGCATATTATAATTTAAAGGCTTTATTTTTACCTGGCATTTAAAAAATAACACATTTTAGTGTTGCAATGGCAAAACCGTAACACCGCGAAACCGTGGTACTTTTGCTAAAGGTTATCATACCGCCAGAATCTTATACCGGCCCATGCCTAGTCATGACCTAATCATACTTAACAAATCATGAATTTATGTTAGTTTATAAGTAGTCTGTTTCTCAGTTTGCTGCGGCAGAGGGAGAAAATGTTTGATGGGTGGGTCTCTTAAAATCTGCGTGCCAGATTAACAGATAATTTTTTTAACTTAATTTGGGGAGAATAAAATGACTCTGTTCTGTCAATTCAAGTTCAAATGACGTTATTCAATCTAACCGTATTAGAATGGCTGAAACAGAAGGCTACATCCTCCGGAGGTCGGATATAAAGGCTGCATACGTCATTAAGCCTGGTTAATTTCATGAGCATTACATTCGCAAGGCCTAAGCATATTACAACAATTTATGATTAACTATTTAAGCATTTATTTAGCTAAACCGCCCGTGGCTTACCTACTGGTTCTGAAACATAGGACCCAGAAGCAAAAAATTCAACACTGCTTTATTGAAAATCAACTTAAACAGTCCAGTCGGGCCGTCGAGTCCCGATCTACCAACAGCGAGATAACATCAGTGTTAAATAAAGTTAAATAAGTTCATAATACATAACTTAAACGAGGCTTTCTTTACCACAGTGATCCACGCGTTCTTACTCCACATGCATCTGCTACCGAGTGCACCCTAATTTGCGCGCTTTGTTCAAACCCGCCCCTTCCGCTCTAGATAACAGCAGCGATTGGTGGATGGAAAGCAAGACATTACCGTAATAAACCATATAATGTCAAAAAAGCATTATAGGAGCAATTCAAAATTTTTTATATTCCCAATGGTTGGAGAGTTACGGTCGAATCAAAGCGCTTTCCATGGATATGATTGGTCGGGCAAGCTGTCAATCTACCAGTAGATCCGCCACTGGCTGAACGCTGATCCTGATGCAATGAGAATAATGAAATAAATATTGTTTAAAATAACATCAAGATGATATCACAGAGGTTCTCATTTTAATGGGTTAATAAACTGGTATGATTTGGCGGTTTGATGGTCTCTATATGAACACTATACATTTGCCATTGTGACTTTGGTTAACGCGTTTGTCATTTCTGAGGAATGGTCAGAGTGATTTTAACTGGAATATTTTGACAGCGCAAAAAGCAGCAGACTATGGAGGCGGAGCCCCAACGAGCGTGCCGCCTGTTAGGCTTTAAAGCAGGGGTCTTCAACCTTTTGTGAGCAAGGGCTACCACAATGGAGTTATCTGGAGGGCTACTTTTTGATATTGTCTACTTAAAACCTTTTTGTTTTACTTGTTAATTTTATTTTATTTTATTTTACTTATTGATATTTTAGTATTGTTTAAAAATAAACCAGGTCAAATACAAAAAATCTGTAATGAATAAATATTACAATTGAGACAATTAATAGAATATGCTTTGGTGGGGCACCTCACAGACGTTGTTGGAGACCGCTGCTCTAAAGTTTACATTCACCTTTCTTTTGATTTTACATCAACATTGACAAGCACCTAAGCAAAAAAGGGAACAATTATTTTACATACTAAAATACTTTAACAACCTTCTATCTTGGTATTGTGAGCATATGCATTTTAAAAATATATTGTGCACATAAAATTATTAGTTTAACATTTTATGCATCTTTATTTGACCTCAAAGCATCAGACCCCAGGTTGAGAACCATTGTTCTAAAGCATGTTTGATTTTGGTTACCCAAAGTGTTAATTAATGCATTAACTAACAAACATGTATTAATGTGTAGTTAAGGAGGCGGTTATTCATGCATGAATTTATATGACTCATGACATAGTTATGGTTAGTTACTGATTAGTACATAGCTTTACTCATCATTAGTTCATAGTAAAGTGATTATTAATTTATGTATTAGTACATGATTATTCATGTACCATTATTGTAAAGTGTTACCAACATTTTACTTGCATCAGATTCCGCCTCCGACCCATTTCTTCACAGGTAGGGGGGCTCAAATTGTAAGAAGTGGGAGTAACAAGGAAAAATTTGTACGGCAGAATATTTCTTTTAATGTCTGTTTATGCTCAAATTTCTGCACACTGTGCCCCCTTACAAAAGAAATGGTGCATGATGCCCCTGACTATCCTGTAGGTACAGGAGTTATTTTGACCCAGCACTTATAAGTTTGACATACAAATGAACTCAGTTGTCAAATCAGCATTTTTTTTCAGCAGAGGATAATCATATCTTTTATCCAGGGACTTAGAAACCACATGCATTCATTTAATCAAGACTGGATTACAGCAATTCCCTATATTTGGGGGTCACACAATCATGTTTGTCTCACCTGCAATTGGGCCAAAATGCTGCTGACAGATTTTTACAGGGACAAGGAAGAGGGAACATATTTCGTCTGTTTTGGCTAGATTGCAATGGCTCCCCATTGAGTATAGAATCCAGTTTAAGGTATTATTTTTTGTCTATAAATCCCTGAATGGTTTGGCTCCAAACTATAATCAGATCAATAGGCCTTTAAGGTCATCAAACACACTGTTGTTGTCTGTATGCACTTAAAGTTTTATTTTCTGTGCAGCACTTTGGTCGACCATATATAAATAAATTAAACTGAAACTAAAGCCTAGTCCACACAGACACGAGTATTTTTATAACCGTGACTTTTTTACGCGGTTCGGAAACCGCGGTATCAGGACACTAAAACCGAACATTTTTGAGAACCCCTGCCAGGGTGAGGATTTTTAGAAACACCGATTGCAGTGGGGTTCTTGCCTTGCGACATCACTTTTGTTAGGCTTCTGATTGGCCAAGGTGGCTTTACGATTTGGGTTATATCGCTGCCTGCTGATGTGGCATGCTCTTGACAGCGCTTGATAGCTTGTTTTTGCTTTTTCATGAGGACAGAGATTTCTTTTAAACCGAGCATGTGTGGACAGGATTTTTTTTTTAAGAAAAACCAGTGTCCGTGTGGCTTAAAACTGACACTTGTTACAGTTTTGTGTTTCTCATTAGTTTTAAGTCATTCAGTGTTATGTGTGTTATAGGCTACTTGTTTATGTTTGTTTCTGGTTAATGCAACAATATGACTTTAAAGCTGCAGTTTGTAACGTTTTTATTTGTTTTAGCTGGTGGCGGATTTTTTTGTACACAAATATAGCATATGCCATGTCTAAAATTAATAAGAAAAACTGAACAAAATGCATTGATACAATGAACGTTTTAACAGAGCCTACTTGCACCAATTCATATCCCTGTTTTATTAGGCCACAATCTTATCAATACAGCTTGTTTTTTCCTATTGCAGTGTCTTTTTGCAAACACTTCCACAAAAATCAGATTTATGACTTTTGCCCTTCTTGACTCTATACTTAACACGAAAATTGCTCAATCGTTCGTCATTCATTGTATTTCTCAAGAGAGTCTTGATCAACTTCAGCACAGAAAATCTGCACTCACATGCTGCGGTGCTCACAGGTCATGAAAGAGCAATTTTGCAAAGGAAGGCTCAAGGAAGAATGTCAGGTCTAAATTGGATGGCACTTCCACACCGCAGGATTGCTTCCTTTCAAGAACTCGTTTAAGTTGAGGAATTTCATGATCTAGATCCCTCAGTGCTACAGTTGTATTGTGAGGCAAATGGATACAATACGTGTGACTTCCAGGATTCAAAGCACAATTCTCAGTCAGGAGACCCACCAGCTCCGCCCCGGCCCTCTGTATCCACGGCTCCGCCCAGGATTCCTCTCTGCGGGTTGTCGTCACTGTCGTCCGTCCTCAGGGTGAAGAAGAACTGTCCACCACCCTGACTCTTCCCGACAGCTTCTCCCCCCTGGGGTGTACTGTTACGGTCTTGTATTACTCATTAGTTTGTAGTCATTTTTAATTGTCCCTATTCTGTTGTAATCATTGTTTATCCTTATCACCTGTGTTTTGTTAATCAGTGTAATCCCACTCACCTGTGTTTGTTAGTATATATTGCCATATTGTGTGTCTTAGTCTTTGTCTGTCTTTATTATACTGTATGTATCCATCCATCCTCGTCGTCTTTGTGAATAAATTCTAGTGTTTTGTAATCCTTGTTCTCGTAATCCTTGTGTGAAGTAACTGTTACACAACTGAAACCACAAGCTTTTTAAAGGAACAGTTGTGAACAGTGTTGGGGCTAGTTACTCAAAAAAGTAATATATTACGTATTACATATTACTCTCAAAAATAGTAATGCCTTACTTTACTTTATTACTCCCTGGAGAAAGTAACTAGTTATATTACTAGTTATATTACTAGTTACATTTTTTTTCTGGACAAGAATGTTTATTTGGGCAAGCCACGGCCAAGAAAATGCTGGCTTCCTTACCCGCTACCGGACGCGGGGCACAGCGTTTGGAGAAACATTAAAGAGTGTGCACTTCACCGTCAAGTTATTTTCCTTCCGTTGAACATAATAAAATATGACTGAATCTCCACCCGTCGAAACTAGCTTTCTGTTGCTGGGAACCTTCCTCTGAAAAAGAGCTTGCTGTTGTTGACGCTTCCATTTACCCGATCTGTCTTTGAGTGTGCCGCTGCCGCTCTGTGCTGCTGGCTGCCGGGTGTCGACCAATCGGTGATGGTAAATGATACCTCGTGCCAAACTTAGACCAATCACTGTTCCATTCACGCCCTCCTCCCCTTCCCTTTTGTTCTCTGTGTTTTGTGCCTTGTGTGATGAAGGTGCTACTGGCGAATGTAACTTAAGTAACTAGCTCGGGAAAACTGTAATAATATTACCATTTTCAGACGGGTAATGCCTTACACTACTAGTTACTGAAAAAAGTAATATTATTACAGTAACTAGTTACTTTGTAACTAGTTACACCCAACACTGGTTGTGAAGGAAATGTGAAGCTGTGTGTGTCATTTATCTGGGCTGTAGGACATCCACAGAACTGTAAACACAGAGATGTCATCCTGGCGGGCAAACAGAGAGATTCCTGGCGGGCAGAGAGAGAGAGAGAGAGGCGGTCAGAGTCTTCAGCAGTGTCTGTGCTGGACAGCGCACAGCGGCAGTCCGAGTCTTAGCCGAAAGTATACTCGGGACGTCCCTAAACACAGTTTAGAACAAACAACAAGACAACAAAGAACAGGAATCAAACAAACATGCTCCACAGCTTTCTGTTCTTGGAAGAAGTAAAAGTTAAAGAAGAAAAACGATAGTGTGTGTGCAAATGCTGTCTATTTCCTTTGTATAATTGTTTATAGTGGAGTGTCCTGTCTAAATATTTTCACGCGCATGCGCTGTCGTACGCGGACTGTACGCGCACTGTCCGCGCGGTCTCAAATTTTGGGCTGCACGCGGACGGTCCGCGCGGCCGGCCGCGGACCCTCTCGATGACGAAAATGACGTCATGCGGACGGCGCGCATACGCGGACGTCCCGAGTATACTTTCGGCTTAAGACAGCGCATGCGCGTGAAAATATTTAGACAGGACACTCCACTATAAACAATTATACAAAGGAAATAGACAGCATTTGCACACACACTATCGTTTTTCTTCTTTAACTTTTACTTCTTCCAAGAACAGAAAGCTGTGGAGTATGTTTGTTTGATTCCTGTTCTTTGTTGTCTTCTTGTTTGTTCTAAACTGTGTTTGCAATGGTGGATCAGTTACTTTTCTTCACCTATCCTAATGTTTTAATGTACTCTAAATGTCACCAAATCAGTGGTGCCCTGACAGCCTGTTAGACTAATAATTTGAATGAGATATCATTTGTATTGCGTATAGTGTCGAACGCGGCCATCCGCGTGTAGCCGCGGGGACTATACCCGGAAAGCTGCGCGAGCCGGACGCGGAAAAAAAGTATACCCGGCGCCCGAGAGCGCACTGCGGCTGGACAGCCCTAGATGTAGACAGGCGCTCGGAGAATCCACAGACAGAGTGTACACAGAGGCTTGACGGTAGACACACCACTCGGGAGAGACTGACAGCGGGGCGGGGATCTAAAGGGCAAGGCAGCAGAGAGCACGGTGAGTAATCCAAAAATAGAAGCTTGACAAGAGCTAGACAAGACAAGAACTAGACAGCGCTAGCGGGCACGAACACACTAAGACGAACTTGCAAAGAACAGAGGAAACGAGGGGAATTTAAATCAAACCGGATGGGCAAATAATAAGGATCAGGTGTGGGACGCCGGTGAGAAGAGTCGGAGATAATGAGGTTACCAGGTGGAAGGCGCGCACGTGTGGAGCTGTCAAAACACAAACACAACACAACACATGGTGAAACAAAGACAAAGCGGCCAATAAGACCGAAATCATGACACAAATTGCTTGCTGGGTATGTTTTGAGGGTCAGAAATTTTTATAATGAACAATGTATTTGGGTGTAAAATGTATTTGCTACTTTTTAAGCCATGAACATGAGAAAATGAGATTTGATTGTGATTAATCTGAGCCTATGTGTAAAATTTTTATATGACCAGGAGTCAAGAGTGTATATCCTTGGTTTGAGTCTTTTTATTTGAATCTTAGCAATTCATGGAACATTAAATGTCGAGGTTTAGGGCCCTATCTTGCACTGACACAATGCAAAGCCAAACGCAAGTGTCTTTGCTATTTTAAGACAGACGCAGTTGTTATTTTCCATCCAGCGACCCCTATGTCAGCAATGAACATGATATACAATATATTTCTGTGATTTGTCTGTTTCATGTGTGCCTACATTTGTAAGTACAGTGTATGTATTACAATCAGTGGCGTGTTTACCCACCACGCAAACCACGCAATTGCGTAGGGCCTCGCGGGCTTGGGGGGCCCCCTACTGGCCACAAGGTCTCCAAAAGTATGTTACGTTTATTCAGACCCAAATAGGCACGGATAAAGCACGCGCGAGCAAGAGATGTGCAAGTATGCACGCATAATAATATATGCGCGCATCCTCGCGAGGGCACATATAGTATGGGAAGCCGAACTCATCAAAAGGACGAAACTGCGCCACTCGAGTGATCTGCGCTGCGCGAACCAATTATGCGCGGCTATGGCGTTTAATCAGACCCACAAGTCGCGCGCACAAAAACCAGAACAATATTCGCGCGTGGACAAGCGTCCTCGCGAGCGCGCAGATGAGCGAACTCTACGGGACAGCGCACTTCTGCACAGCGCGCACAAAAATCAGCCACACAAGTGCTGAAATGAGCGCTCGCTCGACTCTCTCTGTGCTCTCGTAACTGCACAACATTCACTCGATGATCAAGTTTACTTTAAAGACTTTGGGCTTCACACTTGTGATTGGTGGTTTGGTTTGATCGGTGACACACATCTTTTGTTCCACACTTATACAGGTATAAACATGATAAAGAGGGTTTAAATCATGTCTAAAATACACAAAACATATTCTGTATCTCATCATTGTCATTAAAATCTCATCTTTAGTGTATTTCTACTAGTCTATATGCTTGTTGTATCTCACAGTAAGTTTGTTTTTACAATATGAACATGAGAGTTATGTGAATCATATTCACAAGCAATAACCAACTTACAATATTGTTTGCTGGTGTTTGTTAGTTCAGTTTGTTAAATCAGTCTGAATCATAATCTAATGCCTCCTCTTTTTCCTCATTTAGTTTTTTTAGTAAGATGTCAGACACTGAAGTTGCAGTATTAAAGGGATAGTTCGGCCAAAAACGATATTAAACCCATGATTTACTCACCCCCAAGCTGTCCGAGTTGCATATGTTCATCGTTTTTCAGACAAACACATTTTCGGATATTTTAGAAAATATTTTATATCTTTCAGTTGATTAAATGTAATGTAACGGGGTCCAGCAATAGTCCACGACCTTCAAGTCCAAAAAAAGTGCGTCCATCCTTCACAAATTAAATCCAAACGGCTCCAGGATGATAAACAAAGGTCTTCTGTGGGTAATCCGTGCGGTGTTGTTGTAGAAATATCCATATTTAAAATGTTATTAACGTTATAAACTACCTTCCGGTAGCGCCGCCATCTTAAAGTGATGCGCATTCAGGATGAGAGCTTACGCAGCGTACAGAGTTTCTCTGCTGCTGCTCTGTGCCCCCGCCCTCCGAATTTGTCATACGTCACTAAGAAAAGTGCGTACACTACGCTAATACTCTCTCCTGAGTCTAAGATGGCGGCGCTACCGGAAGGTAGTTTATAACGTTAATAACATTTTAAATATGGATATTTCTACAACAACACCGCACGGATTACCCTCAGAAGACCTTTGTTTATCATCCTGGAGCCGTTTGGATTTAATTTGTGAAGGATGGACGCACTTTTTTTGGACTTGAAGGTCGTGGACTATTGCTGGACCCCGTAACATTACATTTAATCAACTGAAAGATATAAAATATTTTCTAAAATATCCGAAAATCTGTTTGTCTGAAAAACGATGGACATATGCAACTCGGACAGCTTGGGGGTGAGTAAATCATGGGTTTAATATCGTTTTTGGCCGAACTATCCCTTTAATTACACTGTTTTAAATACATCCTATAAGACATTTGCAAGCAAAATATATATCTGAGAGGGGCGCGAAACATTTTTTTTTAAACCAAGAATTTTTGTCATACTAAACTGTAACAATTTAGTGTTATTTTAAGCAGTGTAAAACAAAATAAACCTGGTTTATATATATCTCACTTAATTCTTTATACTGAATATTATTGTTGTGCAATTCAATTGAAAAACCTTGGGCAATGCTGGGGCATGGGGGGCCTTGGTTCTTGGACTTTGCATAGGGCCCCCAAAATGGTAAACACGCCACTGATTACAATAAAAAAGTTAATTTCAACACGGACTATTAGTTTTCTTTTACTTAAGTGTTATCTGATGGATTATGCCTATTCTTGTATTAACTCAAGCTTGAAAAATGTCTATAACACTCAGTGGTACACGTTCCTATGATAAAAATAATTAACAATATTTAATGGAAACAAAATAAATGGTGATTTAACAGGAAAATAATGGTAACACTGCTGCCAGTTGTTTCCTGTATTTTTTGTGATTCACAGTAAATTCCTGTTAAAAAACATTACGGGGAGTGCAAGTGTAAAAAAACATTAACATGAATTAACTGTTAAAAAACATTACGGGGAGTGCACTGTAAAAAAACATTAACATGAATTAACTGTTAAAATAACAGGAAAATAATGGTAACCCTGCTGCCAGTAATTTCCTGTTATTTAACAGGGAAATATTTAACAGTGTACTCATTGTTTGTTGACTCTTGACTAGGGCCGGGACTCGATTAAAAAAAATTAATCTAATTAATTAAAGGCTTTGTATTTAATTAATCGAAATTAATCACATTTAAATATTTGACCTGAGAACATTGAGAAGTTATTTTTTCACATGGATTTTTAGTATACCATGAATAATGACTGAATACATAAGCTTAAGCAACAAAATATTGTTTATTTTTGTTCAACCAAGTTGTTGTACCCGGAGTCGGGCTAACGTCCACGCCAGCTGCTATATGTTTTGCATTGAGATAATACTTGAGGCTCGATGTGCTGCGGGTGATATGTGAATTCCTTGTTGCATAGCTTACACACAACCATGCTCTTATCGACGCTTCCATCCGTTTGTTTTTTATAAAAAAAAATTCCCATCCACGGGGCCAACCAAAGCGATCTCATCAGCTTCTTCGTTCATGTTCACTGTGGTTTGTTGTTGTCTGAAGTCATGAACGCTAGTTGGTGCTCCAGTATAATCGGTCTGCCGAAACTCATCCAATGAGAAATGTTCCACGGTGCAAAAATAAGTGCGAAAAATGTTGCGGTATTTTTTGTGTAATTAATCTTAATTAACGCGTTAAAGTCCCGGCCCTACTCTCGACGTTTCCCTCTCTCTTCCAGAGGAATAGCGTATACAAGGTTGCTAGTAACACACTCCTTCGTTCCTTCCAATGTTTTACACAATGACTCCTCAATATCCACAATCTTTTCGAAGTAAACAGCACAGGTCAACACAATTACTTCAGCAGGAATTTCCTAAGTACTTAGCTTCGTTTTCATTCAGCTCAATCCTCCACTTTGTCTTCGCCCAGTCTGCAATCTCCACAATAATACGCCTCTCCAACACACCAAACACTTCCGTCTCCCCTACAACGCTTGCTGGAATAAAACTTCCTCTTCCTGTTTTCCTAATGCTCTATTTATACTCCTCTTCTCAGAACTGTCCAATCGCCAGTCGCCACACTTAATAAGCACACCTGATGCCGATATCGCCCATAGATATCATATAGAAGACTAGATGCCCTATTGGCCGCTGGGGACTGAGAAATACGGCGGCCATCTTAAACCGGTCGTTCTCCTAGTTTCGTTGCATGGCAGCAGATAAGATGTCAGAGCACTGTGGAGCATTTTCCTGTTCTAATCGGCGGACGATCGCAAATAGAGCCCGGAGGATTATTTTCACAAGTACTTTTTAACATCGCGGTACTATTGGTTGTATTTTGTGAATAGAATATTACCAGAAAATTGAGAAAGAGCCAGCTTATTGATTTTACTGTACTGAAATCGTAGCCAGCTAACGTTCGCTAGGCTATGTTTACTGCACCAGCCGCTGTTCACCCTGCAAGGAGAGTGGGGTAAAGTAAAGTAATAATTACAAGAGTTTCTCTGTTGTGAGTATTGTGTAAAGCGCTATATAAATGTGTATTATTATTATTATAAGGTGCTGTGAGCTGCGTGATCCGCCGAGCTTTAAAAAGCTGAGATGTCAACAGGAACAGAGGATGTTTTCCTTCGTAGGGAGGACATTGAGGAGACTCGGTTTGGAATCGACAACTATCAGTCTGACTCGTTGTTACTGGTTGTGTCTGTGTTTTTAAAGATAAGGCTCCACCATGTTGCCAAACTCACCTCTCTTGAACTACAGAAAGGGAGCACGGGAAAGAAGCTCTGGAAAACAGTCCTCTTTAAGGGGTGTGTGTGTGCGTGCGTGCGCGCGCGCGCGCGTGTGTGTGTGTGGGGGGGTTTACAAATCATTTTAAATTGTTTCTTCACCATATTAAAAAGTCTTAATTTATTGCAACTATCTGTTTCTGCATCTTTGTCATATTTATAGTGTGTGATTTATAAAATATCTTTTGTCCTACACTACATATTTTGATTTTGGACTCACTTTATATCTTATATCAGAATATTTTATTATGGTTTAGTGAATATTCATTCATTCCTACTATGAACATTAAGTGGCGCTGTCCACATTAGTGTTGGTAACACTAAGATTCTAAACCTAAATATTGACAAACTATATATTGTTGGAAAGCTCAAATAGTATAATTTTCATATTTCATTACCATTTGGGGAAAATTATGACACAATGAGAGTCAGTTTCTAAAAATGTTACGGGCCCACAGGTAGGCCAAATTTGTTTTTGCATATAACACTACACTGTAAAAAAATTCCGTAGAAATTGCAGCTGGGTTGCCGGTAATTTACCGTAGATTTAAATTTATGTTTTTTACTGGCAATATTTTGTTCAAAATTAAATGAACATTAAACATTTACAAGTCTTTGTCTTTACAGAGTAAAACTAAAAAAACAGCATCAAGCAAAACATTCTGGGAAACAAAATCTGAAGCAAAAAACAGAAAAAGGTTGATGATGATTTCTGGTTCCCAGAATGCTTTGCATGAGGCTGTTATTGTATAGTTTTATTCTGTAAAGATGAAGACTTGTTAATATTTAAAATTTATTTAACTTTGAACAAACTCTTGCCAGTAAATAACATAAATGTAAATCTACGGTAAATTACCGGCAACCCAGCTGCAATATCATTGTAATTTCTACGGATTTTTTTTACAGTGTAAAACCCTACTCTAAACCTAAAAAATCATGGCAAGCTATATATCATCGGAAAGCTCTCAGAATGTAGTTTATATATTTCAAAATCTTTTTGCATGAATAATATTGCGGTGACAGTAATTTATTAGTTTGTGAGTATACAAGAGTACAAGAGTATGTGGCAAAATCTAGTGGCAGTTGTTGGTAAAACCATTAAAATTGAGACCCAAACATTTTTTTGTGATTTGGATCACAACTACTTGAGACATATTGCTTCATGTTAACATTATTTATTGTGTGAAACATTAACTTTTATGTAATTTTATTTATAAATTAATATGTTACTGCATAATTTGATATATTAAAATAAAGGTAAACGGCTATAAAAATATTTATATTTAATATTTTTACGTTCTAACTCATTTGTGAAAAACCCTAAATTGTCTTCTTTAAAACAAGACCAAGATTAGGTTTCTAGCCCAAAGAATCCCAGAGAAATATTCATTTAAAGATGTACATCACATTGTCACCCCCACTCAAACGGGATTTGAGGCACATAAGGGGTTAAAATACGCCGAACCATGTGTCCTATATCATAGCTCCATGAATGACCTTTGCAGCAAAAAAACCCGCGTGAAAATCTGTTCGGTATTCACTGAGATATGATTAATTAAATGCGCTGATAGCTCAATCCACCAGTCATACAGATTACACTGAGTGGAGCGGGTGACCGATCTAAGATGGCGGCCCCATATCTCACCGTGCCAGTAGGCAGTAGCGGTCGATAGGGCGTCTACCTATATGATGTCTATGATATCGCCTGCTTACGGTTGCCCAGAGTTACCGGAACTGGCCGTTTTCGGTGAAAACGGTCCGGGCGGAACTACTTCCGCCATTTTTAGTTCTGCCATATTTTTTGTTCCATTACATATAGTCACTCCGTGACATAAATGTCAGGAATCGGGATGTGGAAGAACCTAAGTGCGGACATGGATAAACAACACAGGACTTTATTAAACAAAACAGGGTAAAAACAGGAAAACAAAACCCACGAGGGGGCAAACAGAACAGGGCAAACACAAATCTAACAAGACTACACTAAACACTATCACTTAATCAAAACACTAAACAGAAACAGAAAAAGGAACTGGAACTGGATCAGGATCAGGATCAAGATCAAGATCAAGATCAAGATCAAGATCAAGATCAAGATCAAGATCAAGATCTGCACTGGTAGACTCTGTTTGTCAAAGAGTAACACTGACGAACCCGCACTGGACAACAAACACAAGGGGCCCTATCTTGCACCCAGCGCAATTGACTTTGTCAGTGACGCATGTATCATTCGTATTTTGCGCCGGCGCACAGCAGGGTTTTTCCCTCCACAGATGCACGTCAGCAAACTAGGGAATGAACTTGCGCTCCCTGGGCGGTTCAGCGCAAAAAGGAGGCGTGTTGCGGCGCAAACCATCTCTTATGCTATTTTGCAGTTTCAAAAAACAATTGCGCTACTAACCAAAAAAAACTAGTCTAAAGTCAGTGGCGCGTTGCGCGTGGTTCATTATGCTATTTTAAGGGCGCATGCTTGACCATAATGTATAGCGTGCACAACGCGCATACACTTTGCTTATCTAATCTACACAGATGCAACCGTTATTTTTGCAAATCATAAATTGTTACACTTAAAAATATTAATACACGAGATAAGGGGAATCATAGTGGTGAGCATTGTGGTGATAGTTTTTATTTATTGTGTGGCTGCGTTAAAAAAATTCTCATGCAAATAACGATTAAAATATTTTCATAACTTTGTTGTGTGGCTGTATTACGTTTATTTTATGTAAATAATAGTTAAAATGTTTTCATAAGAAACCTTAATGTATATGAACTTGATTTGTAAGAGTACTTTGGGGTTGGACCTTGCTTGCGTTTCTTGGGTCCGATTTCAAAGCCCCCAAACCCTTTCAGCGGTGAGGGTGGACGCAGCGATGTCCTCTGCTGGCGTCAAGTCCTGAGGCAGATCCACCTCCCGTTACACGGCGTGCCCGATTTATGCTGGCAAGCGTGGGATTCCCCCGTACAAGGACGTCGGTCTCCTCGGCTGTGAACCGCTCCTGGCGTGCGCCTGGTAAATCCGTCATAATAATAGCAACCCGCCATGGAACTTGCGCCCTTGCGTTTAAAGGGAATGTTGGCTAGCGTTCTGATTGGTTTATTTGACGTTACGCCCAAACCACACCTATGAATAATGAACCTACTTCAGACCAACCCCTTATTGATTTGCGCCCGGCGCAAGAGTTATTTCTCACGCCAGGAAAATAGCAACAGCGCCCAAGATCCGCCCACAAACTCACTTGCGCGTTGCGCTTCGCACTTGCGTTTCAGATCGTTAAAATAGAGCCCAAGGACTCTTAAATAGGGAGAAAATAAATTACATACACCTGGAAATAATCACAAGTAAGGGATCGGGGAAAAAGTGATGAGACCCAGGAAATGCATGGTCAGAATAAGCCAATACTAAAACCACGCATCTCCCACATAAAACATTGTACTGTCAGAACCCTGCCATAATGACTAGATCTAAATAGAAACAAGGATCTGGCAGGATCCTGACAATAAATACATACTCTTAATACAGTATAAAAATAACCATTTAAAACGTTACCCATTTACCAAACCTTAACAAACTGAAAGACAAACATATTAAAGTGCATAAATGTGGTTAACTTTATTTACTGACAAATTGTTAATTACTGAAAATTACCTATAAAGTGCAAACTAAACAATTTGAAAATTTGAATTTTGAAAATACTGGAGTAGGCTATAATTTTGAAAAGATTACACTCCTTTGTTTGGCAATACTAACAAGACTATTAAAAACACATACCTTGCTCTTGTTCCGTTGCTTCACGTTTTTTTCTTTATTCTGCTCCAGACGGATAGTTTCATTTTTAAAGCAATGGTGGGCATAATTATAGGCGCATTGTTAGCACATCACTCTCCTGCATCATGCTGCAGCCTTCAGATTAAGAAACAGTCTGCATGTTGTCCGAGTAGGCTACATATCAGTGAATAAAGAAATCATTAAGTATTTTTAAAAACCTGCATAAATCTGCATGTTTGCAAATTATTTAAATTATAGCGTATTGTTTTCATTAAACATAATAATAATTTTGATTTGGTATAATGGTTTTAAATTATCTTGAGATCAAGGGGGCCCCCTAGTGGTCCGGGGCCCTATGCAAATTGAGTAATTTGCATATAGGAAAGACCGGCACTGCACACCAAAAACATAGCCTACTGTATACACTGTGAGTGACTATGTCTGTGTCGCAGGCCCAGCTAGTGATTTTTATATATATATATATATATATTTGTTTTCTACATAAAGTCATCCTACATTCAGTGAAAATATAAACTTGAAATTTTTAACAACCGAGTAAGGTCATTAACACACTATCTTGTTACATGCCACTGCTGTAATCCAACCGCATTTGGCAGGTTAGCGGCCCTACATATAATATCACAAAATAGTGTGATAACACCCACAGTCGTATTTAAAAACCACATTAGGCACATTAATAAAGAAAGCAAACATTTTTGCATAATGTTTATTTTATTTTTCTGTAATATTCAAAATCAGTCAATGCAGTTTACTGGTATACAATCCAAGATGCAGGGGACAACGTAATCAATAAAATTATCAAGCAAATGCATTAGAAACATATGACATTCTACATTGACTTGATGATCTTGAATGTTAAAATAGATGAAATCTCTGCTAAGCATCGACATGATTTATCTGCACATCTCCAAGAACTTCAAAAACATCAATTTCATTCAATGGCAAAAAGCGATGCTTGTAAGAGTGTACTTGTACACCATTCACAATCACGTTGAAGGAGTGATCAGTACAAAAAATGTAGATCTGAAAAAAAATAATAAGGGATATTGTTTACAGGCAAACACATCATAAAACACTTGTGTTGTATGGGACTATTCTCATAATATAAATATATCATTTTAAAAATTGATCATTTCAAATAAATAAATACATACATACATACATATACATATACATATGTGTGTGTGTGCATAATCTTTTATTTTATTATTTTATTTTTCTGTAATAAATATTCAGAATCACTTTTGATATAAAGATGGGAGTTTGCTTACCTCAAAGGGTTGGCATGCTTTAAATGGCATCCCTGCAGGATATTCCTCTGGACCCCACTGAACATCCCAAGTGTTGACCACTAACTTATTCTGATCAAATTCGACCTTGAAGTGAAATGCAATGCCGAACCTGTGGCACAGGTTGAAGTCTATCCTGTTTGCAAAAAGATGAAACGTGAAACAACGTAGTGAGGAAAAAAGCAAAAAAATAAATAAATATTTTAAAACAGATGTGAAGAAGACTTAAGATGCAAAAACCTTAAAGGAATAGTCTACTCATTTTCAATATTAAACTAGTTATTACCTTAACTAAGAAGAGTTGATACATCCCCCTATCATCTTAGTGCGTGCACGTAAGCGCTGGGGCGCGCTGTGACACTTCGATAGCATTTAGCTTAGCCCCATTCATTCAATGGTATCAAACAGAGATAAAGTTAGAAGTGACCAAACACATCAACGTTTTTTCTATTTAAGACGAGTAGTTATACAAGCAAGTTTGGTGGTACAAAATAAAACGTAGGGCTTTTCTAAGCGGATTTAGAAGAGGAACTATATTGTATGGCGTAATAGCACTTTTGGGAGTACTTCGACTCGCCTGAAAAATCCGCTCCCCTTCTCCCTCTCGTAATGGGAGAGGGAGAGTGTTACTGCGCCGAGTCGAAGTACTCCCAAAAGTGCTTTGTATTCCTGTACCATAGGGGACCCAAGTTTAAATGTGATACATGTTAGATGTTGGAATGAATTCTGTCAACAAATCTGTATTTCTGAATGCTGTGGATTAAGTGGATTTGAAGAAAAAGCATACAGTATGTGCCAAGAGGATTCAGGAAAAATATCATTATCTGATGGATGTTTATAGCGGCTTTTGCATCTGAGCTCTTCATATATTCTCTCCTGTGTCTGATGTTGGTTTACCTATGAGGGTTGCATTTGACCTCTCCTCGGACGGTAAAGCTTTTTCCAGGTTTCAGTCCACCGTTGATAATGCTTTTGTAAGGGACTGGCTGATTATGGTTTAAAAAAAATAAAAATATTATTTAAGATCTACTGTAAGAAAAAAATATTTTTAAGTTATGTAATAAAAAAGTGAAAAAAACCCACTTGTCAGACTAGTAAAAAATAACACTAGAAATATCTGGCATTCACAAGAGCCTAAGATAAGAAGTTAGAACATAAATAGATATCATAAAGGTATCTTAAAGGTCACGTTCTTTCTTCAATAGCAAGCTGCTATTGAATCACAACACATTAAACAAACTACACAAACAGAACTCGATACGTATTTCTAAAGGAGGGACTTCATAGAACAAGGAAGACATCAGCCTGTTTTAAGGAAAGTGAAAACAGCATATACAGATAAGTAAATTGTGTAAAAAAATACAGCGTTTTTTTACACGTAAAACATGAACACATGTTATATTGCGCACTGTAAACACAATCAAAGCTTCAAAAACACAGAAAGAACGAGACCTTTAAACATTAAGCACTTTGGAAATGACCATTACTACCTGGACAGTTAAGTAAAAACTAGAACTTAAAAATTTAAAGTCTAGAAATTTAAAGCCACAAAAAGAAAAGTTTTTTAAATAAATAAATATTTGTAACTTACAGTCATTCTGCCAGTTCATACAGTCCTTAGCTGAGTATACAAGACCGATCAATGCACAGGTGAAACTAGCAATGCACAATGTCCAGTTCTTTAAATAGAAATAATTGAAGTCCCACCCCTAGACCAAAGTCCTTTTATAGGCATCATTGAAATCTGACCACATAATTCCACAGAAAGCAACACTTCAAACAAATATTAGTCAGTGATATACTACGAAAATTAAAAGACTTTAGCCCAAAAACAAAAGAAACATAATAAAATACCTTACAGTCACCAAAAAAATATCTACAAATTCTTAAATTAAGAGGCTTTTTCTGGATGAGCAAAACGACCCAAGAAAATAAGTCTAGTTTTTAGACAAAATGTATCAAATTTAAGTGAATTTGTGGATAAAACAAGCAAAAACATCTGCCAATGGGGTAAGCTATTTTTTCTTGATTTTTTCTTTAATTTAGTGTTTAAGAAAAACGTTCAAGATCATTTTAGAAGAAGCACAGGGTAAAAGTGATTCAGACCTCATGGGGCGTTCTTAAAAGACAAGCAGAACGTCATTTTCCATCCGGGATCTGAAAGAGGTTATTATTCAAGAATGGAGAATAAAAGATGTAACTGTATGTTGTCAACTTGTTTATTTAATGTCTAGAAGAAGTAAGTGGTAAGTGACTTTCACTTTTATGTTAAGAAACATAAATGTTTAATAAAACTGGTGTGTAAAAATACAGACGAAAAGTTGTGGTTTAAAAGAGCATATATATATTTTTTTGTCAAAAATGACATTGTTTTGTTAGATAAGACCCTTATGCCTCGTTTGGGATCGTTTATAGTCTTTTGAAACTCCGTTGAAAAAAACTGTTAAGTGTTGAGTTAAGTATTAAATGTTGGGCTCTATTAAAGTCCATTAAAATGAGAAAAATCCTGCAATGTTTTCCTCAAAAAACATAATTTCTTCTCGACTGAACAAAGAAAGATATCAACATTTTGGATGACATGGTGTTGAGTAAATTATCTGGATTTTTCTTTTAAGAAAATGTAATATTCCTTTATTGTCATGTGTTATTGTCATTATATGAATGCGGCAGTTAAGTTAAGGTCATAGCCTCAGATGGAGCAATTCATACTCATAATGTTTTGGGGATTTTTTGGGGGGATGTTTTTGCTTTATATGCTGTTTTAGTTTAAAAATATATATTTTTAAATCCGTTAATGCGTGCAGGAGAAATGCAAAACAAAAACGACAAATTAAAAACAAAATGCCATGTCAAAAAACACAATAACAATTCCAGTGACAATTAAAAACAAAATGCCATGTCAAAAAAAACACAATAACATATCCAGTGACAAATTAACAATTCAGAAAAACGCAACGGCAACTCAGAAAGCACAACGCAATTCACAAAACACAAAAACAAATGCTGAGTCCCCATTCGCATACTATCCGTCCTAAATAGTATTCGAAACTAATTAGTATGTCCCAAATCGTACTATGTTGAAATGAGTATCCCAAAGATACCCGGATGGTCGACTATTTCCGGTTAGAATTCGAAGTGCAGATCAATGCACACTCTAACGCAGTGGTGTAGTCTAGATTTTTGTAGTGAGTATACTGTGATTTTTCCCTCTCACCCTTATGCTCACTCGTCCCAGCGCGACACCTCATAAGCACCACAACACTCACAGATGCATATAGTATGGATCTTCATGTAACTAAGAGCATTCTGAAAGTGTACTCATGAACACATAAACTGAAAGTGTTATCAACATGTCAGTTTATTATAAGAAAAAAAAGACTTTAACAGCCAATGGGTTTACAGCTGGGGAAACTGGACTGATTTTTAGACTGGTTTAGTGTTAATCAACATCTAACTCAGGAACAAAAGTTACTTAACTGTTAATTAAAATTAAATTAACTGTTTACAATCTTCAATCCGTGGCAAACACATGCATTGAAGGTGAAAAAAATATCCACTCCTTCAATAGCTATTATCTGACAACTATTGATAACATTACCATGTGTAATATAATGGTGTAAATGTTTTTAATTAATACACATTTAAGATGACCATGAATTAACTCTTATTTGCATAGTCATTGATATAAAAGCTTATTTTTGCATATAATATAAGCATTGTCTAAAACTGAAAATAGGCTTATACTTAATTATTATTACAAGACCATCTAGCCTAATATTTGCAAGTCTGAACTGAACATCAACGCAGACATGAATTTCCTCACAGAAGTTTAAGATCATATACATCTTGACCGTAGATATATAAATGAACACAGAGAAGGGAAGTTTAACACTGTGAAGCACAAGCAAACATGCAGAGCAACTGAAGGCAGCTAAAAACCATCAGGATATAATCACGGGCTTATTTTATTGCATTTGGAGCCATACCTCCAGATAAAGTAATAAACTGGACTGATGATTTAAATGTTGTTTACTCACATGTGCGTTGTAAACTCTATGGATTTTATGTTGCAGCACTGCTTCACTTGTTCACTTCTCCACATGGACTGTATGTTGTTTACAGTGTCGCGTGAGCAGCTACACTCCAGGTTCGACTTCATTTGGCGTAAAGCAGACCTCTTGGTGATGTCAAAGTACCGCGAGAGCGATTCAAAGCAGATTTCTCCATGTGATAACTGGGTCTCTCTCGCGGTACTTTGCTATCACTCGCTTGTGGCGCAACACCAGTCTGCTCCCCAGTCACTTTCGCGTCACTATAGTAATTTGATTTCATAGAAATGAATAAGTATATAGCCTATTATGTATTTCAACCAACCCGCTAAAGTAGCAAGTGTAGCATGCTAATGGTCAGTGCTTCACATGTATATTATGACTAAAAGTTTAAAAATGTCACAAAACCATGCTGTTACGCATCCTCGCGCTATTTTTAGTGGGTATACGGAAATCCTTGACAATTTCTAGTGGGTATACGGCGTAGTCCTGCGTATCACGTAGACTACACCACTGCTCTAACGGCTAATATTGCCCACAACCCATTGCGTGCGGGAGGGAGGAGCTTAACCACACTGACCCCCCTTGCTTATTTGTAATACTGTGGCTGTACAAATGTTAACTTTTTTAGTCCAACGAAAGAAACATGGTTACTACACTTTTACTATAGTAAGAGCATATGGTTCATTTTCATCTGGGTATTTTTGAGTAATATGCATAGTATAAAATTAAGTATAAAATACGTTAAACAATATTACTATGCACTTTAAATATTTTGCTTTTAAAATAAGTAGCTTTTGTTACACACATTGCACATGAACGTCAGAACCAGCCGCTTCACAAACGACCTGCGTTTGGTTCTACGATTGACGCTCTGCTTCATTCCTCAACTTGGTAGAACACATTGCAAAATATATTGTGAAAAAAAAAACGATGAGAAAAAAGATGGGAATAGTAAATAAAATTATTTTGGACATAAGTTATAAGAATGAATGAAATATTGTTAACAGTCGTGGTGTGCGTAACTAGGCAACCACGTTTTCGTTCACGTTGCATGACGTCATCGAAGTATGTCCCAGAACGTGCATACTCTTTTGCTACACACTCAAAAGTATGTACGTTTTCCTCACAAAAACAGTACATACTTTTAGGTCGTAGTATAAGTAGGCGAATTGGGACTCAGCATTAGTCTTTTGCTGCGTCCGAAACCGCCTACTTCATACTATATAGTACGCGAAATGCAGTAGGCGAGGCGAGTAGTATGTCTGAATACATAGTATTCGAAAAACAGTATGCGAAAAGTACCCGGATGACCTACTACTTCCGGTTAGATTTTGCAGTGTGCATACGATGGACACTTCCCTATCCCATGATGCCCTGGTAGAGGAGTTATCCAACGAAGAAGAAGATCATGCGGCTGTTTTCGCGCTGGAATGACATGACGTGATGACGACGTATGTCACGTGATGTAGCAACATGGCGGATGTAGTACGTCCAAATCCCATTCATACTACAAGGATTCATACTATACAGTACCTACTGTTTTAACGGCAAGTAAGTAGGTACTTCATCTTATTCAGTACTATACAGTATGCGGTTTCGGACGCAGCCTTTGTCTGTCTTTGGGGGGCGGACTGGCCATCTGGCACACCGGGCAGTTTCCCGGTGGGCCGACGTACTTTTTGGGCCGATACATCTAACTAGTGATGTGCGGATCGATACTAAAGTATCGATATTTCCGATCCCAACAAATACTCTCCTGCTTTAGTATCAATTCTCATATAAAATATCGATATTTTAAACTCAGTAATTTGTAGTGAGTGTTTATGTGATTGTCACCGGGTGACGATCTATAGGAGCGGAACTAAAAGGGTGAAGGATGAGTTCCGCCCGGACATTTTATTCCGAACACCGGAATCCCCGGGGCTTCCCCGAAGTCTAAAATCAAGCCCTATTGCATACAGGTGGGGACGATTAAGACAGCGATTGCTGATAGGCGAATGAGGAGAGAAGGCAGAGTACAAAAGGACCTTTGAAGATAGCAGACGGTGTGCTTTTGGTGTACTTTGTGTGCGCTGTGTTGCTGCTGTGCAGACCCGCTTTATCGTTCTATATCGATCCCTTGGGGATGAAGGAGGTGTAAGACAACCGGGCGAAGAGAATTACTGGGCGATTTCACGTGTGACTGTGTCACTATCGAGTCAGGAAGTACATTGCTGTGGGATTGTGTTGACAACAAAGCGTGAGTAACAGCTGATGTGTGTTGACAAAGTATTTATAAGAAGAGCTACTTGGTGTGTGTTGAAGGTCCCTGGCCCCACTAAAGAGAGGAGTGTGGGCGAGCCGTGGATCGACCGGAAACACGGGTAAGAAACTCGACTGGGGAGATGTGTGTTGTCTGTCTATCTGGCCCTGCGGAGGAAGGAAGCGTGGGTGAGCCGAAGAGGTAACTGTGAACATACTGGGGCTGCATTGATCGACATTGTGTATTAACCCGTCTTCTCTAGGGATAGAACAACGTTCCACCCGTCTCACGAGGTAGTCAAAGCCAGGCGGCTCCAGTCCATATATTCACGTAAAGTGTGTGTGCAGAGTGCTGTGGGTGAATTGTGATTATCAATTGTGTATACACTAAAGCTTGCTGTGTATGCTGTGCTTGTAGTGACCAAAGCTGCCCTGGCCTGGACGGGTCGTGAGAAGGAGAGAACACGCTGTGGTCTGAGCCCTATGAGGAAGGGAAATTACACTTCTTTTTGTTTTGCCTCCCTGTGTGTTAGCAGGAGTCACGCCACCCCAGCTGGCAGGCAGTGGTGAAGCCCGGCGGTACATCGGAGTGAGTAGCAGCCAACGTGCATTGTACGGACGGAGGGTCGAAGTGGTGTGCGGATATATCCCACCGAAATCTTGGGTGTGGGCGGAGCCTCGTCGAGAGTTCGCTCCAGCTCGTTACCCCGGTTACCATAACAGAAGGGGGAGCTAGGGAAGCGTTCGGCTCTGCGCCACACGACTCCTCAGTCCCCACGACACCCCGGAAACTTAGGTGAAGGGTGGAGGTATACCGTGTGTGAACGCTGCTGCGAAAACCCACTGCCTGTAACAACAACGAGAAGTCTAAGTCTTGTGAGTAACTTACCATTGTGATGTGATACCTACCTCTGCTTACAGCAACGTCTTAAAGAGGAACAAACCGTGTCAATAGTGTGGACCACTTACCTGTGTCCCAGTGAACGCCCTGAAGTGAATGAGAAGCCAAGTCTTGTGAGTAACTTACCATTGTGATGTGATACCTACCTCTGCTTACAGCAGCGTCTTAAAGAGGAACAAACCGTGTCAATAGTGTGGACCACTTACCTGTGCCCTAGTGAACGCCCTGAAGTGAATGAGAAGCCAAGTCTTGTGAGTAACTTACCATTGTGATGTGATACCTACCTCTGCTTACAGCAACGCCTTAAAGAGGAACGAACCGTGTCAATAGCGTGAACCACTTACCTGTGTCCCAGTGAACAGCCTGAAGTGGATGGAAAGTCCAAGTTTTGTGAGTACTTACCATTGTGATGTGATACCTACCTCTGCTTACAGCAACGTCTTAAAGAGGAACAAACCGTGTCAATAGTGTGGACCACTTACCTGTGCCCTAGTGAACGCCCTGAAGTGAATGAGAAGCCAAGTCTTGTGAGTAACTTACCATTGTGATGTGATACCTATCTCTGCTTACAGCAACGCCTTAAAGAGGAACGAACCGTGTCAATAGTGTGAACCACTTACCTGTGTCCCAGTGAACGCCCCGAAGTGAATGAGAAGCCTAAAGTCTTGTGAGTAACTTACCATTGTGATGTGTTACCTACCTCTGCTTGCAGCAACGCCTTAAAGAGAAACGAACCGTGTCTATGGTGTGAACTACTTGCCTGTGTCTGAGTGAACGCCCCGAAGTGAATGGGAAGTCCAAAGTCTTGTGAGTAACTTACCATTGTGACGTGTTACCTACCTCTGCCTACAGCAACGTCTTAAGGAGGGACGAACGGGGCAAATAGCGTGAAACGCTCACCGGTGCCCCAGTGGATGTCCCGGAGCGAACGAAGAGCTCAAGCCTTGTGAGTGTCTACCCTAGTGGTGGGTAATCCATCTTGCTCCAGTGAATGCCCCAGAGCGAACGAAGATCCCAAGTCCTGTGGGTAACTTACCTTAGTGGCGTGTAACCTACCTTGCTCCAGTACGTGCCCCAGAGTGAACGAAGATCCTAAGTCCTGTGAGTAATTTACCTGCAAAGTGTGTAACCTACCTTGACCCATAGTAACCCTCGAACGAGAAACGAGCCGCCGACGTAGTGTGAGTATCCACCTCTGGCCACGGTTTGCACCCGTGGGGCGTGAGAGTTCCCGGAGGGACCGGGACGTCCAGCCAAGGAAACCTATCGGGAGAACAAGAGACCGAAGAGGTTAGGCAAGTAGCAACGAGTACAGAAACAAGCCACTAATAGTGTTCTCCCCTGTCTGCCTCCAGGAAGAAGCGGAGGGCGCCACGAGTCCAAGGATCAAACCATGAAAGAGTCCCAGTCCCCGTTTCATGGTCCAAACCGCCTGGAGGCGAGAAAAAGAAGATTGTTTTAAACTGCCCTTTCCCCCCTTATGCAACAAAAATATATTTCTAAATATATTACGTGACAATATATTTCTTCTGTCTCCATATATTGTGAAATTTACATAGTAATATATCATGATATATTATATAAGAATATATTATATATATGTAAGTGATATATTGCAATATATTGAACAATACTGCAATTATTGCCGTTTTCATATATTGAGTAAATACATCTCATTATACTATTTAATATATGCTATAATATATTGGTAATATATGGAGTAATATGTTGATACATATATTCTAAATGTATGTAATATATAGCAGTATATATTGGCAATATATGGAGTAATATGCTGATACATATTCTAAATGTATGTAATATATTGCAGTATATATTGGCAATATATGGAGTAATATGTTGATACATATATTCTAAATGTATGTAATATATTTCATAATATATTGGTAATATATGGAGTAATATGTTGATACATATATCCTAAATGTATGTAATATATCCCATAATATATTGGTAATATTTGGAGTAATATGTTGATACATATATTCTATTTGTATGTAATATATTGCAGTATACATTGGGAATATATGGAGTAATATGTTGATACATATATTCTAAATATATGTAATATATCCAATAATATATTGGTAATATATGGAGTAATATGTTGATACATATATTCTATATGTATGTAATATATTGCAGTATATATTGGGAATATATGGAGTAATATGTTGATACATTTATTCTATATGTATGTAATATATTGCAGTATATATTGGCATTATATGGAGTAATATGTTAATACATATATTCTATATGTATGTAATATATTGCAGTATATATTGGGAATATATGGAGTAATATGTTGATACATATATTCTATATGTATGTAATATATTGCAGTATATATTGGCAATATATGGAGTAATATGTTAATACATATATTCTATATGTATGTAATTTATTGCAGTATATTGTCAAATATAAATAATTTCCGCTATTAATATATTGCACATGAATAAAATATGTGTTTCTATATCTCAAAATACATGCAATATTATATTTATAATTATCCGCCATATTGTATTCCGATTGATATGCAAAAATGTATTAACAATATATGTACAGATATAGTGTCACATGTATGTTTACTATATGGTAGAATATATTTTAAATATATGTAAAATGATATAAAAAAAATATACATGAAATATATGTACAGACATTTATACCACATATTAACACAGGCTAAAGGATAAGCCACCTTTATTTTCTTTTAATCAGGCACACATACTAAAACCAATTTGAGGTAGAGAGCTAAACAGGCCTATTACAACCACAAGAGGTTTAGCAGATGGTCAGACAATGTGATTTGCTTTACATTACATAAATGTGTTGCATTACATTTACATAAATTACATTTTAAAAGAGTGACATAAAACAGAAAATATACAAAATATAAATTAAAGCAATTTAAATTACCAATGTCTATGTATTTCAAACTTTCAGCAGTGCCGTTATACAGTTAAAAAAATACAATATATGTATAAACAAAATGCACAGACAATAATAGATAAATAAATAATAAACAAACTTTCAAGGAGCTTTGGGAACGTGGAAAAGCAAAGAAATAAATTGTCAAAAGAACAGGCTGTTATCCTGATTAGGAGTCCATCTTGGTTCTTCACTGATTTGAATGACTTATATACCCATGCTTTTGCGCTTCACTTGGTGTCTTAGCCTGCAGATTCTACTGTTGATGGATTTTCTAACATCAGCTTCGGCCGTTGGAACTGGTTTAAAACATCATCTGTGGAACAAAATAACAATGATTACTCTCTCCCTTCTCACTCCTTCTGCTGCCCCTCTGGTTCACAAAAATCTCAAAACTGGAAAGCACCACCTCTGAAAACTATGTACCTTGTAAAGTTTGAAGTTTTTCCTGGGTTGAGAGCATGCCAACGATCAGTCTCCTTCTCGAGTTTTACTGGTGGTTAGCAAACAACTTTTAGGTGTATTACCGCCACCTACTGATTAGGAGTGTGGGTTAGGACCATAGGTCAGGACCTATCAGCCTCCTTGTTGCTAGTGTCTCTTACGTGTCCTGTCCTCTCCTTGCGCATGAATCTCAGCTTTCTACTCACGCATTATGCTCAATCGCCTTTGGCCCGCATTCTGGTTGAAGCAGTTGGTGCTGAGTAGAGTACTGACAAACGTAGAAAATGAAAGGAAGGTCTCTGCTGTTTCAATAAAACTGTTATTGGTGTAATGCAGATTTTTGTCTTCAATATTTTCATTAGGCTATATTCCATGCATATTCATGCATATGCTATGGTTGTTTCTTTGGAAAGAATACATTGTTAAATCATATATACATACATGCATACATGCATACATACATACATACATACATACATACATACATAGCACATGCATATATTCAGGGGCATTGCTAGAGATAAAGCTCTACGGGGCACAGGCCCCCCATTTTTTGCTGACTTTTTTTTGAAAGCCTGCTGTGTGCAAAAAGTGTGCAACACTTCTATACAATGTCCTTTGCTTAACCCACTATTTTACAGTTCAACAGTTACTGCAAGAGATACATATATACAAGTCTAATCTTCATCATACCTAAGATTATTACAGTTTTACTCGGTTGCTTAAACATATTTCTTGAAACTATGCCTCGTATTCTCAAAACAGTAAAGACAATTTCATAACGTCTCACACAATTCTCCAAACATCCTTTTTTAAGGCCAAAATGAAGCTCTACACTCAAAACCATTCACTCTTACTGAAAAAAACCAAACTTTTCCCTCAGACATCACACACAAGCTTTCAAAAACTACATATAGTATTACACACTGGTGCAATAAATTCAAAACAATATATCCAAAACTGGTAAGTTGCTTGTGGTTCTCCCCCTCAAAAACCTTTTCACATGACCAAAAAAGACACAATCAATGTATGCATTAGCACATTTTTATTCATTCATGTGCTACACAGCACAACTGTAAAATATATATTTTTAAATTATTTCTCCTCAACATCCCGTCTTTGTTCTGGGTTAGGCCAGAGAATCTAAGGCTATATTGATCCTAGCCAAACAGCAAGGGTAAAATCCTCTTGCATGATCTACCCCTGACATTCATCTATTGATATGGGAATTTGATGCATTTCTTTATTCCAGTAGCATAGTCCAACAGTGTATGCACACTAAAGTTACTGTACAGAGCAGTCTTACTGTAAATACATCTATCTGTTTGCCGCCCTGAAGGCTCTGAAGATGGAGGCAACAGTGAAACGACTCAAATTAGGCTTTACTCATTGCTCAGCCTTCCTCATAGTCATACCATGGACAAGGACATGGTCAGCTAGAGTGGCTCGAATTTCATTTGAGACTGCTTGTCACCTTGCCCTTCGTCTCCCTCCTCCTCTTTCACCAAGTCCTCCTCCTCTTCCTCCTCCTTCACCATGTCCTCCTCCTTTCCCTCCTCTTCTGCCTCCTCCTCTTCCTCTCCCTGCTCCTCATCGACCTCAGTGGCAGAGCTAGACTTTTAAAACAGGGGTGGCAAAGGGGTGGCGAGGTATTATTTTGGGGGGTCAATATACAAAGTGTTCAAGTACACTGTATTGAATTAAAGTTGTTTATTTTCCAAAATGTACACAATTATATATGTATTAAGTATACAGCAAAAATAGAACAACTGGGATCTGTTTGGACCTGATCTGCACCTGACTTTTGCTTCTTTAGAAAGAAGTTGGTAATATCGTCCCTATAGTTACACACCTCATGAAGAAAATTAAAATTTTGAACAATGTGCTTGTTATTATTTACCATAAGTACACCGTTACGAATAATACAAATATTAAAATAATACACTACGACAAAATCTGAGTATATTGAGGTCTAGCTTATTTGACAACACAAGGAAAATTGCTTACAGACATCTAGACATGTTATGTTAAGGGAGGAGGGAACTAGTTTCCGTTAACTTTAATGTACTTATGTAAATAGACTTCTGTCCCTCACATTAAGCTATGGAATGGCTTCAGATGACTTTGTGAAATTATAATCCAACCCTCTCAGACCCAAGTCACCCAAACTGACGTTTAAAAAGCGTGAGGCGCCGAAAAGCGCGCTGTTTACAACCCTGTTCTATATCCACGGTCGTTTTATTAAGTTCAATATGCTGCATTACACGTGACAATATGAATAAGCCTACCCGATTGTTGCTGAACATTTGCTAAAGACAAGTTTTTTATTGTTTTAAGCATCTTCACGCAGGCGTGACAGTATTTGTCAGTTTCACAAGACTAGTAATGCTCATTGAAGTATTAATGCTAAGCACTACAGTGCAATGTCTTCCTTACTTCCCGTTAAAACAGTACTTCGTTTAATTTAATACCAATAAAAGCCGTACATACCAGCAAAACGCTCTTCACCGATCATGTGCGTGTTGGTGCGTTATGTTTTGGAGTACGAAATAGCTGCGTGTCAGCTTAACCAATAGGCTTGTTCGACGTCATGCGGCGCCGCGAGAATAGACAGCTGCATTACGTCAAAGTACCGCGAGAGTGATTCGCGAAATCACACGGAGGAGTTTGCTTTTAAATCGCTCTCGCGGAACTTTGACATCATCCGGCAGTCGGTTCTTGCGGCGCCGCATGAAGTCGAACAAGCGTAATGAAAAGATAGAAGCAACACCACGCTTGTGCGTGCTGCGTAGGATGCATTCACGTCCGCTGGGAGATTTAAGAAATGTTCGTAAAAATCAAACAAAGTAATGTTTTCAGCGGGGTGGCAACAGGGGTGGCAAGGACTTCGTCTGGGGTGGCAATTGCCACCCCAAATAGCCCTCTGGCTCCGCCACTGATCGACCTATTTCTTCATCATGTGCCCTCCCTCCTCCTTCCCCATGTCCCCTCCCTCCTCCTTCTTTCCTTCCTCCTCTCCCTACTCCTCCTCCTTGACCTATTTCTTCATCATGTCCTCTCCCTCCTCCTTCACCATGTCCTCTTCCTCCTCCTTCACCACGTCCTCCTTCTTTCCCTCCTCCTCTGTCTCCTCCTCTTCCTCTCCCTTCTCCTCTGCCTCCTCCTCTCCCTCCTCCTCTTTCTCCTCCTTCTCCTCGACCTATTCCTTAATTTCTCTGTGGATCCATTGTTCCAAAGCTCAGTGAACTGATTCAGGCCCTTTTACAGTTTTTTACGATTGTTTACACACTAAAATGTAAATTTCCACACAGTTTGCAAAATTCTACTCCAATGAGCAAAACACCTCCACAGATTTGCACAACATTACACACAATGTTTGCTTCACCCTTTTTGCAAAACATTACACACAGTGATTTGTAAAACTCCACACACATTTTCACACCTTATACACAGATAAGGATTGTAAGGTTACTTCCTTGTCATTACAAAGCCCTGGATTGCCAATTACAACACCAATGAATGAATTGGATAGTCACATCCACCAAGTGTGGAAGCACATATGTGCAAATTTGAAAACGCAGCACTCAGTTGTGCTATAAAAGGAAACTTTTATAAAAAAGACTAGAAGAAGAAGAAAAAGAAGAAAATAAAGAAATGTAATTGGACACAGGGCAATCACCAATGTGCCAGGGCAGCGAGGGGGTAACATCACCCTTTGCGCTGCTACCACACAAAATGGGGTCCTCCACCACCATGCAAATATGGGATCCTATAATGCAATCTAGTACTTGCATTTCTTGACAGATTGCACAAGATTGTCACAGCATTAAACCAAGTGGACCAGATGCGGTACATTGTCATTTGGAACATTGGGCTGCTCTGGTCCAGAATTGGTTTCATGAGCACCCTGAATTTGAAGTCTTATACCTTCCCCCATACTCCCCTTTCCTGAATCCAATAAAAGAGGTTTTTTTCAGCATGGCGTGGAAGGTATATGACCTGTGGCCCTATTACCGTGTGCCCTTCATTCAGGCCATGGAGGAGGCCTGTGATCATATAGAAGCAGCTTCTGTGCAGGGGTGGGTTCGTCACATGAGGCGATTCTTCCAAAGGTGCCTTCCCAATAAAGACATAGCCTGTGATGTGGATGAAATCTTATGGCCTGATGCATCCAGACTGAGAGATGATGAGTAGTTACAGTATACTTGTTGCGTTTACAGTAGTTTTTCTTCATAGTGAAAGTGTATGTACTTCATGCATTATTTTTTATTTCTCTATAGATGTTATTTGTTTCAATGATTACTGTTGGTTGATTACTGATTATGGTAAGAAAAACTGTAAGTATTGAAAAAATTACTTGAAATAATCAGTCTGCAGCATCAGTGTTGTGCAGTGCTTGGTAAGTTTATAGTAGGCATATTTGGTACTTTCTCCCCATATCTCGAACTAATCATGAAGATTGTTTTCGGTTTGTCACATTTTTTTAAAATCTAAATGATCCCTTACATAACAATGTCTGGACAAAAATCTAGCACATACTATTTCCTAAAATTATTTTTTTACAAATGTGTTTTTTATTTATCACAGCAGTGTGAAACTGGCTGCAATAGTGTCTGATCATTGAGGACTGTGTTGGTTAAATGAAAACTAATAGCATTTTCACAAATATGTGTATATGTTTTGACTGAAGTGCGTTTTGACTGAAATGTGTCATTTTGCAAACAATCTAGGAATTATGCAAATTGAGTGTGGTGTTTGGATAACTGTGATTATATTTTGAAAAAAAGAACCTGGTTTTCAAAATTGCGTGTAAACAATTGAAAAAAACTGTATTGAAGGATCTGATTGATGTGTGTTCAATTTTGACTCTAAGTGTTTCCAAATTGGTAATTGTTTGCTAAATGAGCTGTGGTGACTTGAGTGAACAGTATTGAATGCTAGTGCTTTCCATATGACCACATGGTGTAAGCACTGAGAAATGTAGGGATTTGTGTGTAGAGTTTTGAAGTAACAGTTCAGTGTTTATAGTTCAGCAAAATGATTGTGCTTCTTGAAAAATGGCGTTATGGTTTTGAAATTTTAGTTCACATGTTTGGAGGCATAAATGGCATAACAAGTTTGGAAATAATGACAGCAGAGAAATATTTTCTACATTATACAAGCAATGATTAATAACATACTTTTACAAGAATATTTCTAAAAGAATATTTTAAGAAACCAGTCATTTTATGACTGCTACAAATAATCTCAATCATTGTTACTGCTAACTGTTTATCTAAGTTAGTGTCCTAGAGTTAAATATTTGTAAACTAAATATTAATTCTTTATCTGAAAATACAGAACAGTATAACATCTGTTGATATTCTCAGCAACAATGCAATTCTACAGACTTGACAAGAGGCTTTCCTGAGATTTTTCCTTTAATGTTTGAGACCTGACAGGGTGGGGATGTAATTTGTCTTACCTCCCTTAAACTCATCATCTCTCTTGTCTGCTTCCCTTTCCCTTCTTTGCACAAAAAAATTTCATCTAAATAAGCCAATAATGATTGAGTCAAAATAAAATTATAATTATTATTTAGAAACTTACTTTAGTCTGGTCATGTTTTCATAAGCTAAGTCACTCGCGTGGCATCACCTTTTGAATACGGTTGTGTGCAATGCGGATGAGCGCAAGACGTGCGCGGACATGGATACGTGCGTGCACGAGTCAATGCGACTGCTTCGTTACAAGCGTAAATTGGGTAACTACATTGCATATAGATCTGTTTTTGTTTTTTAAATATGAACTCCTTCTATACTCTTTAAAATTCATCCTAAAAGTGAAAATGAATTAAAAAATGACACACTTATGGTTAAGCAATTTCCAGACAAAGGGTGACTGCACTTCAAATAATAAAATATAAGTTTTGGTTTATTTTGGATGCTTTTAGTAACCAACATTATTTCCAAAGTAGCATTTGTGTTATGCCAGTTTGGATGAGTTTATTATTATTATGTTATATGGAAAAATTTATAAATAAAAACGAGTGAGTGTGTCCAAACTTTTGGCCTGAGTATCTATCTATCTATCTATCTATCTATCTATCTATCTATCTATCTATCTATCTATCTATCTATCTATCTATCTATCTATCTATCTATCTATCTATCTATCTATCTATCTATCTATCTATCTATCTATAGCATACAGTGCAGTGTGGCTCCATCATTCAGTTTGCCCTGTGTATCTGTGTTGTTTGTAGATAATTCTCCAAGAGCAGCAGAACTCACAAGGAGCCTGGGAGAGATGATTGTGAGGGATCTCCAGCCTATTTCTGTAGTAGAAGATGAGGGATTCCAGGCATTTGTAAAAACTCTTGACCCAAGATACAAACTACCTAGCAGAAAGAACATGACTGAAACATATCTTGTTAATATGTTTGATGAGTGCAAAAACAAAGTAAGAGCAACTTTGCAAAATGCTCCAAATTTTGTATTTACCACTGATATGTGGACTTCAGCATCCACAGAGGCGTACCTGACTGTCACATGTCATGTAATTGAGAATTGGCAAACTAAAGATTTTGTTTTGGCAACAGCGATTTTCCATGGACAGCATACTGCTGATAATATCAGCTCAGAACTTAAACGAATAACAGATGAATGGGGCATAACTGATAAGGTGATGGCAGTTGTGACAGACAACGGGGCAAATATGGTGGCTGCAGTACACAAGGCTGGCTGGAGGCATTATCCTTGTTTTGCCCACACTCTGAATTTATTTGTAAAGGACAGTCTAAAAGCTGTCCCTGAAGTGGTGCAGATCCTGGGAAAATGCAGCACAATTGTGTCATTTTTTCACCATAGCACTAAGGCCACAGAGAAGCTTAGGGCTGTTCAACAGCAGATTAAAAAATAGCAGAACACAAGTTGATCCAGTCTGTAGAAACCCGCTGGAATTCAGTATTCTACATGCTGGACAGGCTGCAAGAACAACATGAAGCTGTGACCACAGCAGGGCCGGCGTCAAGGGGGGGTATTCGCGGGCAGTGCCCCCCCGAACAGGTTGTTGTGCCCCCCTACAAAGTTTTTTATTACTTTAATATATATCAAGAATAATTAAAATAAATTAAACATTGAATGTTTCATGACTTATTATGTAATCAAATGAGGAAAATATAGTTGATATGTTTTCTTTAATTAAAATAGACCAGTTTCTCTGATTGGATGTATTGCCGCGTCTGACCCGTCTTACGTCTTTTGCATATTTGTGACTTGATACTAGCAACGTGTTTTTTCGCTGCACTTTATGGATTGTGTAAAATATGGATATTAGAACATTTAGAACGAACCAGCACCGCCTGCTTCATCTTCATGCAAACACAAACTGGCTCAAACTCAGAGATTAGAGGTTGAGGTGGAATTTACAAATCTACAGGACACTGTTTTAAGGAAGTTTAATGTTCTTACACGCCGTCTTTAGCTATTTCAAAGGTAAGTTAGCATTGTTTTAAATTACGCTTAAATGTGAAGTGTAGACCGTTAACAGCATTACGACGTGATTATGGTAAAGCGGCTTTTTTAAAGCTAGGATGCGTGCTCATTTCAATGGCTTGCGCCGCGCGAGGGCGGTTTGTTGTTGCGTCGAGCGCGAGCGCAGCGGAGCTCAATTTGTGCTCACGCCGCGGTCGAAGTTCAATAGTTTTGCGCATAGTTTGTGGTCTTTTGCACTTTATACGGGAAATGAGCTGACAGTCTGTACCAGTTATTTGAGTGTGTGCTTGCACTGTATTTGTTGTTTTAATGTCTTGTTTTTGCAAGTTATTGTTGCTATTGCGTGCCCCCCGTTGGAAGCCGAGTGCCCCCCTGTTAGTTATGGTCTGGCGCCGGCTCTGGACCACAGTCCTCTGTCTTTTAGGCAGGAGTGAATTGTGCATTAATGTGGGAGAATTATCACTCATTACTCAAACTGTTGATGCACTTTGAGGAAGTGACAAGGGAGGTATCATCAGAAAAATATGTTTCAGTCTCCAAACTGATCCCTCTCGTGTCTCTTCTTCAAAGAGCCTGCAAGCATCAGGGCAGCTCCGTTGCCACACAGCTGGCACAACAACGCCAGCGCAGATTTGCAGGCATTGAGACCAACTCTCTAGCTGCTATTACATTTCTGGATGCTAGGTTTAAACCCCTTGGATTTCAAGACAAAAACAATGCTGAGGGAATGAAAAAACGACTTTCCTCTGAGTTGAAGGAAGTCTACCAGACAGTAGAGTCCACTCCAACTGCAAGCTCTGCATTGGCACCTAATTCTAGCTCTACTTCAGTGCCTAGCTCCCAAAGTCCAGCACTTGCCCCAGACTCACAAAAGTAGGGTTATGGGCAGATTTTGACATGCAAGGTGCATCTTCCCAAGATCACCGGTCAGCTACCACAGACATAATAATAGAAATGCGTCGTTACTCAGAGGAAAAACTGATTCCCAGAGAAAATGATCCACTTGTTTGGTGGCAAGAGCATCATCAAACCTTCCCAGGCTTAAGCAAACTTGCTGTAAAGTACTTGGGAATTGTTGCTACTTCTGTACCTTCAGAGCGCATGTTTTCAAAGGCAGGGGAGGTAGTGAGCAAAAAACGGAACAGACTCAAGGGAAAAACTGTAAACATGCTTTTATTCCTAAACAAAAACCTGTGAATAAAAACAGTTTTCTGAACAGGCTCGGGTTTAACATTTTCAGGGGAGCCTATATTTTTATTTTATTTTTGTAAACATGAATGTTTGTGAAAACAATTTGAGTTAACGGTTTTCAAGGGTGCATGATTTACATGTGTTGTAAAAAAACAGCAAAAATTGGTTATGGAATATTTTGTGACAAGGCTAAGAGTTAAATTTGTTGTATTTTTTTGTGTAATTTTCAACCTGTTTTACTGTACAAGTATCTGAGATGTTCTTTAAAATTAAATAATATGAGAGTAGTTTATTGTTTTGTCATTATGCAGCTACAATTTGGAATTGGTAAGCCTACAGTCTACTTTTTTACTTTACTCTAAACTAGTTGTCACATCATACAAATAAAATGCGTAAAAAGTATTGGTATCGGTATTGGCAAAACCAGCCTGAGTATTACTTGGTATCGGATCGAATAGGAATTAAGTGGTATCGCACATCTCTATAGACCAATTTCGTGTTTGCAAACAGAGATGACGTTTTTTGTGGGCGGAGCCAAACTGGTTGCAGAAAGTGACTGCTCCGCAGTAGGGTTGTGAAGTGTTTTAGCATTAAACCGTGATTTTTATGGATCCGGTGTTCTGTCGAAGTCTGATTCCTTTATGTTTCCCTTTAGTGCAATGTTTCTTATAGCGTTTTAATCACATTACGTTTATTTTTTTAGATAGATAAAAAGTTTAAATGGCTTGGCTACTGATATGCATGTATGTAATGTATATGTATTGTTCTTTTTTGCTAAATCAAATATTTTTACAGTCTGAATCGCTAAAGTACATGTAAAAGCAATACTATCATGTATTATATATAATAGCGTTTATTAAATATTTCATATTTTACAGTTTTTATTATTTCTTCCTTAATAAATTATAATTGTAACATGATAAAAACGCTATAAGAAACACATGGAGGGAACAGACTTCGACAGAACACCGGACATCTTCTCTACTTATTTTCTATTCTAATTATTAAAAGATTTCCAGATGATTTCCTCGCTCCATTCTGTCCGTTTAAGGGCTTATTGTAATCATAAACACCTACGTTTATCTTCAAATGATGTATTTGACGATGGTATTCTATAAAAATGAAAGCCATCTTTTTGGCATTCTTATTCTGACACTTAACAGCACAACCGGACATTTTCCAGTGAGTTATCTTGCTCTTTTCACTCGTGTCTAATTCATTTCCACTGTTTTTCTGCAACCGCATTGCGCGCGCAGCTTGCAGTGACGTAACTGTGACGTCTACTCTAAATTGGTCTGAGCAGCCCAGTTAGCGTCTTTTTATTCTAGACAGACCGGCCCACTGACTTTTAAGCAGCAGCCCATTGGTTATTTTTTTTTTTAAACGACATTAAGCTGGCCCAATGACTGACCAGCACAGCCATCGTCCTTTTTTTCCTAGATAGACCGGCCCACTCACATTTAAGCAGCAGCAGTCATTTTTTGAATGACATTAAGCTGGCCCAATCACCGCTTTGGTCTCTGTACAAGCGAGCGTGCATCGTCGGTCAGTTCACGTGTCAAAATAGAGAGAGAGAGAGAGAGAGAGAGAGAACAAACTCATAGAAGCGAACAAAAGCCCTGCAATCTGACCAAATTGAACCCAACATTTAAATGGTCCCCAAACTCTGAAACCGAATTAATTAGTGCAGTCAGCTCCAAAGACATTTCCAACTTAATTAATACATTTAAAACAACACAGTTTATGACTAGTAAAACCGAGGTAAATGCTGCAGTACAACAAATAAATCATATTTATGAAAGATGCGCAATCAAAGCGAACCTACTCCGTACAAACAAAAAAACTAAAGTAAAATCTGGAGATGAAATCTGGTTCGATAACGAATGTAAAAGTAAAAGACAACGTCTTCGACAACTCTCCAACCAAAAACACAGAGATCCACACAAACCAGAAATAAGACAAAACTACTGCGAAGCACTTAGGGATTACAAAAATACAATCCACCACAAAAAACAACAACACCTCAATTTTACTCTCAAAGAAATCCAAGACTCAATTCATAATAATCAATTCTGGGAAAAATGGAATAGCCTAAACAAAAAACAAAACCAGGACATACCCATACAAAATGGAGAACTATGGAAAGACTACTTTAAAAACCTCTTCAGGGAAATCTCCTCAGATAGTCTTACACCTGATCAAAAAAATTTACAAACTAAACTAAAACAATTGGAATCCATCATTAAAAGCAACCAAAACCCCTTAGATTACCCGATTAGCTTAGAAGAACTAAAAGAAGCACTAAAGAAATTAAAACCCAGAAAGGCATGCGGTTTAGACAACATCAGAACAGAAATGTTGAAACACAGTCCTGCAGCAATGCAAGAGGCACTTTTAAAAATGTTAAATTTAATCCTACAAACTGGACACTTTCCTGAAACCTGGAGTACAGGTTTAATACACCCGCTATATAAGAGCGGAGACAAATTTGACCCCAATAACTACAGAGGCATTTGTGTAAATAGTAATCTAGGGAAGACTTTCTGTAGTATCTTAAATGCTCGGATTCAGGCCTTCCTTACCAAACACAACGTCTTAAGTAAAAGTCAGATTGGATTTTTACCAAACCACCGCACCACTGACCACATTTACACACTACAGACGCTAGTCAATCAACACGTTCATCATAAAAACAAAGGCAAAGTTTATGCATGTTTCGTTGACTTTAAAAAAGCATTCGACTCGATATGGCACGACGGCTTATACTATAAAATTCTACAATCAGGCATAGGAGGAAAAGTATATGACATCATTAAATCCATGTACTCAGAAAACAAGTGCGGAGTTAAAATCGGTGACAAAAGAACAGAATTTTTCAGTCAAGGGCGTGGGGTGAGACAGGGCTGTAACTTGAGTCCAACTCTATTTAACTTATATATTAATGAGTTAGCAGTGTTACTGGAACAATCCAGCACACCCGGTCTCATCCTAAACAACTCAGAGATTAAAGCTCTTCTGTATGCAGATGATCTGGTGCTATTGTCAGACACTGCACAAGGTTTACAGCAACACCTGGACCTGCTGGAGAAATACTGTCAAAATTGGGCCCTGACGGTCAATCTGAAGAAAACTAAAATTATGATTTTCCAGAAAAAAGCAAGATTACAGGATAACAGATACACATTTACTCTGGGAAACACTGCACTAGAACACACCTTACACTATGACTATCTTGGGTTAAAAATCAGCGCATCAGGCGGTTTTAGTCTCGCGGTAAATGCACTTAAAGAGAAAGCTAGACGAGCATTCTATGCCATCAAAGGCAAATTTAAACAAACAGACATTCCTGCTACAGTTTGGTGTAAAATATTTGATAGTGTAATAATGCCCATAGCTCTGTACGGTTGTGAGGTTTGGGGTCCACAATGCCTAACAGATTACTCCAAATGGGACAAACATCCAATGGAATCCCTGCATGCTGAATTCTGTAGAAATATTTTAAGAGTTCAGAGAAGAACACCTACTAATGCATGCAGGGCTGAATTAGGCAGATATCCCCTAATAATACACATCCAAAAACGCTCCCTTAAATTCTGGTCACACTTAAACGCAAGTCCCCCGAACACACTTCAATATGAAGCCCTTAAAACTCAAGAGAAGAGACCTAAAACCAGTCCCATCTGTCAACTGGCTCTAAAACTCCAGACCAGCACTAATAAACGCAAACAAACCACAATAAACCAAATCATTAAAGAAAGTCAAACTTTATATTTGGATCATTGGGATAATGAAAGTAAAAACCAAAGTAAACTAGAATGTTATCGGGCACTAAACAGAAAATACAGTCTGTCAGAATATCTCTCCACTGTTAGAGATGTAAAGCAGAGACGAATCCTCACTAAATACAGACTCAGTGATCACAGTCTGGCAATAGAGAAAGGCCGACATAGACAAACATGGCTCCCAAAAGAAGAGCGAATCTGTGTCCATTGTGACAGTGGTGAGATCGAGACAGAGACACACTTTCTCCTTTACTGTGGTAAATATAAAGAGCTTAGAGAAAAACACTTTGACAAAATCTCAAAGCTCATACCAGAGTTTCATAGCTCTTCAGATTCAGATCAAATGAAGATGTTACTGGGGGAAGACAGACACCCATCAGTTGCTGCTAAATTCATTTATCAGTTACACACCATCAGAAATAATCCACAGCCCTGATCTTGTACAGTACTTTTATTTTACCTCTCATCTGCCCCCATAAATGTACATTTGTATACTTCATATGTTTATATTTCAAAGTCTACTTTATATTGTAAATATCCTCTGATTCTATTTTATTTTGCAGTAGTACTTCATCCATCACCCAGCACCTTAGCTTAATTGCACCTTAATGTTTGTTACTATTGTGTTATTGTATGTTTCTTGTTTTATGTATAATGCTTTGGCAATATTGTAAGTGACACAATCATGCCAATAAAGTTCTTTAAATTGAAATTGAAATTGAGAGAGAGAGAGAGAGAGAGAGAGAAAACGGCGCGACAAAATGAAACAGGCTCTTCAGGCAGACGCTGCAAAATGTGCTTAAATAACACAAATGTTTTCTGCGGCAGCAGGACCTTCAATTCGTGTCGCTGGTGATGATGATTGATGATGATGATGATGATGGTGGCGGTGGTGGCACTGGCAGCACCAGCACGCAAAGTGTCAGTGAGAAGAGGGAGAGAGACGAGGGAGAAGTGAGTGTAGTGCCTGCGGTAAGCAGAACGCTTTCAAAACAAAGTTTAGATAGATACCCCTTGATAAATCTGAGTCAAAAACACAAAATTATAGTGATTAAGCTGCAATAAAATAATTGCACTCTTTGCTCTGTCATTACGAGTTTATCTGATTCGTAGATTTTTCGTTGATTATCTGTTTCAAAACGTATTATTTCTCTTCAAGCAAAATCAAAAAATTCAGGTGATCTGCTTACAGAAAAATATATGTTTATTGTATATAACAACACACTTGACAGATAGTGTTAAAAATCTCTATTACTAATCACACAAGTTTAGTTCAGTGAATGTAGTGAATACTTTCCTGTAAGTACTGCAAGTAACTTAATAATCAGTTTTCAATATTACTGTAAGCAGCACTTGTATTTTGTAAAAAGTCAGCAATTCAATGGCAAATTTTGCCAATTGCATGAAGCTTGTTTTAGGATTTATAAGTGTGGATTATACAGTTTTATTGCATTAATAAATAACACGTTCTAGAAGTGTTTGTTGTGTCAACTCTCACTCTTTTCTACCTGCTATTAATTGGGTTTAGTGCTTTTATGGAATTGAAGTTGCTATTTCTATACATATTTAAAGCCGTGCAAAGATGGGTGGTATTTGTAATTATACACTGCAAAAAAATGATTTTCAAGAAAAAAATTCTTAGGATTTTTGTCTTGTTTTCAGTAAAAATATCTAAAAATTCTTGATGAGCAAAATAACCCAAGAAAATAAGTCTAGTTTTTAGACCAAAATTTTTACATTTAAATTAATTTTGCATAAAACATGCAAAAAAATCTTCCAATGAATTTGTCTTATATTTAGTGTTTAAGAAAAATTTTCAAGATTTTTTGCTTACCCATTTTGGCAGATTATTTTGCTTGTTATATGCACAAAATCACTAGACTTATTTTCTTGGGTCATTTTGTTTATCAAGAAAAAGCATCTTAATTCAAGAATTGTTAGATATTTTTACTGAAAACAAGACAAAAATACTAAGAACATTTTTCTTTGAAAATCATTTTTTTGCAGTGTATTTAGTGTGGGCCGGTTTGGGCCAAAATGCCAGGGCCGAATTTTTGTCCCAGTCCAGCCCTGGTACAGACACTTTTTTTAACAAAATTCAAATTTTGGTGTATGTGGATGGCTTTTTAAAAAAATGTGCTTGATGCTAAGCATTATTATTATGTTGGGTAAATACCATATACATAAATATAAGTGGAGCAACAATATCCCTTCTTTAAAATGTTTAAAAAATGCGTGCAAAAATGACTTATCACTAAAAATATCTATCCAGAAATATTCCATCCCTCTGTGACATTTATACATTTATGTCTGAGTTTTTTTCCTTCTAATTATGTATCTATTCCTTGCCTTCTACCCCATGGATTGTTGTTTATCTTTTTTTCTTATTTTTCTTTTTATGATTGGATTTAAAGTGCCCATCTTATGACTGCTTTTCCACAAGTTATATAGGTGTATGAGTTCCATAAAGCATGTTTCAAAAGTTGTTTGCTCGAAATAGCTTGTAGGAAAAGATTGTTACCCATCTCTAGTAGCCTCTGTTTCAGGGCATTTCAGATTGTGCCGTTTTGAGCTAGTCATTACATATTTATGAGCTGCTGCTCCTTTGATCACGCCCCACTACTAACATCATGTGCCCGTGCGCATGCTCAGTGGTCTCGTGAGCAGTACAGACCATACTGTGTTATTATTTTATATATTATTATTATTATTATTAACGGTTTATGTTGCCAACAGACAAATCATACAGAAAAGTATCACTAATAAGTACACTACAGGAGAAGAAACTCATGACACACAATGATTCCTGAGTAAATTGTGATGTTACGTTAGCAGTCACAACAACAAACTTGTTTTCCCTGGACAATGCTAACATATTCCCATTATAAAACATTTTCAAACACATTATTTTCGCAAATTACATAAATTAAGACCCGGCGGGGGATGTATACTGCTTGTGGACCGCGTGCTATTTGCTAGAAGCTAGCGGGAGGTCCGGACCGTAAAGTTTTAAGAGGCTCGGGGGTTAGCATCGTCAGAAAAGCCGTGGCTGTAAGGCCCGGTCTCGGTGTGTCAAACTCATCATGACACACAAAGATTCCAGCGTAAATTGTGATGTAGCAGTCTCAACAATACACTAATTTTCCCTGGACAATACTAACATATTCCCGTTATAAACATTTTCAAACGCATTATTTTCGCAAATTACAGAAATTAAGACCTGGCGGGGGATGTATACTGCTTGTGGACCGCGTGCTAATTGCTAGAAGCTAGCGGGAGGTCCGGACCGTGTATATAACTATGCGGACCGTAAAGTTATTAGAGGCTCACCTCGTCAGAAAAGCCGGGGCGTACGGTCTCGGTTAGTTTGGGAAAAAGCTTTTAGCTCTAGCATCATAAATGTAGTATTTTGTGACAGAAGATGACAACATGCAAAATATAACGTGACTTCTTACCTCTTGTGAAGAAACAACGCGATCGCGAATCGAATCCAGTCTGTTTCAGATGTGTGAATGATCCATGAAAGTCCAATAAAATACATCCAATTACCATTTTTGTCCACAAATGCTTATAATCCGTGAAATATAGATACATAGTCTGTTGTTTACATCAGATTTCGCATGAAGGTCTTATCGCCTACAATCTGAGGACTGTTTGCGTCGTAACACACTGTATATAAGATACTCCGGGTTCCAATAATCACGCGTTAAAACTTTGTTTTTAAAAGTAGGCGGGATTATAATCCATAATATCCAAATAGCGCTGTTATTTCCGTGAGAGATGATAACAGCACAGAGGGTCTCATTCAAGTGACTGCTCTATGCTCTCTAGCTACCTGGTGGGTGGAGACCTGCGAGTGGGGTGGTGGGCGGGAAAATTCAAACTGAATGTGACGAAACTTTTTGTTACGTCACAACGGAGCTGAGTTTTAACTCCCGCAATCTGAGACTCAAGGCAGAGGACATTCAGAAACCTCTATCTCACTCAAAACAGCATGGATGGATTTTTTCCCAAGTTTGTATGCGTGTGGGAGCATCAGAGACACAAAATAACTTTAAATGTGCATACAACTGGGAGACACAAGGGTTAAAAAATGTATCCTTTTTGTGTGTACATTTTTGTTATATATATATATATATATATACATACATACATATGTCATAACAGTCTGAGGATAACAGTTGCAGTCGGAGGCCGGTACTGGGCAGAGTGTTTTTTTATCGTTTCAAAGTTTAAAATCACATTACTATTAAGAATTTTTTTTAAAACCTAAAGTCATTTTTTGTTATTTATTGTTTTCTACATAAAGTCATATACATACAAGAACATTCAGTGAAAATATAACCGTGAAATATTTAATGATTGAATGCCAAAGTTTGAAATAAAAGTGAAATCAGTGATTGGAATTAAACGTCCAAATCTTATAATTAAATGATGAAACTTTAGCCTGGATTTTAAACAAAGGCTTAAATAATTCAACCCACCAAAATGACCAAAGTGGGAATGACTGTTTTACATGCCACTGCTGTAATCCAGTCGCATTTGGCATGTTAGCCGGCGTAAATGTAAAGCGCTACATTTGATATCAAAGAAAACTGCAATATCACCCCAATCTGATTTAAAAACCATATTAGGCACATATAAGCTAAAATAACCTTAAAGGGACAGTAAGTAGGATTTACCCCCATCTAATGGTGAAATTGTGTTTTGCATTCAAACGAATAGTGCTCTCTAGCGCTTCACTTTTCCAAATGTGTGTTGCAACTATGGTAGCCATTATGTACTCACTGATCTGGTTCACGTGTTCTGAATGAAAACATGTTTTGGAAACCCGTTGGTAGGCTGGTGCTTTTTGTCCCTCTCTGCTATTATAGTTTATCAATACGGCGAAACGACATGGAAGCCTCCTTTGACTTACCCGTTCAAGTAAAGAGAAGAAATTCTAAACTTACAAAGAAAAGTCAGATCACTGGCATAGGTCATTTGACACCGACAAGGACATATTTATGAATAAAGACATTGATTTTGACTAATAAAACAAGATAAGATGTTTATTTAATTTTTTTTATATTCAGAATCAGTCAATGCAGTTTACTGGTATACAAACCAGGAGGCAGGAGACAAAGTAATCAATAAAGTTACCAAGCAAATGCATTAGAAACTTATTTCTACATTGACTTGATGATCTTGAACCTTAAAATAGATGAAAACTCCACTAAGCATCCACATGATCTATCTGCAGATCTCCAGTAACTTCAAAAACATCGATGCCATTCAATGGCAAAAAGCGATGCTTGTAAGAGCATACGTGTTGACCATTCACAAACACATTGAAGGAAAGATCACTACATGAAATGTTGATCTGAAAAAGCATACACAATAATAAACGGGTATTGTTTACAAACAAACAAGCAAACACATCCTTATGTGGCCATAAAACACTTGCTGGGACTACTCTAATAGTAATATAAACAGGTGCTGGTCATATAATTAGAATATCATCAAAAAGTTGATTTATTTCACTACTTACATTAAAAAGTGATTGTGAAACTTGTATATTGTATTCACTTATTACACACAGACTGATATATTTCAAATGTTTATTTCTTTTATAATTATAACGGACACCTAATGAAAATCCCAAATTCAGTATCTCAGACAATATTACTTAAAGGGATAGTTCACTTTAAAATGAAAATTCTGTCATCATTTACTCATCCTCATCCTGTTCTAAACCTGTATGAATTTCTTTTTTCTGATGAACACAAAAAAGATATTTTGAGAAATGATGGTAAACACATAGCAGATAGTGACCATTGACTTCCATAATAGAAAAAAAGTAGGAATATTTGGTTTTTGATATATATATATTTTGAATATTTGATAAGTATTGTGATAAATGATGAAGAAAATATTTTGATAAATGATGGTAAGCTCACAGTTGACGGTACTCATTAAATTCCATCATATTTTTTATTCCTACTATGGAAGTCAATGGTCAATATCTGCTATGTGTTTACCATCATTTCTCAAAATATCTTCTTTTGTGTTCATCAGAAAAAAGAAATTCATGGTTTAGAACAGGATGAGGATGAATAAATGACAGAATTTTCATTTTAAAGTGAACTAAAGTGAAGCGAGACGCTTCTGATGCTGTCTGTTGTTCAAGACTAGCTTGACACAAGGAATGCAACAGCTGAAACCCTCGTCTTGCATACGTCTGTGCATAGTGGTTCTTGAAGCACTGACTCCAGCTGCAGTCCACTCTTTGTGAATTTCCACCACATTTTTGAATGGGTTTTGTTTCACAATCCTCTCCAGGGTGCGGTTATCCCTATTGCTTGTAAACTTTTTCTACCACATCTTTTCCTTCCCTTCACCTCTCCATTAACGTGCTTGGACACAGAGCTCTGTGAACAGCCAGTCTCTTTTGCAATGACCTTTTGTGTCTTGCCCTCCTTGTGCAAGGTGTCAATGGTTGTCTTTTGGACAACTGTCAAGTCAGTAGTCTTCCCCATGATTGTGTAGCCTACAGAACTAGACTGAGAGACCATTTAAAGGCCTTTGCAGGTGTTTTGTGTTAATTAGCTGATTAAAGTGTGGCACCAGGTGTCTTCAATATTGAACCTTTTCACAATATTCCATTACATTTTTTGAGATACTCAATTTGGGATTTCCCTTAGTTGTTAGTTATATCATCAAAATGAAAATAAATAAACATTATTTAAATATATAGGCTATATACACACACATTATAAGGTTATATATATATATATATATATATATATATATATATATATATATATATATATATATATATATAAGGGATAATGTAGAGGCAGCCGGTAGTTATTGGGAAATAAGCCCCGACAGTGTGATCAGGACCCGACGCGAAGCCCGCTTATTACACGGCTACTTGCCACATAAGAAAAAAAAATGGACATGAATATGAATTTGAAACATTTTATTGGCATATTTGTTTTAAATGAACATTTTTATCCTTCCGCGAAACTTTGCACAGATGCATAAAATCAGAGGCGCACCTTGTCAACAGGCAAGGCAGGCAACTGCTTGGAGCCCCGAGCCACTAGAGGGCCCCCGAGTTTGTTTCTCGGATGGCCAGCTACACAGATGAACAACATGACTGCATATCAAAATTCCGATTGGATGGAATGTTGATTGACATTAGCTTAGCCCAGTCAAAATCCAACCCAGGTGGATAACTTGCCAGTTTCGAAAATGAACGTAGCGAATGGGTGACGTTGTATCGTTCAGTCGTGATGTTTCAGTTGATCCTTATGGATCAAAACCCACGGTTTGGCTCGCATGTGATTGCCAGATTAATACGCAAATTTAAATAGGAAAAGTTTATCATTTGCACGTGTTTCAAAGGCTTGCAAATGCTAACACTCAAGTGATTTAAAACAATTTAACCGCATATAAAAGGCGCTAAAGTGAGCAGCCCTCTGTACCCACATGTGGTTTAATGTGCCCGGTCCAGCTCCAGTCAGGCACGTGCCCAAGTGTAAATCTTCTGGTGTAAATCTCAAGTTTAAATTTTAACAGTTAACTAGTGCAATCCTTTACAAAGACAATCGCGGCAAAAACGGATCTATATGCAATGTAGTTACCCAATTTACGCTTGGAAAAGTTACGAAGCAGTCGCAATGACGCGTGCACGCACGTATTCATGTCCGCGCGCGTCTTTGCGTTCATTCGCGCACAACCGCATTCAAAAGACGTCACGCGAGTGAGTTAGCTTATGAAAACATGACGAGACTAAAGGAAGTTTCTAAATAACAATGCTAATCTTATTTTGACTCGATCATTATTGGCTTCTGTAGATATACATCAGAAATGTTTTGTGCAAAGCAGGGAAAGGGAAGCAGAAAGGAGAGATGATGAGTTCATTTAAGGGAGGTAAGAAAAACTACATCCTCACTCTGTCAGGTCTCAAACATTAGAGGAAAAATCGCAGGAAAACCTCTTGTCAAGTCTATACAATTGCATCGTTGCTGATAAAATCAACAGATGTATGTGTTATACTGTTCTGTATTTTCAGATATGAAATTAATATTAAGTTTACTAATATTTAACTCTAGGACACTAACTTACAGTTAGCAGTAACTATGACTGAGATTATTTACTATAGCAGTCATAAAATGACTGGTTTCTTAAAATATTCTTGTAAAAATATTCTTGTAAAAATAAGTCATTAATCATTGCTATCATTGTATAATGTAGAAAATATTTCTCTGCTGTCATTATTTCCAAACAGGTTATGCCATTTATGCATCTAAACATGTTAATAATGTTAGGTATGATGAAGATTACACTTGTATATATGTATCTTTCGCAGTAACTGTAGAATAGTGGCTTAAGCAAAGGATATTGTATAGAAGTATTGCACACTTCTTGCACACAGGGAATTTTCTGCTTGGGGCCCCCATAGACCCTAGAATCGCCTCTGCATAAAATGATCGTAATACCTTATTAAGATCCTCTGCTTCATACTTGTCTGTCTCCATTTTTTTCTCTTTAACCAGTCTTTGAGAAGTTTTAATGCCCATTCTGTATTTTTTGTGTGTGTTGGCTTCGTAGCTGTCATGCTCTATTTTGTCAAGTTCAGTCTCAGTAAGATGTCTGTGTCTTGTCGTGGTTGTCGAGTGTTTGTCACAAGATGGCGCCAAACAGACAGTAATCTTTATTGATCTTTATTGGTGCGGAGCGATTTTACTCGTGCAAGTAGTACCGGCTATGCTTTATTATTTTGGAGCGGTTATTATTTGAAAAGAACGAACCTGCAAATGTCTCAACTGACCAATCAGAATCAAGCATTCCAGAGAGCCGTGTAATATATATATATATATATATATTAGTGATAACCCCTTATAAATGTTGTGCTAAACAAAAAACAATGCATGGGAGTTTGCTTACCTCAAAGGGTTGACATGCTTTAAATGGCATCCCTTCAGGAAATTCCTCTGGACCCCACTGACCATCCCAACTGTTGCACACTACTTTATTCTCATCAAAACGGACATTGTAGTGAAATGCAATCCCAAATATGTGGCGCAGGTTAAAAAATATCCTGATTGCAAAAAGATAAAAAGATAGACAATGAAAGAGAAAAATGAAAAGCAGAATATTTTAAAACAGAAGAGTTCAGATGCAAAAACCTTAAAGTGTGTCTAACATGTTTTCTTGTACCCAGGTTTTTATTTTTAGGTTCAGTAATTTCACTTTAATGGCAATGAAAAGATCATATAGTCAGTAACTTAAATCCCTTATTTTCACAAATGCGTCTTCAGTGATTTTATTGGTATTTAAAAAATGTGACTGTCTTTCGCTGCAAATCCCTCTAAGAGCATACAAGTTGTTTGGCACCTCCACTTCTAAAAAAATCCACTTCTTTAGACAAGACATAGTAATTAATAAAGATGCAACTAGAAACATTGCAAATTTTAAAAGTCAGCATTCAAAAGGTAAAAACTGAAACATCTGACTGCCACATTCGGGTTGTATTCAGGTCTATGTCACAAGGGACCCAAGTTTGAATGTGATCCATGTTAGATGTTGGAATGGATTCTGTCAACAAATCTGTTTTTCTGAATGGCCTGAGGCTGTAGATAAAGTGGATTTGAAGCGTAAGTATTTGATGAGCATGCAGTATGTGCCAAGAGCTTTCGGTTAATATCACTATCTCGTTAATGACGGAGGTGGTGTTTAGTGGCTTTTGCATCTAAGCTCTTTATATATTATCTCTGGTGTCTGATGTTGGTTAACCTGTGAGGGTTGTGGGGGATCACTCCTCGGACGGTAAAGCTTTTTCCAGGTTTCAGTCCACCGTTGATAATGCTTCTGTAAGGCACTGGCTGATTATGGTTTAAAAAAAATTTAAATATTATTTAAGATCTACTGTAAAGAAACATTTTCAAGTTGTGAAATTCAAAAAAAGTGAAAAAAAAGCAATACATTTTGTCAAAAAATAACACCAAAAATATCTGGCATTCACAAGAGCCTGAGCTAAGAAGTCAGAACTTAAAATAGATATAATGAAGGTATCTTAAACATTAAGCACTTTGAAAATAAACATCACTACCTGCATGGTCAGTAAGTCTACATATTAAAAGCCACAAAAAACTTTTTTAGGCAAATACATATTTGTAACTTACAATCATTCTGCCAGTTCATACAGTTTAGCTGGGTATACAAGACCGATCAATGCACAGTTGAAACTAGTAATGTCCAATTGTTTAAATAGAAATAATTGAAGTCCAACCCCCAAACCAAACTCCTTTTATAGGCATCAAATCTGTCCACATAATTCCACAGAAAGCAACATTTCAAACAAATGTTAGCCATACAGGAAATTAAAATACTCTATCCCACAAACAAATTAAAAAATCCTTTCTCATGAAAACACAAGTAAAATACCTAACAGCCACCAAAACCTCCCACATTTCACTTATTTACTCATCATGTGAAATGTAGATGTGTAATAAATGCACATGTAACCGATTGTTATTGCAAAATAAACCACATTGTTTAGGGAGGGTAAATAAAGGTCTACAGGGTATTATATGCATTATGTGCCTTTTCTGGAAATAATGCATCATGTCATCAAGAGCAGTGAATATGTGCATACATGAAGATAATAATAAAAAACAATGCTGGGCCCTATGACGAGTACAGTAAAACTCAAATTTACCATTGTTTCACTTCATGATTTGTAGTAAAACTATGTTAAAACAAATTTTAATGAATCCTCCAAAAAACATCTTGGCTGGGCTGCAAGGGCATGACCAGTCAAATCTGCCATAGCACACCACTTTGAAAGGCTAGATGCAGGATACAAACGTGGAAAGATTCGATTCCACGCAAATAGGAACACTTCAGCAACTGCACGGAGCCATAGGAAAACCGAGTCCAGGTCTGCAGCAGCTCGCCGCTTGGATTGAGCCGGGTGCAGAACCCATGCAGAAAGGAGTGTAATCTCCTCCTTATGCACTGAAACATGTAGTAATGGCTCGCCACATGCTCACCGGGTGCCAGTTACGCACTGTGTGCTGTGAACTAGGCTGCCGTGAAAACAGAGATTGCAGGACAGAACGTCACCAGCTGTACAGTGAACTCCCACATTGTACTGCATAGTGCATAACGTGGACGTGTGTCACAAAGTAGCGGAGTGATCCTTCGTAGGGTGCGTGCACACGTGTCTAGGTGCACAGTGTAGTAAAACCATGGTAACCACAAAATAATCATGGCTTTGACAACCATGGTTTCAAACACTATAGTTAAACCATGGCTAGTAAAGTCAATTATGGTTTGTTGATAGTAATCAATACACACACAAAAAATGGTTACACTTTTACCACAATAAAACCATGGTTAATTTCATAAGGGTAGGGTCTGCAGCCGTACTCTGCTTGGACAAGACCATAAAAAGGGGGCACGCACCATGCTCGTCCACGACAGGCCTTAAAAAACGGGGTCTGTCATGTATGAGCAGTGACCGAAGTGCGTATGCAGCCAAAGCATGCTGTAATCACACAATACCTAGAACCCATGGGGCTTAGTTTATTGTAAAATAATACATGGACAATAAACTTGAATTTAATTGAATATTCCGCACTACATGGGAGGGGAAGGGATGCTTATGCACGTGGCTTCCCTGCTTCCATAGCCTCCAACACCTCAGAGGGAAGTTTATAGGGTGAAGAGCCTCGCATTGCTCGGTCTGCCCTTCTCTCTCTGCAGCGCGTTTGTTTTTATAAATATATGTGATCTGTAAAAGGCGTAGGACCAAAAAATATTAAATAAATCATTGAACTCAGACCAAACGCAATAATTGGACGCATGCAATTTTTGCTCCTCTTCTATGACCGATGTTAATTTGGGTTTTTGCTCTTGGCTGATCAAGATGTTTTTTGCCGTTGTTGTTTCAAAAGATATCTTTTATTTCTGGTTCCTGTGCAGGTTGTCAATTCAGCAGGAAAGTTGAAAAATGTTAAAAGAATTGACTCCCTTAACACATGTGCCTGTTTAGACTGTTGTTTTAACATCATCAAAATGTTGGCTGTGGTCTGGGTCTTGCATCTCTTGTTTGCGACACATACACCCTGGTGAAACCATTTCCTTTAGCTTCTACCTCTCCCTTCTCGTAACACCAGTTGCATCCATTTTCAGCATTAAATTGCTTAGTGTTAGCCACCGAGTCACATACACAGACCAGATTAAACACATACAGATGTAAAGGGAGAAGTAGACGCTAAAGGAAATATTGGAAGGCCTCAAGAGTACAATTTTGTTTTACAGCCTTCCATGCTTAAGTGGCATTTTATCACGTGATTACCTAGCACCTACTACTCCTTATCCAAGCAAAATATCTACTGTTAAAAGATTGCAGCACAGTCAGTACGAAACTGGGGCCCACTATGGTGCCAAAGTGCATTTATTTTTGAAAGCCACAATGGTAACTTGCAAAAGCTCTTCTGTGGCACCCAGGCAGTTACAGAACAAATAGACAATAGCTCAACTCTTTTTTAAAGTATTCCCCGGCTTTTATTTACTGTAAAGACAACAGCGTAAAAAAACAAGCACAGGTGGGTAGAGTACCCAAAATCTGTACTCAAGTTAAAAGTACATATAGCAATCTAATAATTTACTTGAGTAAGAGTAAAAAGTATTAGATGAAAAAACTACTTAAGTAGTTAGTTAATAGTTACTTACAATCTGACTGAAAAGAAGCGTAAGTATATAGATTCTTTAGAAAGGAATGAAATAAAATACAATCCCGTTTTAATTCTTATGTATTTTCTACACTTAAGTAAGGTGTCCAGATATGTGTATGGGAGAGCAGGGGCAAAAGTACCATTTTAAGAAAAACGTAATTTAAAAAAATAATGTTTTAGACAGAGATATTTGTTTGCTGTGGTCAGTAACTCACACGTGTGGTCTATCAATACCAGGTGGAATTTTGAACAAATTAAAAAACGACTTCAGTATAATTTTATTTTGAACATAAGTAGTGAATTGTTATTTGACAGGTGGGTCAAAAGGAACACAACAAAACAAGAAAGATTTTGTGTTACACTTATTTTTAGTAAAAACATGACTATGACCTCGTTAATATGTAACTGCAAACACATTTGGTCAATTATCTTTGTAAAAAATAATGAAATTACATTTTCTTTTTAAGCTTGCATTTCTGTACGCTGAGATGTCAGTTAGTTTTTGTGCACAAAGCATGGCATTATGAAACTATTCTTTTTGACCTCTAAAATAATTTATCAGGAAGTTAGATTTTACATTTTTAAATCTCGGACTTGATGATGGAATGTTTTCTGGACTAAATATAATTTTTCGTTTTATTGTTCTTTTCAGACAGCTTCTTCATGGGGCCTGTCAAGGGGTTGGTCATCAGAGAGAGTAATGTAAAAAGGTTGTTGTGATATTTGTCCTGCCCCTCCTCCACCCGTGTCAGAACTGATATTGACCAGCTGAGCTTATATATAATGATAACTATTATGATTAATAACTATAGATTGAAGAATTTCTTGTCTTTTTACAATGTCCAGAGAGGCTTCCATTTTGGTCCATTCAATTAATGCCCACATTTTGTCTATAATGGCAAAAATACTACAATTTAAAACAGACAGACAGAAAAACAGATAGATAGATAGCTTACCATTAACTTTATTGTTGCTTAATGTTTCCATGGTAACATATTTGCCTACAGTTACCTCTGTTAAGAAATCTTGTGTTACAGTCGGAATTTTATCTATATTTTTCAATACACCATTATTCTATTGTGCCATTTTTTTATGTTCAAGTTTTTTAATTGATGGAAAATTAAGTTTGAGAGTTCGAAGAGCGTGAAGGCTACACATATGCATCCTTTCCTATATATGGGATATTTTTCGAACGAAGGGCTCAGTTCTTGCTTGAAATTCCGAGAATCCTCGACATTGGAACAGTCCTTCGACGGATGTCGATGACGTAGCATCCTTGAAATTCTGGCTTCCAAGGATCCTTCCTTGACATTGATAAACACCTAGTGTCCTTTCAAAAGGCATTTTTGCCTCCTTATAAGTGCACTCCGTGAAGGGTACATGCATAAACAGACAATCCAGATAACAAGAAAATTATTGTTTTCATTGCTTTATTCGCCAAGTATATTTTAATCATCCACACGATGTGACATTATTGCGCTAATCCCTCGAAACTTTACATCCAGGAGCTCTGCTCTATGACGGGATTACAGCGTAGGGATATCACATTCGATTGGGATACAAGGACTGGTTCACGAGCTATATGGAATTTATTGAGACACACAGAAAGTGTTTAAAAACAGTGTTTGTGCCAGTGGATGTGTGTGTGTAACCATTCGCTCTGGTGGCAGCTTTTTCCAGTCACAGATATGTGACCATATGGCTGGCTCAAGAAAGAAGCCTCGCCTCGCTCACTAAAATGACCAGTAGGTGGCGGAACAATACAACCAGTGAAGCGGTTACAATTCTGATATTAGTAGAATGTCACACAAGGCTGGAAAGGGCTCTTAGCCAATAAGATTTGAGAACTAGAAAGAATTGTTACAGTATATAACTTAAGTGTATTTAAGTGTTCATATATTTCGTAGCATGGAATTAATGTTGTTAAATCTTTGATAAAATTTGATAAAATGTGTCATATTGTCTAGGCTTTCAAATTTAAAAAGTAAAAATACTCAAATCATAACATAAAAAAAACCTAACAGCAATTTGGTCTAAATTAACTTTATTGTTATATTAATCTTATAAAACTTATATTAACTTTATAAAGTTTCCTGCATTAAAAAAGCCACAGTAATCCCCTAGTGAAAATACTTAATGAAATACTGACTGTTGTCAAGTGGAAAATAACTGAGAATATTGTCTACAGGTGCAAATGCTTACACTTTACAGACACAATTTTGATAAATGTATCTATTTCATTTAGTTAGCATAAAATAGTGGCCTGGATGAATACACCTTAACTGTCAAACATAATTTAGCTAAAAACATGGTTTATGGGGATTTATCAAAAAGGAAATCCTTGTTAAACCTGCACTAAAGTTAACTGTACATCCCCACAAACCTCCAAAATATCAATCTCATGCAGATTTGTGTAACGGTGATTGAAAGTGTGTGCTTGTTGGCCATTGACAAACACATTGTAATGATGGGGATTGCAAGTGATGGTGACCTGAAACATACAAAACACAATGTAAGTGATTTTTCTCACATCACAAGATGGACCGGTATCACAGACAGGGCATGGATTATGCCAGAACTAATTTTATTTAGTTTAAATATATTTATATTTTATAAATGTAACTTAGACAAAAACAATAATGATGCATTGTGAGACAAAACAATGGCACTGATATATTTTAAGATATGTCCAGCCGGATCTCACAGGAATTCATAAGTATTTTATGAGTTGGCTAATTCATATGGATTTGTACGAAGTGAAGTGTACAAAAAACGTACAACTATAATGAAACCTCACCCCTAATCCCAACATCACAGGGGCAAAAGCAAATCGTACAAAAGGGTACAAGTGTGGTCAGCTTTTGTAAAACACCTCGTAAAACACAAACGAATAGCCATGAGATTGTGTTGGATTTCTTAGATAAGACAGCTAAAACATACATTTTAGTCTGTGACTAAGTTGTCTTTAAAACTGAGCTGATAAACATAAAATAATAATGACCGAAGTCATTAAGAGTTTTGTTAAACATGCAGCAAAGCAATATGAAAAATATCTGCCATATGAACATTTAAATAAAAAATGATCTGTTCAGAAATAACAAAAATGTTTATTTGTCTACCTGAAAAGGTTGTCCTCTTTGGAATGGCATGCCTCCAAACCGTTCCTCTGCATCCCACTTCTCCATCTTATGGCTGTTTCGAACAACCACATTCTCATCAAATCGGGGATTGTAGTGCAATGCAATCCCGGTTCTGTGACACAGGTTAAACGCCAATCTGATAGAGAAAAGCCAAAGTTCAGTAATTTTCATTTTTACACCTTAAGGATGACAGATTATTGAAAATGTTAATAGTGTCAAACCTCTTGGCATTAGGGTTAATAATTCCTTGGATGATAATGTTTTTCCCAGGATATAATCCACCATTGATTATCGTTTTGTATGGGATCGTCTAAACGTGGGTTAAAACATTTAAAGATGTTATTAAAGAGTGTAAATACATTAAAGTGCACAGTCTACAAATACATAAAGCAGAAGTTACAAAACATTTTTTAATTGGAAATATTTATATGGAAACACAAATTATTTAATAAAATTGAATTCGATGTCCACATCATTAAAAAATGTATATAAAAGTGACCTTAAAAACTGACACAAAAAATGTAATTGTGAAATTCCTACAACAAAATAATGGTAATGATAAATCATTGGTCAGCATAGATTTATAAGCTAAAGGAAGTATTAGAGAAAACTAAAAGAAAGCATTACAAACCTAAATAACCCATATGGCATTTAGGTTTATTAAACTGACTTCCTCCAGCAGTTAACATTAAACTACAAGTTATCAACAGCCTGAGGTTAATGTAATGTCAAGAAGTTTAGATGAGTTACGCTTAAATACTACACCAACACTTTATAATTTAATATGTAAAAATATTTTCCTTATCTACACTGTAATTAAAATATGCTGCATGAACAACTTTTTTGTCTATAAAAATATATAAACATACAAATATATCAAATAAAAAAGAGACAATCTGCTTTCAAACAAACAACAAGCAAACAAACAAATCGGGAAAAAACTTTATATTTTTTTTCTCTGCTTATAAACTCTTAAATATGGGTATTTGTCTTCAAAAATACATTTTTTAGCAAAAAGATGAAATAATTGAATTTTTTTAAAGGAATTTTGTTACAGATCAGATTCAAAACGATTATCAAAACATATATAGAGTTTAAAATTAGTAAATACGTTTTGGCTTCAGTTTTTTTCATAAATTGGGTAAGTGCGCCATATAGTGGACAATCGAGGTATTGCAGATTAATATGATTATTCAGAGACACTTTTTGTATGCAAATGTTCTCTCTTAATTGACAAGATAACTCGTCAATGGCGGGGAAAGATTTAAGTTAAGGAAACATAAAAATATATGTTGATTTGACAAAAATGTGCATTTTTAATCCGGCATCTCACTCCAAGAACTGCTGGTGTAGTTCTTCAATGTTTGTACAGTGTAAGAATTGAAGAACTGCTAAATTCAGCATTTAGTGTCAGAATATATGTCTGAATATGTTTATATATTCATAGTTGTGCTGATTCATGTGAATGTGATATAATTTGTGTTAAATGTTCTTACATAGCCGACTGCAGATGGGTATGAAGGAAACTGAGAGGAGAGGGAAAAAAACATTTTATCAATTATGTATACGAGAAAATAACACTGTGATCACACAACACTGACTGAAAATATATGTAATACCAAAACATTTTACATGACTTACCCCACATACAGGAGGTATGGCCTGCTGAGGCTGTAAAAAATTAACTTAATTGTTTATGACAGGTAAACTTCAATAAAATTGTCAACTTTTTTTCTTTTGAACGATTAGCCAGGCTTCCACACCTAACAAATAAACTTGAAAAGATAACACATAAAGCGGCTTCAAAAGATGTTGCAAAACATACAGGGTATAGTACTATCTTCTCAACAGTATAGAAACAATGTGATACATGATTAAAAAAATTGTAAAATGAGGTGCCGGAAAAATATCGTAAAATAACGAGCGCAATAAATTACAGAATTTTTTCGTAATACAAAAATACAGTAGTTTTTTCTGTAATTTTACAATACTTACAGGAAAACCGTGCTGTGGAGGTAAAGCCTGCCAAGAGAAAGTTGACCATATTACTAAAATACATTAAATATATACTTTCAAACACACAATTATGATAAAACAGTAGCCCAACTTTGAAACTTAAAAATGAAAGAATATATCCATTATATAAAATATCAAACAAGGTGCCATTTATTTTAAAGAAAGATTTTAAGCATTATTTTTAAACAAATACAAAAAGTAAAATACATTTTTCACAATTACTGTAGAACAAAAGTGTCATCACTATTAAAAATAGAAAAACCATTTTTGGCTAAATCTGAAAAACCTTTCTGTTTCAAAACGGATCTGGGAGTGTACTGTACTGAGAACTCAGACTGTAAAAAAATTCTGTAGAAATTACAGTGCAGCTGGTTGTCGGTAACTTGCCGTAGATTTAAATTTATGTTATTTACTGGCAACATTTTGTTCAAAGTTAAATGAACATCAAACAAGTCTTTGTCTTTAGAGTAAAACTTAAAAAACAGCCTCATGCAAAGCATTCTGGGAACCAGAAAAAATCAAACTTTTTCGTTTTTTTGCTTCAAATTTTGTTTCCCAGAATTATTGTTATTTTAGTTTTACTCTGTAAAGACAAACAAAATGTTGCCAGTAAATAACATAAATTTAAATCTACGGTAAGTTACCGGCAACCAGCTGCAAGTCATTTCTACTGATTTTTTTTTACAGTAGATATATGAGAAGTCCTCTGCTGATTTAACAGTAAAATATTGCATTATTAAAGAAATTATTTCTAAAAAACAGGTTTCTTACCGGGTTGTAAAACGGCTGTTGCTGATTAAATGCCATTCTTACAGTTCTTACAGTATGTAGACCTTCAGCTACTGCTATTTAAGACTGATCACCAAATCTCTAAGTGATGATATGATGAAAAGAGAACAAGGTAATAATTAAAGAGGAACCACCCACAGACGGCTTCAGGTTCCTCCATAAAACCAGGAAACTACATAAACTGCTTTAATAAATAACCAGCAATGGTTTTCTGAGTGTAATATGATTGTAATAATAAAAGTTAACATATTTAACAGATTTTTATTACCTATTTTAGAGTAGGTAATAAAAATAGAGTTGGTTGAAAAAAGAAAGTTTAAAGCTAAAGGGTTTAACAGATGCAAATTGCCATTATTAGCAAACCTTTCTAAAAAAAAAAAAACCCTTTTCATGCTTTTAAGCCTATGATGCTTCAATTTCCCCTTTGATCAGCATGGTCTCTTGTGTAATGAAGTGGTAAATATGTATCAATAGCCATATGACAGTCATGAGACCTCTGATAAAGTCTCTGACCAAAGTGCAAGGAGAAGAAATGTGTTGCATTTCAACTAAAACAAAACAAACAAAAATTAAAAACACAACAACTAAGTAAAATTTATCTTACAGCCGCTATCACGAAGGTGAAAAAATGTTTTATTGTTTTTCAAAGTTAAAACAACATTGCTACAGATAAGTGGTCACAAGCTTTACAAAAATATGATTTCATACATTAAAAACACAATCTCATCCTAGAAATGTACATTTTAAGTTTGCGATACTTTTTTATATCAAGGGCTGTACAACAGGAGTAAAGTACCGTTGAAAATATTTCAATGAAAACATATAAAATTTTGTACAAATAAAATAAGAATTTTTAGCTGTAAAATAAATAAAGTTTTTCCGTATTCATTTGAAGTTGTCTGTCGTTTTGCAAACATTCACCGCAACCTTTCACATAAAGTTCTCTCGTTGTTCATAACACCACAAATAAATCACCCAAAACTTTAAAGGCTCACACACTTTTTCTGACACACGCACACACACATAAACTCAAATGAGAGGTATTATCAGAAGTTTCTGAACGATGTCCAGGTGTATATATTACATCTTGTTAGGATCCTCAGTTTGTGATAAGGTTTGATTACCATCTAGAAAATTATTTCTATAACTTCGTCCCGATTCTGAGACAAAATCTGTGACATTTGTGGCCAGATAAGATGTTTACACAACTGTAGAAATACAATACAGTTCATTACCATAAGAGCACTACGGAGGACAATGAATTGCAACAATATCACTCATGGCAATGTCTTTCTCATCCAATCAGACATCAGGAGAGATCTCAGTCTATTCACAGATGAAAATGAGACATCACAGAATGGAAATCTGCTAACTGAATTAAAGTGCCAGCATATTTTACATTTACAAACACAGTTCATTCAAAATATGAACATAAATATGAACATTGTAATGATCTGTAAGACACTCTTTATCATGGGTTTACTTTGCTTTCTTTGAATAAAACAGGCAAGTTATTGTTAATAGCAGATGTGTTCAAATCGTCATATTTGTAGATGTAAGGACAGCGAGAGCGGAGACCCTGACTGCAGTGCTCACGCAAACAGTGGTGATGCCAATCGCTGCACATACAGCCAATCAGCAAACAGAAGAAGAGAGGACAGTATGTTCAAAGGTAAAGAGTCATAAGAGGGAGAGCATTGAAGATGTAGATAGGTTTGAAGTGAAAATGATAAAGGTTTTGACATCAGGATAGAGACAGGAACAGGAGATGTGTGGTTTTGCCCAATCCCAATGCAGAGACAGAACCACAGATAAAGAGGAGGAGACAAAACATAGACATTAAGACATGTTTCCCATCTCTTTTACTTTTGTTTTACATTGTGTCTGTATTGTATTACATTGTACACCATTAGTAGGGTGACCATACGTGCCAATTTCCCGGGACGTGTACTGGCCAGGATTTCGGGTGCGTCTTCCGGTCGACCGCATATGTCATAGAGGTTCTGACATCTCAGTTAAAAACATATACAGTACAATCATTGTAGATTTATTATTACCTTGAAATAATACATCTCGATGACATATGCGGCACCGAAATCCTGGCCAGGACGCTTCCCGGGAACATAGCACGTATGGTCACCCTAACCATTAGATTTGTTGTTTTTACTATATCATTAGTGACCATATATAATTTTTTCAAAGTGTTTTTTTTTTGGAACGCAGTCTGAAAATATAATTTGTTGCAAGTATTAAAAAAACTAAATAAGTTAAAGTGTGAAGTATTGAAGATGAAATCCTAATTTCTAATCTAATGACTCAGGACTTCTTATATGGAGACTGATGTGTTTTAGTGTCAATAGGTCACCCTAAATACCAACTTTAACCTAAAAAAGCTATTTTGTGTACCTATGGTCTGTTTTTTTTTTGTTTGTATCTTAATATAGAGAGCAAAATAAATATGGATGGTCAATAAAAACAACAAAGCAGGTGGTCACCTAAGACTTTTGCACAATAATTATAATCTCAGAAGAAAAGGTATAAGAAGGTACAAAAGTTGTCATTGTGGTGTTACGTTTTCAAAAAGTACACTTTTGTACCTAAAAGGTGCATATTGGTACCTTAAACGTACACATTGATACCTTAGAGATACTTATCTGTACCAAAATGGTATACATTAGGACCTTTTTAAAAGGTAACATCTGAGTGACAACTTTTGTACCTTAATTCTGAGATTGTTTATACTCAAAAAAGGCATGTTCGCTAAAAAAAAAAAAAATTTTTTGTGTGTGTTTCAATCTAATATTGCTTGCTTGCTTTTCAGCAGTCATGCAAATGCAGAGCCTACAAGAGGCCTGTGTGACTAACCAAAGTGTAACAGGTTATAACTACTCATATGCAGAACATAACCTTTAATAGTTAAAGGATAAATAAGAGCATTTACACACTGCCAATCTGTTCACTCATACAGGCAAAAACATCACAAACACATTCACTTGTCGCATACAGTCATTTACTGCATGCAGCGTAAGACATAACATTTCACAAAATAAATGACACAGCACCCGTCTTCTTGATTCCATGCACAACGTCCTTGCAACACGCGTTGAAATAAAAATCTAACAGTGTAAAATTAGGATGGTTAAAAAGGCTCAGAATAAAAAAGAATGCAAATGTCAGCTCAAACCAAAGCAGTCGGTTAGTTTCCATGCTCCCTCAATGACTCCACTGAAGAGCTTGCTCTTTTCCCATCTTTAATGGAAAAATGGGTAATGAGTCTGCACCATGCCAGCGTTTCAGACTAGGATACATACTCCTCAGGCTTCCAGAAGTGTCCAGGGTGCGAAAGTCTGCGGTTGAGCTTAGGAAGCTTTTCTAGTAAATCCGACAGCTGAGTGAATGTCGGTCTGTCCTTAAACTCATTGGACCAGCAGGCTGACAGGATCTCCTACAGGATGAGGACAATGGACAATTAGATCATGTATACACTGTATATAGACTTCTGAGTACCGTATTGTCCCGAATACAAGATGACTTTTTTCATGAAAATGCCTTACAATAAACAATGTTGTCTTATATTTAAGTTATAGAAGAATGCAAGTCAAATATGGTAGGTGGCGCCAAATACACATAAACAAGTTCACCTTGACTGAAGCAACCTGATAAACTAGAGTTGTTTACAGTAAAGCAGACTTCTACTGTTAATGAAATATTGATATGCTAGGTGGTTTTTCACAATGAGATGGACAGCCTAGGCTAACCAGATGGACTCCATATGGTACTGTATGCCATATGATAAGCGCCAAATGCATTTACTACACATATACCATGTATATACAATTTGTAAGTACAGTAGTTACAGTATAGCTACACTATAAGTACCGGTCATCAAATTACCATGTAGATACTCAAAAGTAAGTACCACAGATTTGTCTGTAAGCACAACATATTTATATACACAACATGTACTGTAAAATAAAGTGCTACCTGCATGGTATTATATCCAGCTGGTTACTTTTTTCCATGATTTAACCAGCTAAGCTGTATATTTTAAAGCAACACTATGTAGTTTTTTTACCTTTAAATAATGTCTCTAAAATTATTTCAGTGATAGAACAACTTTTAACTGGACAAATTGTACTGTTGCTGCAACCTGAGCAGCCTCCTAGCTGCTACAAGCACACTCTGAAAGTGGCGGTGGAGGGTAGGAAACACAGCCCCGCCCCTCCCCTTGCCTGCAGAAGAGTGTCTGATACCAGGCACTGTTGCGCTTTTCAACCACATGGGGGAGCTGTAAGTCATTTTTACATGGAAACTACATTGTGTTGCTTTAAGTTAAGAAAGCAAACAATATGCGGCTGTCGACTACATTAACATATCCAACAAATAAAAATATTTTTTCAGTTAATTTTTATCTTTTTATTATTACTGCAATACACTCATATAATTAATATATTTTTATTCATTCATTTATTTTATTTAACGCATTTTCATGGTTCAGTATTGTTGTATTATTACTTTTGTAATAAATTCCCTTTGAGTGTAATGTGTTGTGTTTTTATCCATTTTAAAAAGTATTGGTCGATTAATCGGTTATCGGCAAGTACGGACCAACTTAGTTATCGGTATCGGTTAAATTCACTATCATTCAACCTCTACTGTAAATTAGAAATAGTTGATAAAAAATATCTGGTATAACATCAATTGTGACCTTGTCTGTGAAATCCATGATAAAATCTCAATCAAATATGACATTAACTCTTTCCCTGCCATTGACGAGTTAACTCATCAATTTAAAGAAAATGCTTCCCTGCAAATGACAAATTTTTCCCCCGGCAATTATTCCGCTGTTATCCACCAGGTGGTGTTCTTACCCAACGTATAAAACCCGGATGTATTCCATTAGGGCAAACAGTCGCTCTGAATCTGATCTGTATCAAAATTCCTTCACAAAAATGCAATTATCTCACCTTTTTGCTCAAAATTTGCTATTTTTTAAGAAACCTACCCATATTTGAGAGATGATAAAAAAAGAACAAATGAAGGTAGGATAAATAATTTTTTGTTAGTTTGTTTGAAAGCAGAGAGTCTGTTCTTTAAATTTATATATTGTGTGTTTATATATTAAAAGAAGAAAATTTTCTGGAAACCATTAAACTTTTTGAAAATCATAAAAAATGTTTGCACTGGCATAAAAAAACACAGGTGGGGAAAGAGTTAAAAGCATCAAAATTTGATTTCAGTCTTTGACATGGCCTTGTTCAGTCAATATGAAGATATCAAGGTTAGGAATAACCAGTTTTTCTTTAATTGCCCCCCCTCACAGTATCTGAGTAAGACTTACCGTGACCTCCTTGCCCAAGCTGGTGCCCTTCTGGGCCAATAACCTTTTGATGCCTTCCCCACTTCCTAGCATCCATATCAAAGGCTCAGCCGGTTGGTTTGTAATGGGCCAGTCTTTGGCTTGAAGCTCATACCAGATAGTGCTGAGACAAATAAACACATTCAAAGAATCAATGTAAGCACTGGGTTGCATAAAATACTGTCATATTAGAACCTATACAAGTATATTGTACAGATAAAGTAAAAATGTTTACTTTCTTTAATGACATAACACCAGACCCATTGTCTTATGTTTTAAACAAAGCAAACAATGAAACAGATCAAAGATGTGACCCAGTCTGTGAAACACATGACTAAGGTCATGTGTTTTCTACATAAATTCATCCTATATAATGTAAAGAATGTTCTGTGAAAATATAACATTGATATCTTGTCATGTCAAAGATTGAAATTAAAGTAAAATCACATTATGAGACTTTAGCCTGGATTTCACAGACAGGGTCACATGTATGAGTCATGACAGAAAGACAGAGATGTGTTTTTTACCCAAAAGCATAAACGTCAGCAGCGTTTGAAAATGGCAAACAGTCTTCGTGTTTTCCTGGTGTCATCTTTCGCACGATCTCAGGAGCAAGATAATAAATCCATCCTCGAGGAAGTTTCAGTTCATTCTCTCTCCTGTACACAAACAAATTCATGAGGATTTGAATGAAACGAGTGATTAATATACGGTTGATGAATTCATGCATGTGATCTACCTGTCTTCTTGCACAACACCAGACATCCCAAACAAGCCAAAATCTGTGATGACCACTTTGTTTGAATCGTAAAACACATTTTTTGACTTCAGATCTTTATGCACGATTCCCTTTGCATGGAGGTAGCCCATTCCCTGTTAAAAAAAAAAATGAACAAAAATAAATTACGTTTCATAACCCATTGTTCCCACTGTAAATGTGACACATTGCAGAGCAAAAGAAGACATTGTTTGTTTTATTTATTTCTTCACCCCATTCCAGCAATTATGGCGATATTAATGGCGAGAACTGGTTAATCTACATTGATACAAGTTGGCATCTCAAATTCACCTAACCTGCATGTGGGAAGTGGGAAGAGGGGACATCAGCAAAAAAAACAGAAGTCATTTCAGAGGCAGAGGAATAGTTTCAATATTTTTCCTGTTTAAAACTTGACCGTTCTGTAGTTACATTGTGTTCCAAGACCGACAGAAAATTAAAAATTGCGATTTTCTAGGCAGATATGGCAAGGAACTATACTCTCATTCTGGCGTAATAATCAAGGAATTTGTTGCCGTACCATGGCTGCAGGAGGCGCAATGATATGACGCAGCACCCAAAATAGTCCCCTTGGTAACTTTCAATAGGGGGGACTATTTTCAGGCACTGCGTAATATCAGAAGAGTTAAGTTTTAAATAGGAAAAATATCGAAACTCTTTGGTCATTTTTGAGCGCAATGCTAATGGTCTAATCAGATTCAATGGATTATGCTAAGCTATGCTAAAAGTGGTACTGCCAGACCGGAGATCAGCTGAATGGATTCCAAAACGGTAAAAAGCAAATGTTTAAGTCTAGGGGAGCTGGAAAATGAGCCTATTTTCAAAAAAAGTGGAGTGTCCCTTTAAGTTTTGATAATGTGGAACTATAAAATCAAATAAGAGCAGGAAAAAGAATTACAAAAGACAACTTTGACAGCTAAACTGGCTCTGGCTGAATTTAACACTACATACCTTTACGATTTCCTGAGCAATTTGTCGTATCTTGTTGATGTCGAGTTTAGAGTCTCTGACAACCGAGTACAGCGTTCGTCCTTTACAAAAGCTGCGATAGAAAAACATCAATGAAAAACAATTACAACACATTCTGAGGCACACACAAACACGTTTGTATTATCTGTTATATGCGGTTGCCGAAATAGCCCCCTAACCCCTTATTCACTATACCCTACATTAGTTTACTAATATAGTCCACTTGACAAGTGAGTAAATTCGGACACTAAGCACTGGTAGTGCTGCGGGCGCCATCTTGCGTTGAGATGCGAAAGTTCATTTTGGACGTGCCACACTGGTCGTTTCTCAAACAGAAGGCTGCATCCTTCGGAGGTCACATTTGTAGGCCGCATACGTCATAACGACTGTCTTATTTCAGAATAGTAACAATTATAACGTTTACTATTATACTAAGTTAATGGTAAATTGTTGTAATATGCGTATGACTTGCGAATGTATTGCTTAGTTAACTGAAATAAACTAGGCTTGATGATGACGTATGCATCCTGCATATGTGACCTCCGGAGGATGCAACCTTCCGTTTGAGAAACGGCAACTGTGAAGGGACAGTAGGGGCTAGCAGTTGAGTGTACATCGGTTGTCATTATTGCTGTGCATTATAGGATTGAGTAAGTGCACTTAATAATGTCTATTATAATATTTCGGACACTACAAAATAGCTGTCCCTAAAATAGTGCTCTATTAAGGGGATCGCATACCGGCCACGCAGCTCAGCGCCGCGCCGCACCACTCTAAAAAAACAAACACTTTGTTTTCTATGAGTATACGCACACCGGTGCCACCAGGTGGCGCCTGTCCGCGCCGCCCAGCTGTGACTCAGGAAGTTGCTCAAATCCGTATCGTGCCACACAGCGCCACTAACATAGTTTAACATTAAATAACATCATATTTGTCTCAAATCATTAAGGATTAACATTGGCTGCTAACGTATATTTTGCATTTTGAAGTAGACGCTATCTGACGAAGCTCACGCTATTTAATCTGCACTTCTGGTTTACAAAACCTCCGAGTTGTCCTAGACGCAACTCGACGCGGCGCGACGCTGAGCTGCGCGGCCGGTGTGCGACCCCCTTTAGCCTACTACTTAGGGTAAAAAGGATCTATTTCAGACACAGCAATACACTCCAGTACATATTTGAAAATTTTAAAACCCACATATACATTTTTCCTTAAACTGTATACCCAACATACCCACATTTATTTAAAATCACTAAAACATTAAGGGAGTTGACTGAAGTTAACCTGGTGATGATGGCCAGATGAGGCGGGTTCATGCAGGCCCCCATAAACAGCACCACGTTCTCATGTCGCGTTTGTCGATAGTTCATCACCTCCTTCTTGAAAAGCTTCAGGTGCTCCTGGTTGTTTCCGTCAATCTCTAACAGGCGAACGGCCACCTCCCCGTGCCACCGGCCTCGGCACACTTTACCCCAGCGCCCTTTACCGATGAGCTCTCCGAGCTCCAGCTGCTCGAACGGTATGTCCCACTCCTGCAGATAAACGCTGGTCTGGCTGTGCTTACGGGATATATGGTCCTTCCAGTAGCGTCTGGAGCTGGGCAGATCGTCTAGCTCATCGTCTTCACTTTCATCACCTGATTCCTCCTGGTCTTGAACATCCTCCTCTTGTTGCTCTTCATCGCATTCTTCATGCTTAAAGATAAATGAAATAAAATATGTGATTAATATTATTAAAAAATGTATTGTTTGCCTATCATGAAATATCTTTATTGTAGAAGGTATTCTGTTTTTAGCAACTTGTTCTTAAAGTGTGGTTATACAGGGCTTGAAAAAAAACCTGATTATACAAAGGAAAATTTGTCTTAAAGTTTTAAAGAATTTTCACTGCTTTATTTGTAAGGGCCCTTTAAAAGTCTGCTAATGGAATATTTAATTTCACAGTTTATATCCAAAGTGACTATACATTTAACCAGTTTGTATGACCTTTAGCAATGCTATGGCAATGCTCTAACTGAGCTATGGGAACACAAATGACTTACAAACACTTTTAATTCCCTTAAGTCTTGTAGCACTTACCACAGCTTCATTTTGGCCTGTTGACACCTGGCTGATGTGACCGTCCACCTGGTCTGCCTCTCTATATTAAGAAAGCAAACAATAGACTCAGCTGACTTCTATTGCAAACTAGTTATGAAACCACTTCTTGTTTCACTAGAGGTCATTATACTACCACAATATTTTCACATGATTTGGTGTACATGACTCATTCATGAACAATGACCAAAAACATTAGGACACTTCATAGTTCACAGAAGTTCGCCATTTTTTATTGTTTTGGGTCAAAACATTAGCAAACACAAGCATTAGGATGTTTCATCTTACCCTGTGTTGTTACATCCGTCCGGATGTGTGGAACCGGATATCTCTGTCAGAAAACACAAAGATTTTTCTTCAGTTTGTGATTTATATACACAAAGAACATGTAATTGAGTTTAATGCTTTTCCATCGAAACCCTTTGAGAAGTGTGCTGAATTTTCAACGTGTGTTTGTTTTTAAAATGTTAAGATTTATTTAAAGGTGCACCAAGTAACTTTTATCACTTAATAAACTGTACCTAAACAAAAAGAATAGGTGTTTTACAAGTATGTTTAAAGGTGCCATAGAATAAAAACTGTATTTACCTTGGCATAGATCAATAATAAGAGCTCTGTGCATGGTAATGACATATTGTGAGCCTCAAACGCGTTTGTTTTCTCATTTTTATGTAAACCTCGTGCATCCAAAAGACCACTGGAAAACAGGCCAATCTCAACATTACACCAATTGCGATGTCACAGTCGAGATGTGCGCCATTAAATTACACATTAAATTAATTACAAAGATGTTAAAATGTTTACTAATGTGAGCTACTGGCATGAGCCTCAGACCAGAGCCAATCAGAGCAGAGCTCAATATTATTAATTATGACCCTTCCAAATAGGGCAAAATAGACCATTTCATTCAAAAGACAAATCCTAGGGTTGTAAATGGACATGTAAAAATGTTTTTGGATAATTTTTGCACTTAATAAAGTAACATACCTTCTTTGTAAATATCAAAGAACAAGTTAAAAGATTATTTAAATGCATTCTTTGGCACCTTTAAGTGTTTAATGCTTTTTTGGTATTACTTTACAATAAGGTTGTATCTGTTAATAATAAGTTAATGCTTTAGCTAACATGAACTAACAAAGAGTGATACTTCTAAAACATTTATTAATCTTAGTTCATGTTGTTTTCATCATTAATTTATACATTTTTTAAAGCTGTAACTTTTAACATTAGTTGATGCACTAATATGGAGTTTTGGTAACTTTCCATGTAAATCACAAATTTGAAGAGTCAATTGTCGATGAAGCTACTGTTTGTATACAGTGTGTATAAATTAATTGTACAAACAATTTCTTTTAATTCCTAAATTTTCCAACTTGGAATATTTTAAATAATTCCCAAGCTTTGCAACCCTAGCATTAACTAACATTAACAATTATTATCAATGATTGCTCATTGTTACTTCATGTTAGCTAATGCATTTAACAATGTTAACAAATACAACCTTATTGTGAGGTATTTAAAGCCATTTTATTTACGTTGATCTAGCAGAATACGCTTAGGTTACTCACGTAACCCCGGTTCCCTGAAATAACGGGAACGAAGCATTGCGTCAGTTAGCTGACGCTATGGGGGAAACTCCTGTTTACTCCGTGACTGAAGCCTATTGGTTAACGTCTGTACAAAGTACAGACCAATGACGTTTGAACCCGCGCGCGGGAGGAACGCGTCCTTATATAAGCGCGGTTCAATCGTCAGGAGCTCATTATATTCGACTGAAGCGCGCAGCCGAATAACACTCGCTGCGTAGACGTTTGTAGCACGGCAAGAGACGCAATGCTTCGTTCCCGTTATTTCAGGGAACCGGGGTTACGTGAGTAACCTAAGCGTTCCCTTTCAATACGGTTCACTTCGCATTGCGTCAGTTAGCTGACGCTATGGGGGAACGTAATCCCATCACGCCGTGCATACACAACGTACTGAAGTGCCTTACCGGAGAGACACTGCGTGTGGCCCTATACCCGGCATATTCACAGCTTAAAAAGCAAATGTGTAAGCACCATATAAATTGTTGACGCGCACACGGTGGGGTTTTAAACGCACCGGGGGCACATAACATAGCACAAGACGGCGAGGTACCGAGCGCGCCGCGGCTGTGCGAGATAAGTAAATTCAGAGTCACGTTGGTGAGCTCGCTGAGCGCACCGTGGTGTACACATAAAACGCATGAGCGTGCATGATTGAGCCGAGAGAACCTGCGCTCGTAGGGCAGGGACGTCTAAGCTGTACAATCTGACAACGTAGACGGCGAAGACCAGCCGGCCGCGTAGCAGATATCAAATATAGATATAGATACCCCTGTAGACCAAGTTCATGAAGAAGCCAAACTCGCAGAGAGTGGGCTCTATATAGGACATAGCTCATAGAGGGGCGTGAGCCAGTGCGATGGTTTCAACGATCCATCTAAATAACCACTGTTAGCAACAGACATACGTAGTGAGTGATCTGCGAAGCTCACGAACGGCCGATCTGACTATAATATGCGGCAGAACGGTTCGTAGCGTGGGATTATACAGATACCACAATAGTGTGAACCCAGGTGCACCCTCGAGCGCATCGGGATGCATATAGGTAGTATTATAGTGCACAGATCGGTGAGCTTTCCAAGCGCGCCGTAAATGTGTATTGACTATAAATTGCACGGGCACAGGTGAACACTTGAATACATCGTGAATGCATATAGATGAATCAGAGTGTTATAATGCACAGGCCGGCAAGATTCTCGAGTGCGCCGTCATGTGTTCTGATAATAAATTGTGCGCACACGGGTGAACTCTTCAGTGCACCGTGAATGCGTATAGATAAATCAGTGCACAGAACGCGCCGTGAATGTGTACAAATATGATTGATGAACGTAACGGTGGGCACCCAACGCACCGTGAACGTACACAGATGAACAACAATGTATGTGTCACAAATCATAACACAGCTGTGTATACAGGTGAGCTTTCCCAAGCGCATCTTATTGTATACCAAAATGCTATAGCGTGTACATGTGAGCTTCTCTAAGCGCACGGTGGACGCATATAATTAAAAACCATATCGTGCATACAGGTGAGCTAATGGGCGCACCTTTAATGCAACAAACCTCAGTAGTGCGAAGCAGGGATGTCGAAGCTGTAAACTGACAACTTGGACGGCGGGGACCAGCCGGGCGTGTCACAACTGTCAAATGAGAAACCTCTAAGACCATGCCCATGCTCTAAGACAAGTGAGCATAATTGTCACGGGAGGTGATAACGTCAATGATCCATAAATAGCCTGTATTGACAGGTGCTCTAGTGAGTGATCTGTGACGCAGATGAACAGCTGATCGTCTGATGTACGTCAGACGTATGTGTCATCCAGGACCTTGGACAGTTCCAGAGCGCTGTGCCTCGGGCACCGTCCGCATCTGAGAAATGACAGGCTTATGAATAAAGTGAATGGCCAGCCGTAAAAGCATGGTTCGCTGTTACCGCCGCCGTCCGCATCTGAGAGATGACAGGCTTGTGAATTAAATGAATGGTCGGTCGTAAAAGCGTGGTTCGCTGTTATCACGGCCACATAGATATAGGTAGGGGAGAGAGCCGCCGTGCCTCTAGAGTGAGGAGAAAAGTGTACCACCCATGATTCGCGGGGGGTTTAGACTTTCAAATGTCACTAGACAGAATGGATCAGACTTTGCATAAGGACGCCTCGTGAAAGGGGTCCTAGCAGCTTGTGTCAATGTGTCATAAGGCACGTAATGTAGGTTGTGTCCCACGGATGCCATCTCCGCACGCCCATCGTAATGGGTTAATATTGGTTTAAGCATGAGATGCGTATCACTCTGATTGAACATAGCTTATAAAGCGATGCAATGAGTTTATAAAGGAGATGACTCGTCAGCTTGTTCAGGGGGCGAGATCTCAGTCTGGTTCGGTAAATAATGAAACCACCGTAGATTGCCCGACCGCATTATCACAATAACACGGTCGAGAGTGCTGCAGTGCTAAATCATCCTCTTAATGTACCGTATTCACAGTACAAGGTGATTTATATGAGACAAACGGCGTTCCACGCGCCGAAGGCTGATTGCCGTCGTAAAGCGTGTTCAACCCACAGCAAATGCTGGGCTAGCTCGTAATGACAGCACTTCATGCAGCAGTGTGTAACTTAAGCAAGCTTCCCGGCCGTCAGCTCGGGGCGGGACCTTTGCTTAGTCAAACTGAAGTGGACTTATGAACAATGCCACGATATTCAGCTTTCTGAGGCTCGTTAGAGGGGTACGTGCGCCCGTCTTAAACGAGATGCCGCGCGCGTCTGACTGTGCGCGCGCTTTAAGCTTTGAAACTTATTGTGGCGGGTAGCAAGCTCACTTGAGGTTGATATTACCCTTAATATCTCCGAGTATTGGAGCGGAGGTGTGAGCGTCTTCGGATCCGCTAATATAAATCAGCTATATGGCCGAAAAACGTCATAAACCGCTTGGCTGTAAGCCTTTGAGTGGCCGTCCGGAGAGGGCGCGATTCAAACGCTTGGAGCCATGCAAAAGTCTGAGGCTGTCCTTCCTCTAGGAAGAGAGAATAACAGCCGTAAGACCGTGCTCGTTTGCGCCATCAGCATCGTAGCGGAGAAACTGAGGTGGGCTGCGAGCGAATTTGGCAGAAAGGTGTTAGAGACACCGTACAGTCGTGGGGTGTCAATACACAGTATATGGCCAAACCGGGGTTTTTTCGGCTAGCGTCGATAGAATTATGGACAGCGGGCCGTGTGTGCGTATTACTGATTGCTTGTCAGTAAGGCGATAAAGTGTTTAGAGACACCGTACAACCGTGGGTGTCAATACACAGTATAGTAAGCACGGAAATTACTCTTTTTAGAGGAATTAAATACCGTTCGCCACTATAGTGAGGTCGCATAGCCGACAGTATTACACAGTATGTTTGGATAAACAGCACACAGCAAACATTTCAGGGCAGTCCAGTCGAGGCGCGACATAACCCCTTTTTCCCAGACAGTTTCGTTCTCTGTTGATGCAGCTATGCTGCGGAGACCAGAGCTCAGCCGTTCAGGTGCACAAGCTTCAGTAGTGACGGTGACCGAACGGCTCACGGAGCAGGGTAGTATGTCTAGGTAGTTTAATGTCAGACTGAACCCATCGCAGAGAGGAAGTCTGCCGCGAGGCCCGCGGTTTTGCCGTTTATTAAAAGGGCAGAAAAACCGGGTATATATATATAAGAATGTACCAATATTCAGCGCACTGATATAGGACGGGACTGAATAAAGGGAGGTATTCGGGCCTCAGTATATTATAAACAAATTCGTTCTGCCTCTGATTCCGTCTAAACCAGAGAGAAATGACCAGGCAGACGAAAAATGAGCTATCTGAAGTGAGATCGGCTCAGGCCAGTAAAGCTCTATAATAAGTGTTTTAGCGCTCCAATAGAGGCGTGTCCGCCTTATCGAGCAGACGAATGAGATCGTGCCGCTCCAGGAGGGGAGGGGCATGAAGCTCTCTTATAATGAGTGTTCTTGGTGCTCCAATAGCGGCGAATCGGCCCTATCGAGCAGACGAATGAGATCGCGCCGCTCCAGGAGGGGAGGGGCATGAAGCTCTGTAATCGTTGAACACTGGACAGCTGCATTTAGAGGCAGCGAGCCGTAATACCGCGTGCTAGCTAAGCCGTTAAGAGACCTCACCACTGTGGGGAAAGGAGCGAGGGACTCCGCGAGCGTGGAGCACGAGTGGCTGTGCTATGACAGAGACAGGGGCAGACCGCCCGTGTTTGCTTGTCGTATGCATCTATCCAGGTCTACGGTTCCCCGCTTGTTCATCTCAACAAGAGAGGAACGGCAGAGGGGAGCAGCAACACAGACAGAACAGCCATGCGTCGTGACGGTATCACCCGATGCACTCGGGGGATTAATATATGTGCCAGAGATCTCGCCACTGAATGTGAGAGGAGCGAAGGGACTCTGTAAGCATGAACGGTTGCGGTGTGACAGAACACAGGGGGGGTTAGTCCGTGTGTGCTTGTCTATGCATCCATCTAGTCTCATGGCTCGCCGTGTGTTCATCCCGGCGAGAGAGGAACAGCAGGGGGAGCACGAAACCTGGATAAGACAACCAAAGCATAAGCGCGGTCCCGGCGTGGGAGGTGCCAGACCGGTAACGCGCTCGGAGGAAATTCATAGCAGAGAGGCTCACTGAGCCGCTGTGCTGGACGCTATTACAACAGCGCCTGCTCTTTTAGCTTATAGCTTTATATTAAAAATATTGATCTTACCGGGCGGCCGCAGGGGAGACCTCGTCAGGCGTGTGTCCGCTGCACAGGGCTCGAACCACGGCAAGCGAAGGCTATCTTAGGTTCTCGGCCGGAAAGCGGCAGGGGAAGACGCTAGACCTGGACTCTGCTATCTTCGGTTCTCAGCCGGAAAACGGCAGGGGAAGACGCTAGGCCTGGACTCCGCTGCAGGGCTTTTGTCAACGGCGAGGTAAGGCTTCTTCTTTTTCTTCGGAGCAGCGAGAGGTTCGCGCTGAAGGAGAAAATAATGAGCTCCTGACGATTGAACCGCGCTTATATAAGGACGCGTTCCTCCCGCGCACGGGTTCAAACGTCATTGGTCTGTACTTTGTACAGACGTTAACCAATAGGCTTCAGTCACGGAGTAAACAGGAGTTTCCCCCATAGCGTCAGCTAACTGACGCAATGCGAAGTGAACCGTATTGAAAGGGAACTGCTGCTCACTACAGTTTATCAATGTAATGACCCTATGATTTGGTAACAGTTGACCAACATCACTATCATGCTGTAAAAAATATCAAATTAACATATATTTTTATGTAACTTTACAAATTAAGTCAAACAATTTCAACTTGTAAAAACAAGTCAAAACTTTATATAGTAGGTTAAATGGAAGTTGTTTTAATTTCAAACAGCATTTTTTACCGTGTGCACAGTGAAACAAAACCGAAACGATACTTAATGCACCTTTAAAATGATACACCTGGAAAATGTCTGTGTTTGTGTTCTTGTTCATTGTTTTGTTGTCACAGCAAAAGAGGCAAACACAAAGAGCGAAATACACAAAGTAATTCCCAAAGACGACCAGCAGGAGGCACAAGAAGCACACTATTTGCAACAATCTTAAATTGTGGATTCAACTATAGTTGAGTCGTCTCAAAATGTCAGTGACAACAAGGAATGTATACACCACACCTGAAGGGTAAATAAAAAAAGTTTTGTGGGGAGGAGGATAGTTAACTCACCGGGGAAGACAAATTGTTGTCTTTGCTGAAAGTAGTAGGCAGCTAATGTGCAAAAATTGTCAGCAACACACAATGAAACAAGAAAGACTTGGTTACACAAGCAGTCCTAGTTGTTTAGTTTTATCTACAAGTTAAGCATCAGCATAAGTTGCGAAAGGTTTGCTTCAGAGAGTGGCGTTAAGACAGGTCAGTTAGGTTAGTAGACATTCATTATGAAGCACTGAAGGACAGACAAGAGGTGCTAAAGAGTGGCATGCTGGGATTGATTTAAAACAATATCCCCTGTTATCTGGTTAAACAATATGTTTACATTTATGCATCTAGCAAACACTCTTATCAAAAGGGACGTACAGTGAATTAAATGTATACATTTGATCAATATGTGTATTCCCTGGGAGTCAAACCCATGACCTTAACACTGCTAATGCAATGATCTACCAATTGAGTTACAAAAACAAGACTGACCTGGGAAATGAAAGCGACTGTCAATGTGACCCTTAGGGGAGGGGTTGGGTGGTGGGGTAGCGCTTGGGGGGTTACTCTGACTGAAGGGGGCAGGTGAAGAGGGGGTGGAGGATGTGGTGGAGGAGGGGGTACTACTGCAGTCCATGTGACTCAGTGATGCAGGATGGTCCTGAAGGTATACAATTAAAAATATTAATAAACTGAAACATTACGTGGATTTAAAAGGAGACACTCCACCAAAAAGCTTTTTCATTTTTTATATACATTATACATCATATAAAAGCTGAATAAGCATTCCATTGATGTATGGTTTGTGACAATATTTTACCAAGATACAGCCAAAAAATGGGTTCAAAAAATTCTAAGTATTAAGAAAATCGGCTTTAAAGTTGTCCAGTTGAAGTCCCACCAACACATATTACTAATGATAAATACATTTTTGATACAAAATATCTTCATGGAACATGATCTTTACTTAATATCCTAATGTTTTATGGCATAAAAGAAAAATTATTATACTGATAATGTATTGTTGGCTATTGCAAAAAAAATTTCTGTGCTACTTATAACTACTTTTGTGGTCCAGGGTCACAAATGACACAGTACATAGTTTTTATTTCGGTTTGAGTGGTTTGTTAATACCTTTTTGTTTATTGCCTTTGGTAATGTCCCATACTGCTGCGACTCGGTCAGTTTCTCCACCTGGTTGTTGATACCTGAAGGAACCGATTCTGTTCTCCTGATCTTTGGTACTGAAGAAACAGACATTTAGGTCATCTACAGATTAAAGCACAAAACTGCAACTATATTGTGGTTTGTATGGTGAATTCTTACATGAATCAAAGGAAATTCCACACTTAGGAGCTTCTTTGGTACATCTGTTGTGGCACTTTACTCTAAAAAAGGATAAGAGCAAATATTAAAAGGGAGATACTGGAGTATTTTATGTGGTTTTAAAGAAAAATTATTATGTTTCCTTACTTGCAATGTTTACATTTAACACCAAAAATCATGTTCTTCTTGCACACCTGGCACATCTGAGACAACCAGGACTTGGTGGAAAACCTTTTGCGGAAAAGCAGAAAAGGTATGTTCGTTTGTGTTTTAAACATATGTAACATAGACTCAAAAGAGTTTTAAGGTGGTCGATCCTTTTCCTACTTAGCTCCTAAGCTCTGGAATGATTTACCAAAAAACTTTGAGAATCTGACACAGTCGATCACTTTAAATCTAAATTTAAGACTTTTTCTTTAAAGGTGACATAGAATGATTGAACGGGGTATTTATCCTTGTTCTGTGATGTGACATGTAGACAAAACATTTTTTGTTTGGGTCTGTAATGCCTTAGAAGCTTCCTAAAAACCTCTCTCAGATAGCTCTATTAGGGTGGGGGATTTTAAACAAGTGGTTTTGCACCTATTTGGCTCCCCCTACTGGTTTAACTTGCAATCTCATTACTGATTGGCTGACTCTGCTGCCACTCAAAAAATGTAGCCAATTTTTTCAAAGTGGAGGGGCAGTTATATGCCTGTGATGTCATAAGCATCAGTTTTTCAGATTGGGCTGTTTTCTGTTTTAAAAGAGGAATTTCTATGAGACTGAGATGTTTAGCATGTTTAGCACTTTTTGTATGTTTGTGAATGTGGCTAGACTACATTATTCAACAAAGACAAGGTAAAAATGGTTTTTCATTCTCTGTCCCCTTTAACAAAGCTTTCACATAATTTGTCTAGAAATTGTACTTATCATGCAATAGTTAGGTTGTCCAGAACAAAGCACTCACTTAACTCGTCTGGGTAATATACTTATGCCGCAATAGTTAGCCTGTCTGGTGTTTTTCCCTCCTGACTAAAAATGTCAGCTGACATTGGCTTAACTTAGCACCCTTTTCTATACATTACATTATTACTACGCTCGTTAGTACAGTTAAATCTTTGCCGCTGTATTCTGCTGCTTATGTTGTAAATACATTTTCTTTGTTTTCTCCTGCATCTATTAATGTAAAGCTGCTTTGAAACAATTAAACAATTGTAAAAAGCGCTATATAAATAAAATTGAATTGAATTTAACATATAAAATTGTACAATTTGATGAGTGTTCATACCTGTGTGTGACTTCAAGACGAATACCCTTCCTTAAAAACAGTGGAGAGCTTCCATGTGTTGCAACGTTATCTATATCATAAAAAAGAGGGAAAAAAATTGAATAAACTTCGATTAATCCAGCACTATGCCTTGGTTTTATTCCGATATTAAGGTAGTTTTTACAAACATCGCTTACAAAAAACAATACTGGTGTGCATCTTGAAACAAAACGATGGCCATATGATAATATATGTCAGTGCAAGATGTTTTTAAATGAAGGCAGCTCAAACATGCATTTTAGTCTCAGTCAAGGATAAGCCCTGTCCAGGAAACCACCCCATAAAGTATTATAGTATAATAGTAAAAGTCTATGTACATACATGATTAGATGGAACTTTTTCCAGCATATATTTATATTCTAAATGTGTCTGGCCTCTTTACATCATTGTGGCTATTTTGTTGCAATGCATTTTGAGATTGTCATAAATAAGACTTACTTCCTCCTAGGTGAGTGGGAGTGTTTGGTAGGATGTAGGGTGATCGTGCAGACAGCAGTGGTGACCGTGACAGCGAGTCGTCCCATACGCTCACACCACCATTTACCAGCATGTTCAGCGTCGGGTTGGTTTTCTTCCCGCTCCTACAGGGCAGAAGAAAATAGACTGCATCTAGTATCTGGGTCTCTTGGATTACTGTACTGTGTAAAATACTCCAGAATTTGTAAATTGACTTTTATATAATTGTTAAGAATAAAATGTTGTATTATAAAAACTGAACACAATACTGAACCTATGAATGTACTGATCTGATCTATAGTGATTTTGAGTCACAGAATCTAAAGCATACACTTTTACCTCATAATCATTTATGTTTTAATGTCAGCGCCGATATCCCTGTGGTTAGTGTGCCGACATATAGCGCCAGTGTGCTCACGGCGACCCGAGTTCAATTCCCGTCTCTGAGGTCCTTTGCCAGTCCCGCTCCCCTATCTCCACCCAACACTTTCCTGTCTACGCTCCACTATACTGTCTAAATAAAGGCCAAAAAAATAAATAAAGTTTCAATCTAATGTTGATGTTTATTTTAACAAAAATGTACCCGGCATCTACAAAAGAATAATTTCTTTGTTTATTGCAGCATGAAGTCCTCAATAAACATGCATCAGCATCGCCTAAATTTTTGGACTAAATGTGGTGTGACATGCATTTCAAAAATGTGACAGAAAAATGCAGGGCTTGACGTTTCAAGGGCTGGAAGTTTGTGCAATGGATTTCGGTTCACACGCATTGAAGACATTTACTGGATCAGTGACGGAGAGGAGGAGCAGGAAAGATCAAGCGCAGGACGCCAACGAGTCTGAGATCGGATCTGACCTCAGCTTTATTCTGATGGGAAACACTGGGCTACATAAAGGGGCAGACTTATTTTACAAGAATACAATCCAGGGCTCTTTAGGCAAATTCCTCCAGGCCTTATATTCAACAAATTCAATAAGAACAAATATTATGAAAAAATGTTATTACAATATTAATAATAAAAACAAAAATGTATTTGTTGGTTATATAAAACCCAGCATTTGATGAATAATAGTTTTACTACATTTTTCATTGTCTGAGGTTCAGGGATAATGTCGCATTTCATTCATTACAAATCGAATTTCCAACAGGTCAAAGTAGTTTGTTGAGCCCTGCATGTATGAACTACAACGAAGTAAATGAAGAACATTATGTTTAAGGAGGATTCCTGATGATCCACTTATAATATTTTGTACCTGCAGGGCAGAAAACTTTCCAAACTCCTGCTGAGTTAGGCAACATCTTACACAAAGCAAATGTTGTGCAACAAATGACTGAAAATCTAATGGCTTTCCGAAGAGTCAGTAAAACACTATAAAGGTTTAAACAAATTAATTTGCTGAAATTTATCAACCTAAAAAGGTCTGGAATTCTGCAACCAGCATGGAATCTAAAACAGCCACTGTGCCCGAAATCGCCTAATTCCATACTATAGTAGGCGAAAAGCAGTAGGTGAGGCGAGTAGTATGTCCAGATTCATAGTATTCACCAAACGTTACGCGAAAAGTAATACTACTGTTGGCAAGATTTAAAATTTGTGCATTTGATGGACACTTTACCATCCCGTGAGTCCCTGGGGACGAGTCACCCAAAGAAAAAGAAGGAGAGGCGTCATCATATTTAAAAAAATGACAAAAAGCAATAACACAACTCAAATCAGAATCTAACGGAAACTGTTGTTCGTTGTGGTTAATTTGCGCTTTGTCTAACAGCATCCAAGTTAACGGCTCACCTGTTTTTATGACGATGACATACGTCACAGGATGTATCAACATTGCGGATGTGTTATGTCCGTAATTCATTCATACTATAGACATTGACGTGTTATTGGTCGATGAGTAAGTACTTCATCTAATAGATTGTAAGACTTAAGCCTGGACGTGGTCACGCATCTGCCTAATTTTCAAGTCTGTACCACTGCTGCTACCTCCGGCACTTTTTTTAAATAGTTTTAGGAGGCACTCCTTAATTTTCCGATAATATCTCTGAAAAGCCACACCCTTTAGAAGGAAACATTTCATTCCCATCACCTCGGTGCATAAGTGCATGACTGAACAATGTCGTGCAAAGTGTTTCTAGGAATCTGACATCATCTTCACAGAATTAGATTGGGTCGGGAAGGTAACTTGAGACAGAAAGCAGGCTAATGTCCAAACGGATGAACGCCTCTATTTGATTACCTCATCTCAAAATCCTGTTCAAGTCTATTCTTCAATTCAAATGAATCCTCTTTATCAATTAAATTCTGAGTATCATTAAGCTCTCACAAAGACCACTTTTCATACTAGCATGATGTAAATCTGTCGAAATCTTTAAAGCAGCCTTAAAATTAACCTACAGTTTTTGATCCGCAAATGTTTACTATGAGCTTCCTCTGAAGCAACATACAGTATGTGACCTAAAAAACACATTCAGTCAAAAACCTAACAAAAAAACCCAGTTTTCTGGGTCAAGATGACTCAAAATAATGTCACTGGAAAACGCATGTATACACAAACACGCACATCTTTCCGCCTGATAAAATTTACACAAGCACTAAACTTACTTATTGGGTGTAGGTTCGTCTATTCGGTTGGCCAGCTGGGTCTGGCTCTTGCTCCGGGTGAGAGTGATGTTGGGAAAAAAGTTGAGCAGCTTGCGGGAAGGGGGCGGTGGGGTCCGCGGTGTCTTTTGCTTGGCATACCGTCTCTGGGGTGGGGTGGCCGGAGGGGTGGCGAGCAGCCCGGCCGTGCAGTGGTTCGGCTTTGGGGAGGAAGTGAAAGGGTCTGTCAGCCCATCACAGCGGATTTGGACAACCGCACTTAAGTCCGTAGAAGGTAGGGAAGAAACTGAGACACAGGACCGTTGGGTAGGCAAAGCAGAAGGAGTGAGAGGAGGCCTGGTTATTGGGTTAGGACTGTAAGGCCGGGTCATATTTGCAGAGATCTTGTTGTTACGTTGAGTGGGTTCTGCTATCCAGGGGATACCCTCTTTCCTTAGCCCTCCTCCTGGAAAAGAGACAAAGAATTTAGGAGAACTTGCAAGCTCATTCATGTCTTTGCAACAAGTTATTTCTTTAAATGCACATTTACACTTAGATAGAGGTTTATTTAATGGCAAATACTGTATGAGGTTAATGGTCGACGACCCAACAGCTGAGGATTAAAGCCCAGAAAACTTGAAACGAGGAAGTGGAGAGGAGAAGGGTTCAGTAGTGACCTGTGTCAGTAGCACTCTTGAGACAGGAGAGGGCAGTGGTGATACGAGAGCACTCCTCACCGCTGGAGCCCAGTCGTTTCATGGTCTCTTCAACCTTAGCAGTGGACATCTGCAGGAGAGCATCTAGAGACAGTTTCACAGGGACTGCCTGAGAAAACAGAGCAAAACTAAATAAATAAATACTGTACTGTACATCCCTGCACAAGCAACTGTCTATTTACTCTCTCACACACAAACCCACAAGGGTGCATTTATTATGATTACGATTATTAATGGTATGGAAATTAAATTTAATTTAACAGGAAATAGTTAAGTGGTGAAAATTTTGCCCATCAATAGTCCAAGCCATTGTTTATGCAACTTTACAGTATGTCACATTGTGATGCATTATATTACCATATTTTCCGCACTATAAGGCGCACCGGATTATAAGGCGCACCTTCAATAAATGGCCTATTTTAGAATTTGTTTAATATATAGGGCGCACCGGGTTATAAGGCGCATAGAATAAAAGATACTGCAGTCAAACGTTTGACTGGGTTTGCGTTATGCATCCACTAGATGGAGCTGTGCTAAAGGGAATGTCAGATAAAGTCAAACTTTATTAAGCCATCTGAAAACTCAGTTCACCATGGTGACGTTGGTCAAATGTTGATGTGCATATCAACAATATCTCCCAGCCTTGCTCAATCTTCTCCCAAACGTGGAAGGGAACTTTTCCCTAATTCAGTAAACACGTTGTAAATGAAACTGGTGTCTGATACTCGCGCGATGACGCTTCCGTGGCCGGCTCGCGCGAGCATCAGACTGTTTCATTTACAATGTGTTTGTGGAAGCTTCATCGCGCGAGCCGGCCGGAACATTTTGACATTGACCCGGAGTTTGCCTTGATCCATATATAAGGCGCTCTGGATTATAAGGCGCACTGTCATTTTTTGAGAAAATTAAAGGCTTTTAAGTGCGCCTTATAGTGTGCGGAAAATACGGTACTTAGCTTAAAGGGCCGTTCACATTGTAACGATAACTATAACTATAAAAATGATAGTTTAAAAATCGTTTTATTTTTTGAAGAGAATAGCAGAGTTCACACCACAACTACAACAATAAAGATACAATGAATGATATCACTGGAATTACTTGCGGAGCAAATCATAAAAAAATGAGTCAATGACAGCCAATCAAATCTACTTGAATCTAAAGTGCACACGCATTTGAAAAGGCACTGTGGAGAAGCTCATTGCTGAGATCCATTACATAAAATTACTTCAGGTGTCCAGCACTGTTGCAGACTGCAGTTGCAGTGAATTTGACTTCATAATGTTTTTATTTTACTACACTGACTATTACACCAGAAGGTAAGATATTAGATTACACAAACTAGATTCACTGTTTAGAGATACGCAAAATTCAATGTGTTGAGGACATCTGCTGGTTATAGTCGCTGTAAATGCAACAAGAACATCATATTTATACATTTAATGACATGTGAACAATTACAAAAAAATGTAATTAAAAGAAATATTATGCACTACTACTTAATGCCAATGAAGGTAAATGATTTGCGTGAGTACTGCGCCTTCTGAGCGAATTAGCATAAAGTTATCGTTATCATCCGGTGGTCTGGACGCTAATATTATTATAATTTGTTGTTAATGTTATAGATATCATTATAATGTAAACGAACCGTATTGCCGGTATAAGCAAAATGAAAGAGGCTTTTAAAAATTAAGAATAGGATCAGAAATAAAATACAAATTAGTAGTATTAGGCTGAAATTTGATGAGTGGTGGCTAAAAAACCACCAAGAGAACATTTTATTGCACTTTCATAGCTCATGAAATTTCTTGAGTTCTCAGTTGTGTGATTAAGTATCAACTTAGTCTTAGACGTTTTACCTTAAATTGCTTAGAAAAAACTAAATGCAGACAAACAAGAAGTGTTAAAGGGGACATATCATGAAAATCATGTTTAAGTGCTATTATTGGGCCCCCCGTGCTTGTATTAATCTAGAAAATGTGAAAAATAACAACCCAGTAACTTAGTTTTGGTAAACCATTCTCTGCAAGCATGTGAAACAATAGGTCATTGAAATCTGGCTCCCCTTGTGATGTCAGAAGGGGATAATACTGCCCCTTAATCTGCACTATCCAACCACAGCACTGCCATTTAGTGCAGAGATCAGCTCATTTGCATTTAAAAGGACACACCCAAAAAAGTTTTGCTCACACCTAAGTGGCAATTTAAACATTTTAAAATAAATTATCTATATGGTCCGTACTCTGGGGACACCAAAGACAAATTTGTCATCTTAAAAAGTCTTGTAAAATGTCCCATTTAAAATGCACCAAGAGTAAAAAGCTGTAAAGTCTTTGTAGACCACAAAGATAAAATAATCTAGATTTGAGAAATTAAAAAAAAGTGAGTCTTTTTCTCAGGAAATATTTTTTTAATACATAGATGCTCACTTAAGCAAAAGTTTAAATTTCCTCTCCTTTTAAACTCATTGATTTTTAGGAGAAATAATTAAGATCTTGAAGAGATTTCATTCGTGACTTTTCTTTCTTATGAGCATGACATAACCAGATGTGTGACGTAAGCCAATGACATTTTAAACAGGCAATTTGCTGACACCCAATCTCCAGAATAGACAGCATTTTTAAAAGACTGGGTGTGAATTCAGTCTGACAAACTAGTGAAAGGATCTTTTCACAAGGTTAAAAAGATACAAAACAAATTGTTTACCACTCATAAAGAAAAACTGTACACTTGTGTGTGAACCTCCTATACGTTTACATTTGCACTGAATCCTCCCATGCATTCGCCTAAACTCATTCAAGCATAGTATCTGTGTATCAGAATCAAACCAATGACCTTTGCACTCTTGGCACAATGCTCTACCAACTGAGCAACAGGAAGACAAAAACACAGACATATACACAATGCTCAGTGGAAATAAAGAAATCAGCCATGAACTTCTGGTAAAGCCGTTTATAGCTTTAGATATGCATACTAATCAGAGAATGATTAGCCAGGCAGATCAATCCTGGAATCCCCCTGCCGCCAGTAGGACCGCTGGCATCTTATCATACCAGAGTAAGCCAAAGTCCAGATATCCTGCACGGTCCAATTCTCCCTCCCTGTCCACCCCTAAAAATCCACAACATTCCTGCGCTCTGTGGCGTCTCCCTGGCGTTTTCTAATTCTCACTCCAAACAGAAACACACACATATTCACACGCATGGCTGAGAAACTGCCTGGCAACAGGTGTGGCTGTGATCACTGTAGGCTCTATGGTCAGTGAATAGATAACAGGACACATGAGACACATCATTATGAAAGATCAAACAGGGAACAAAGAATCTATTTGGGATTCATTTTTGCAGTAGGTTTCAGGGTTCTGAGGATTAAAGTGTGAATCTATAGCACGTATGAAAGTAAAGGGATTTGAAGCAACATATAGTGCTAGAATCAAATTAGCATGCTCCCTCCTTTTTTTGTTTACTAAAAATATAAAAAATAGATGAGTGTGCGGTATTGAATATGAATGTGTCTATACCTAGGCGCAAACTTCCGATCTGGAAGTGACATAGCCAATATGGAAGTGACATAAACTGCAATTCATCACCTGGCTGCTACAGGCATGGGTCCAAAAGGGAGTCAATTCCCATAGACCCCTATGTTAAAATGGCCAACTTTACAGTAGAAAATATATGTTTATACCCTGGTACAAAAAGTGTTTTGGTCTACATAGCTAATTTTGCCCTTCGTGACAACTGTGAGGGGGGTGATTTTTTTGTAATTCATCTGTTTTAATTATATAAAGCATTAAAGTTCTGCATAATTAAGGGCGTGGCCACTTAAGTGATGGTTGAACAGCAACTGCTGTCAGTCGAGCTAGGCAGGTGTGGTTTCAGCAACCAGCAACCTCAGCTTCAACCAAGTCCCACCTCTTTAACCATTTTCGTTAATCCTCGAGTGATGTGTGGTGACGCATGGCCAAGACGCACCACCTACTATTAGCTTAAAAAAAGCTCTTCACAAACCTATGGGTGAAGTCACCGACACTACATCCATATTTTTTACAGTCTATGGTATACATAGGTACGGAGCCCCTAAGGGGACATGGAGCAAAATTAAATTAAGTAAAACTGTAAAAACTTTCACGTGCCCGCGCAAAAGTTCCACGTGCCCGCGCAAAAGTTTCACGTGCTCGTGCAAAAGTTTCACGTGCCCGCGCAAAAGTTTCACGTTTAAAAAGAATTCTGCACATGAAGGTTTCACGTGAGCACATGAAACTAAACTTTAGATTTTTTTACTCCAATGTCACCTTAGGGGCTCGGTACATAGGTTGCAAAGGGGGAAGAACGTTTCTGGTTAATTTCCGGAAACTTAATCTGGGGAATTTTGGAAATATTCCAACTTGGAAACTTACAGGAATTTATGCAAATTATTTGTAAATTTAGGAATTTCTATATAAACTATATCATATACAAACATAAATAAACATTTTGTAATAAAAATTTAAAAAAATATTTTTAAAAAAAGGAAAGAAAAAATTACCCAAAACTTTTGAACGGTTCTGTGTATAATTGCAAAAGTTTTTATTTTAAATAAATTGTTCTTTGTTTTAATAAATCTGCTCTTTATTTTAATTTGTATTTATTAAGGAATCCCAATACTTGCGCTCATCAAGCCTGGATTTACTTGATCAAAAATCCTTCAGAAATCATTTTAGTAAGCAGTGTGCTGTGTGCATGTGACTGAGGAATGTGCAGGGTAGAAATTGAAACTGAAACTGCATTAAATCTTGTTGTTTTTTTTAACTACATTTAATTTTCCTGCTAATAAAGGCAACTCTGCATTTTTTTTTAATTCCCAGGTTATTTCCATTCATTCTCGTTAATTCCCATACATTCCCATGGAAGGTTTCCATCCTCAAAAGTTTCTGGAATTTTGCAACCTAATAAATACATTTGCATTTACATGGCAGATGCTTTTATCCAAAGCGACTTACAAATAAGAAGCAATGTATCATTTAGTCAGAGGAGCCAACAATAAGTATAGTCTACAAAGCTATGTTTACAAGTAGGAATGTATGCCACTATTACTGCTATGCTTCCTGACAAAATGCTTTGTGTCTGTGTGTGTATTTAAGTTATGCATTGGAGACAAAATTGGCAAAAAGCTTATATAAATCTAAATATAAGGAACAGATTAGATATAATAAAATTACTTGCAAGCCATCTGCATCTGACCAAACCTATAAATAGGATATGCTGAATATCCCACAAAATAGGATAGTAGTAAGGTAATGTGATAGAGAGATAAATGGAAGACAGATGTTGCAGGTCATTGGCACAACTGAATATTACAACACTGTCCATATTGATGGCCCTAAAACAACAAGTCTATTTAGACAGCTAGATAAACATGTGCATCTGTGAAAAACACAGGGGGAAAAACACAATGTACATTACAAACAAGAAAAACAGCCTTTTAAAAAGGCACGCATGGCACTCGGGGAAATGGAAATCTCCCAGCATCCTTCTATACACTTCCTTTTTTGGAAACAAGCCACAGTGAACAGTATTAGAAACGAAGCATTTTTCTCAAGCTTTCACTTCTATCAATCATTAAACAAGATCTACCATCTAATACAAACTTACAGAACGACTAAAAATTAAAAGTATATATAAAAAAAGTATAAGTATAATCTTTCCTAAGAATATGATGACGTGAACAGCTATTATCTGATTTGTTTATTTCTCAATTTTGGGAAACTACAAGCACTGAATGATAAAGGAACTACAGCTGCATAACAAGAGCAACCTGTTGTTCAATATGGTTTGTATACATCGGAGTTAAAGTACAGTATGTGATGTACCGTGTTAAAACAGGCAAGCCAGGGCATGGAGCAGGTGAAATGACACATACCGATACCAAGGTGATGTCTGAACATGCCTCCTACCTGAGTTTATGAGCTGATGTAACACTGGGAGTGATGCCTCGATATAAGCAACACACAGTGTATCGTGTGCATGGCTCCCATACAAACAAACAATCACAAACACGCACATCTGTTACACACACTCAGATAAGTTCCTTTGACAAATCATTAATCATAAAAATCAGCGAGGAGCTGCGGTTCCTCCCAGTCTGTCAACACAGTTTCACATGAAACCATGCAACCATATCAACATATATCAAAAGGTAAAACAAAAGCTGACACGCAGAAAACACAAAACCTACTGACCCACAAAACTTAGATGTTATAAATATCTTGAATAAGTGTGATTTAAAGAATTTCTTAAGAGTTTGTTTAGCAAATTTCTGCCGTTGCTAATTGTACTTGCAGCTTCTCCATGACCACAGAAGCATTCAACCCCAACTGCATGCAAGCAGGAAACAAACACCACAAAAAGACAAAACAGTTGACACATAGTTTAAAAAGGAGGTTCTTAAACATCAAGCAGTCAAGAATAGCATACCATGAGAGGCCGAGCACTGAAGTCTCCCTCCACTTAATCTCATATCCCAGAAATGAACAAAATGAAAGTGTCCCCATAGAAGTCCAACACTGTGTGGGAGCTGCACCCTTCCAAACCAAACTTCCCCTCTTCAACCCACCACGTCCCTCCTCCCTTTCCCCACTGTTCCTCCCTCTATCTCTCTTTCCTTCCTGTAAGCATGCCTGGCTGGGTAGTCTCTGTACACTCCTCCTAAAGGCACATGGTTGGAGACATATGCTTTAAAAAATCAGTAGCATTAGTGTCCAAATATCGTGTCTATTTGCATATTAATTATTTAAAATACATTGTCTATGAAAAAATCTGTATTGGTTTTACTTATTTAAAGTGGCCTTTCACAAGACTTTTTAAGATAAGTCAAATAAATCTCCCCCATAAAATGTCCCCAGAGTGTGTATGTGAAGTTTTAGCTCAAAATACCCCAAATATAATTTATTATAATATGTTAAAATTGCCGCTTTGTTAGTGTGAGAAAAAAGTGCAGTTTTTGGGTGTAGCCTATCCTTTAAAATGCAAATGAGCTGTGCCCGGTTGCATGAAACTCCTTAAGTGAGGGTTTCCCTGAGGGTGAAAAAATCCCTGAGGTAAGGGATTTCTTTAAGAGCGTTGCAACAAAGATCTTAACTGTCACCCTTACCTAAGTGTTTTATTCTAAGTATTTTACGGTAGTCTCTGCCAAAACACGGCAGCGGAGAATCTCACAGCATAACCAAATCAATGCACGAAGCTCAATATACTAAATAACATTATGAATGGGAAAATACATCATTGGGATCTTCAAAGGAGGCAGGTTTAAAGGGACACTCCACTTTTTTTGAAAATATTCTCATTTTCCAGCTCACCTAGAGTTAAATATTTGATCATCGTAATAATCAAGGACTTTGCTGCCGTAACATGGCTGCAGGAGGCGCAAAGATATTATTCAGCAGCCAAAATTGTCCCCTTTAGTAACTTTCAATAGCAGGGGACTATTTTCGGGTAGTGCGTAATATCATTGCACCTCCTTCAGCCATGGTACGGCAGCAAAGTCCTTGATTATTATTCCAGAATGAGAGTATAGTCCTAGCCATATCTGCCTAGAAAATCACAACTTTAAATTTTCCATCTGTCTTAGTACACAATGTAACTACAGAAGAGTCAAGTTTTAAATAGGAACAATATCGAAACTCTTTTGTCATTGAGCTAAATGGTCTAATCAGATTCAATGGATTATGCTAAGCTTTACTAAAAGTGGTACAGCCAGAACCGGAGATCAGCTGAATGGATTCCAAAACGGTAAAAATCTAATGTTTAACTCTAGGGGAGCTGGAAAATGAGCATATTTTTAAAAAAGTGGAGTGTCCCATTAAACCTGCCGTCATTTTACTGTCATTTTAAATGTATGATTTGTTTCGGGTTTTTTTTTTCAAATTTGACAAGTTTCATCCCTAACTCTCATTATCACCTCGATGCAACGCTACCAACTCTTTAAAACAATAATCTGAACATGAGAACAAAACACATTTTGAAATTGTATGAAACTATGAGATCAAGAGCACGGTTGACTGTGTAAAACAAAGATTAATGAGGGCATGCTTGGTCTTTTTCCAAAGCTGGTCTTTTTCTGCGAGCTGTCAACAAGTGTTTTTGTGCATGAGTGATTATCCTGGGTAATGTGAGAGGCCACATCAGAAGAACAAAGCACGGTTAGATGGGGCAGAGCACAGGAAACAGAACTTTGGGTGAGATTGTCTGTTTTTTCTTTCCATCTCTTTCTCTTAACCTTAAAGAAGACCCTTTTTCTTAGATTAACAGGATGTAACCAACAAAAAAATAAGTCAAGCAACCACTCCTCCCTGTGACCTTTACACTTACCCAATTACAGACACAAACTGGCATGTTTTTGGGCTACCTAAACCCCAATGTTCCAAACCCTGGTTGACTTTTCTTAAGCTATATATATATATATATATATCAAACTTTTGATTTATAGACATTCACAGCTACAAAGTGCAACAATAATAATTAAATGAATAGAAATAATGGCTGATATAGCACAATTGTTCCCATGCCCACACTTAAATCCCAAATGGCAATAGGAAACCACATCAAACTGGCAGTCGGGCACATCAATAAATGAGTCATTGTATTTACACAGAATGCTAATTTAAGTAATCTAGAGCAAGCGGGCTGTTGTGCTAAATATAAGTAGGTCAGTATTTATAAAAACTTTCTCATTCTAACAGAAATATATAACTTTATATCAGATAAATATGACTGATAAGATTAAGGCAAGAGTGTTTTTTTAATCAGATCATGTAGGATACAATTCAAGTTTTAAAATGCCCTTAACAGTTCTGCATTTTGGTAGCTTTATGCAGATAGACACACACAAAAACCAACAGATACTTTCCAGGTAGTCCTGTAAAAACATCGGGAACCTCTAGTCACGCGTATGCAAAATAACCACTGAGGAAACTGTCCAATGATGCAAATCTACAGTAAACACACAAACCCAATCTGATTACGCATCCCACAGGATGAACAGCATTCCTTGGCTCTTCCTAGGAAAACGCTATCTGGGCCGTCCCTATCCCATCACACTGTGGACACCCTGCCGGCCCTTTAGAAACGGGTTGACACCTCGTGTGTGTGTGTGTCCTGCCACATGCAAGCATGCATTCCTGCCCTGTGAATCACAATGTGGCAGCCTAATGTGACATGTTAAAGAATGACCTTATTGAGTTTAAGTGTTTTTTAACCCAATCTGCTGAAGGGGTCATGCGTTGAATGGAAAACGATAAAAGCAAAAACTCAAATGGGACTAAACTGAACATTCCAGTGCAAAAGGTCATGGGTTCGAACCCAAGGAACACACACATACTGATGTAAGCTCCCTTGGATAAACACGTCTGCCAAATGCATGAATGTGAAAGTCTTTTATCAATATTTTATATGCACCAAACTGCTAACTGAAAAGTTTAGGTACGGCCACAAGCTGACAAAGACAAACAGGCTGTTATGAGAATACGACAGGGCGAGCATTTTGAGACATGTGGTTCAAAATAGAAGCAAGCAGGAGGACACATAATAACAAAACACAGTTTTCAGAGGTCATGCTGTCCTACCACAGTGACTGAAAGTGAAGCAGTCAGCTAACCAGGGCCATGACGCAAAATGACCCCCTCTCGTCCCCACCGGGATGAACTGCTGCTATTTTTAACGCTTTTGTTCTTCAGTCTTGTATGTTCTGTTTATTTCCCTGTTTGTCTGTTTCCAAGTCTAATGAGGACAAGCAAATCACTCAGGGTGTCACGAATGCGGTTCTGTTCAGTTCTGTGTGTGTGACAGCAAGACGAGGAGAGAGAGACTCTTTGGGAAGAGTAAAAATAGACTGATGCAAGAGTTTGACACACTCACTGACGCTGCACATTCTGAGCTTTGGAGTGGGGATCAGGTGGGGATCAACAGAGGGCTAAAATGCCACGGAGACCCACAGCACTGAGCTAGCAAAACATATTCCCTCTTCTGACCAAACCCCCAAATAATATTAACGTTTTAAAAGGGAAAAATGAAGAAAATAGGAGGAGATTCAGATATATTCAGATCCCTTATGCTTAAAAGCTTTTCCTAAAATGCGTTGGAGTTTATTCTGCATCTCCAGTATATTGTATAAGAGTAAGACTATCAGAATGATGTGTGTAGGTCGAGCATGTGTGTACAGGATAATGAAGTAGATGTAGACAAATTAATCGGTTTTGCGGAATAATCGGCACCGATAGTTCATTAGTGGAACAATCGTCTATCGCCAAAAATCCATGCCGATAGCGGTTTCGAATTATGTCTGTAGGAAAAAATACTATGGTAAGTCAATGGGCCCCATCTTTAAATTGGACTACTCCTTTAATATTAGTAGTACCTCAAAACAAACACACACGCCGATATATCCAACCCAAATGTTTACTGTATTTTCCGGACTATAAGTCACACTTTTTTCATAGTTTGGCAAATCCTACTTAGTCAGGTGCGACTTATACAACAAATTTATTTCATATGAACCAAGAGAAACCATTAACGTCTACAGCAGCGAGAGATTTCGCTCTATGTTGCTCCTGTATTTATGTAATTCAATGGATTCAGTGATGCGGAAAGACTTCGGGACCTTTTTGAACTTGATTTGGCTTGTCGTGTTAATTTAGCCTATTCAGCCTCCCAGATATGTTCGTCATGCTATTGTGTTCGGTAAATAAATGGTAATGTTACGTTAACATGTACGGACATCTATTCAGCCTGCTGTTCTGTGCTATTGTTTAGTTGAACAACTTGCCTTTCCAGATTAAATGTCTGTTCTTCAGCTTGGATTTTGTGAAATCATTTTCTAAATAAACGTGATGTGTAGTCCAGTGCGAATTATATATGTTTTTTCCTCTTCAAAACGCATTTTTGACTGATGCATCTTAAACTCCAGAGCAATTTATAGTCCGGAAAATACGGTAAAGTCATGATCATTACCATCTATTTGCATAAGTTTATATCCAGCTGGTTACTTTTATCCATGATTTAGCTGGCTAAGCTGCATGTTTTAAGGTAATAACTAAAGTGTGTGCGTACGTTTATGTACATATAAAAAACAGACTATACTTCGGCCTTCAGACGTCACATGGATCGTGAACACCTAATGCACTTCAGGAGTTTTTAAGCAGTCATCTGATTTGTTAGAATCTACATCTTTACACCCCTAAGTATGATGCTGAGCAATGCCGTGTGATTGGTTGTTTTACATTGGCTCTTGGGTTGTCCTTGGTAAATAAAAGGTGCTATGGAGTTCAGACCTCTGCTGTCAGTTGCCCTTTTCACACAGAGTGTGTTATAGCATGGTCTGTGTGTTATCAGCATCTACGATCATCCATTTATTAACAAATACTTTTATTAATGTCTTTGCAAAATCCTTAAATATGGTTAAATATTACATGTTCTGCATTAGATCATGGGTTCAATTCCAATGATTTTGCATAAAAGCATCAACTAAACGCATAAATGTATTTGGACAAATGCACAAACAAACTGAAACATTAGCTGATGCAGGACATTATGGAGAACACAGTAGCTCAAATTAAATCCAATAAAGAATCACATACATTGAGTACAAACACATATATGGTACCTCTATGAGCTCTGGCCTGATGTTGATGGTGTAAAGCCAGTTCGTAAGGTGGGGGTAAGAGTCCAGAGCCAGTGGTCTGTCGCACTCGGTAACACTGTGCTTCCACTCCAACTGTTTACTGATGTACTTCACAAGCTTCACCTGTAGAGAGCGATCACACACACATAGACTTATGTAATAAACAAATATTTTATTTAAACTATATAAATGTACACTTCTTGATAATATTGTATCTCTCTTTTTGGTTTAAAAGTGTTAGAAAAAGTAAGCCGCAATAAAAAGTATCTAACTTAAATACCTCAAGAAGAAACAGTAAAAGCACTGACACTGCATTCTTGTGACACCACAATGACGTCAACAAGGCAGCACTATTCAAATGTCACAACACACATAATTCAGGGCACATCTTCTTTAAAAACACAAAAAGAACTGCTTTATTGCGACTGGAGTCAATAGGCCAATGCCGTAAGAGATAAAATCTGAGGTGCTAATAATGAGGGACAGGCGAGCAAAACCGCGTCTGAGCATTGCATGCAGAATGCAAAGTGAGAACACAGCAGAGGAAATCCCCACGTGTGACTTCACTGTAAAAAAGGACAAGATGAAAAATGTGCGTGTGGTGTCAGCGAAACAATAGAGCAACTACACTGCGAACAAGTACTGTACACGCACCTTTTAAGTTCACTGGTATCTAGTTTCATGCATACACTTATATAATTTTTTTCCAGTCACTGGATGCCACCCTAAAAACAACAAGCCAATGTGTCATACGGTGCCCTCCCTGTTGGTCTAGCGGTCCCACAGCAACAAACAGGGCTGACTATAAATAGACACTGGTTATCATGGCAAGGTCTGGACTCTTTCTCATGGGGGCGTCTGCTCTGCCGCTATGGTAACCCTGACTGCACACAGTCCAACGTGACATCATGGAGCAGCGAGACACTGCGGTCCCCAGGTTAACAGAAACCACTACATACACCTGCAGCTTGTAAAAGCCACAGCTGCAAGAGGCCGTTTCTTAACCGTTAAATCCATTCAAAAGACTTGCATTTAAGTTGTACTAAAGTTCATTTACTCTTTTGACTGTAAACAGTGCTCATAGTGTAAATGATATCTCTAGCTGTAGTAAGCTGCAAAAATAAAAAAGTTTGAAATGGTTCTTCGTGAACAACATTTATTGGCAAAATACGAATGAATAAATCTTAAAGTTCAACCAAACATACAAATTCTCTTAATTTAATTAATGATGTATATGACTTCCTAACATAAACAAATCATTTTATATTAAAATGTCATTGTTAGCTTTTCCAACTGGGCTCAACATGGCAAAGCTCCAAAAATATATTTTGAAGCTAAATGTTTATGAAGCAAAATGTTTATTACTTTATGAACTTATTTAGCAATTTATACAGTACAGTACAGCACAGTAAATTTGAATGTGGGGACTTGCCGATGATGTTAAATCACACTGGTTTTTGCGTCCCTCTTGACAAAGATGTACAGTGAGGAAAATAAGTATTGTATGTACTGAAATGTAATATTAAAAATTCGTTTTTGTTTAGCTAAGAAAGCATGTACCTATATCTGGGATGGCGTGAGGTCGAGTACATTATAAAAGGATTTTCGTATTTGGGTGACTATTCCTACAAATGAGTAAGTGTCTTTAAACTTGAGACAGTATTGTTAAAGTCTCACTGTGGGGAAAAATTTGGTTTTATTGTTGTTTATATGTCTATGTGGTGTTTTAAGACAAGACATGGGCAAATTCACCATTAACACCATTGCTGAGTATTTTCTCCAAAAAATTGGAGACAGTCTCATTCCTGCAGTTTAAAATCGCCTTGGTTTCCAACGTCACAAACATGTAACCAATCATATTAACACAGTTTCGAGTCTTAGATTTTATGTTTGGATGGCGCATAGACTCTAAAACAATTGCAGCACAGCTGCTCAAGTTCTGCTACTGTGCTGCTCATACATGCATGGTGAGCGCTGTTAACATCAGCGAACTTAGTAGTTTCGTTACTGAAACTGCAGAATATAGTATCTATTAACATATATATCTATGGTCTGACTGGCATGGACTAATTTGCATATTCATATCTATGATCCATGCTGTGCTATTGAGTGGGGGGGGGCTCATTTGCATATTCATAGATCCCCAAATACTAAATGAAGCAAGAGTGTAGATTTTAATAAATTACTGTAACAGGTAAAACTTTTATATATGTTATAGACCCTTTTACTGTTTGTACACAATGATGACGTGGCAATGTATGCGCACGCATATTGGCAACGGAAGTACGGCAAGAATCAGCAGTGAAGCAACACAGACAGAGAAAGTTAATTTAGTAAGTTGACTTTATCAACTTTTTCAACACGGCTACCACATCTGTGTACGATAGTGGAGTGGATAGAAGACGTTAGCAGATGGCCAAATATAAAGTTGCCAGATACATATATACATATATTAGTATATTATATTAGTGCAACCAAACGCAACAACCAGACGTTTTGATGCTGAGAAACCTTTTGATAAACTTTCTAAAGTAAAGTAAAGTAAAGTAAAGTACCCCACGGTTTAGTTAAGTTTGGGTCGGGTCAGCTTTGGCGTGGTTAGCTTTTCCATCGAGTTTGGTATCACTTCGCAGTGGGAGGGATTATAGGGGTGTCGTTATTTTTGCGCTGCTTACTGCTGTGACATCATACAAGTGAGAGTGTCCTTGTACATTCCCATACATTCATACATTGTACATTCACATTCCCATTTATTTATTTTTCAGTCCACCACAAAATGAAAATTGGCCACCACAAATAGATGTTTGCACATCGCGTTTATCACTACCTCTGTAAAAGGGAGTTTGGGAACTTATAGCAGAGTACAGATGACAACATGTTTGCTCGAGAGCTAGCACTAAAGGTAAAGCTAATCTTTTACATAGCGATGACGCAAGTAGTGACGGTTCTCTCAGGCCAATCAGTGATCTACAGTGTTTTCGCGTCATGTTCGGTATCAGCTCGGGTCGCTTGGAACCCCAAACGAGGTGGTACGAAAAAAAGTACTACGTACAGCACCCAATGGAAAAGCTCCCAAAAGGAAGCTGACCCGACCCAAACCAAACCAAACCGTGGGGTACTATGCAATGGAAAAGCGCCATTAGTACATGTTAACGATATGCAAAAGGTACAAACCCCAAAGTTTGTGATAATGTTTCCAATGTAAAAAACACATGGACAATAGGCAACAGTTCCCAACTTCCTGGGATTGGTGATGTAGTAAAGACCGACATTATCATAATTCCTCCCACTTCTGACTTAAAGCCTGTAAGTTAACTTCTGTTGGCAACTAAATCTTTCAAACATGGTAAAAAGAGTCACATTTCCGGCTGACGTCAGAGGTATTCCAGCCAATCACAACATACAGATTAGCTGGCCAATCAGGGATACAGAGTAGGGGTGCACTGATATTTTTAACCATAAACCACGCAAACACATTGTATTATACCAAATACATAAATACGTACCTTAGCAATAAAATAGGTGCTCTTTAAGAATACAACTTACAAAAACAGACCAACCAAAAACAAGCCACTGTCATATAAAACTGTGAAAAAGCAACACCATGACCACACGAAAATGCAAACATAATGGCACCATAAAACAGGCAAATCATTTTTTGTTTCTTTAAGCATAAACATTACATAGCTGAAATAAACTTATTTCTAAATACGTCTTCTGGAAATAAGTTTTAATAATATCCTGTGCAACTTTGTGAAATCCAAACAACTTTGATTTTAAAATTATTTCAAGAAAGTTTGTATACTGCCTTGTTGTCGATCATGGACAGAATGCATTACTTTGGTTTTAAAGAAGCTCAGGTACAAAAATCATTCTTAAAACTGCAAACAGACTAACAGGATTGTCTTAAACGCCATGACTACAAATCTAGATTACATAACAAACATTCATCAATATGACTGATAATCATTCTCTATCATCATTTCATCCCTGTAAAAGATATACCATGTTGACTAAAAGAGCCCTGGTAGGTCACTGTGGCAAATAAGCCTGCACCTGTAGCCCAGCAACCAGCCACCTGTGCAGCAGATTATCTCTTGCCATTTGTATCTCAATATAAGGTCACGGTACAAGAGCACAGCTGCCTGCAATTTTACAACGCCCTTCAGTTTTACTCGGCCTAAAATTTAATACCTCTCCAATCAAACAAAGCGAACTTTATCATCACCTCTCCCTGCACTCCAAGATAACATAGCGTGGTCTTCAAAAGAGGACAAGAGCAGCATATCATTAAAGTTTCAGCAGGTCTACAGCAGTCTGAAAAGATATGCTGGCTCATTCTATATAGGTTCTATTTGAGAATGCACCCTAAGTTGATTTAATGCATCGGACGGTCACGAGCAAACCTTAAAAAACAAGAGCGTGTTACCTTGCACCAGACATACACTGGCACAATGCACATGAGTACGCCTGTATTCAATGACTATCTCTCTTCTCATCTGCCGTCTCTGTTACACTTCTCAACGGGTGGTTGGAGTATGGGGCACGGGAGACCTCATACTTATGGTAGCTGCTTAACTAAAGTGTCCTTGTGATACTTGCAAGAAAGCCAAAATGAGGTCAGAAAGAGAAGCGCTAGCCATACAGAGTGTCTGTTACGACAGACTAGTGTCAAAGTTATAAAAGAGTATGTTGCCAAACAAAAATGTAGCAAAGGATGCTGATTTCATCATTACTTCCTGATGCAACAGGTCCTGAGGTCATTTCAGGGGGAGAAGTCTGGGCACACGATTTTGTGATACAATCTAGTTTGACTTTCTGTGCATTTGTCTATAGACTTTCTGTGTATATTAAAATCAATAATTTCACTTTATATACTGTCAATCGATTACCGCTCTAACAGGAGATAACCAAACCAATGCATAAGAAACATCACAGTTGTAGCAGATGAGGTAACTGTAGATTGTGTTGATGTGCCTTGGATCCTGTTACACAATATTTGTTACCAATACAAGTTAACCCGCTTCTACGGTTTCTGACAACATAAGGGCATAGGGGATAATCCATGTAATGTTTACACAATCAGGGTAGGATTATAATTGAGGAGCTCAGATGCAAAAGCCATTAAACGCAATCTTTGTTAAAAATGAAAAAAATGATATTAATCGGATGATCTCGGCACGTATTATATATTCATTAAATTCTTTCGCTTCAAATCCGTCTCAGGCCATTCAGAAATACAGATTTGTTGGCAAAATCCGTTAAATGCCATGATGATTTTTCAGCAAAGTCCTCTTAGGGGTTGTGTACACCACAGCGTTTACGCCTGCGGCCGGTGTACAGTATGTTTTCAATTGTTTCCAATGGAAGCGCAGCGCTTTTTTAGAAATGGCAGCTTTTATTCGTGCTGAGCGCAAGCTCTTTGCTTTTTTGTGCTCAGTGCTGAGCACACAGATTTTATGACAAATGTTCAACTTCAGACAAAACGCTTAGCTCTTCAATGTCACTTTTCACTCAGCCATCCAACCACAGTGCAGGAGGGGCGGGACAAATACCACAACACCCAACCGGTGCATTGTACGACGACTGATAACCAAAAACGCTGGCAAGCACCCACAGTACGCATCCATCTGGCGTTTTCAGCCACGCTTTGGTGTAAACGCCCCCTAAGTGCATGGAAGATGAACTGAATAAACAATTCTTTTTTTTTTACCTATGAGGTTTACTGAATACATTGGCATATTTACAGATTTTTGAGCCTTTTATTTTTATTCAGAAAGAACAGTGAAGAGTGACTGCACACTTTTTTGCATGCTTAGAGGGTTTTTGCAACCTTCTGATTGCCATTAAAGTGAAATTACTGAACCTAAACATAAGAGCCTGAGGAAAAATGCTTATTAACAAGAAAACATGTCAGACTCAATTGGAGTGTTTTACATCTGAGCTCTTTAATTTCATTTGAAGAAAAGCAGATGGGAATTAAATGCTTTAAAACTTTAAGATCACATAAAACATACAGTACGTGTGAAAGTCTTAGGCCACCATGCTACCATTAGATTTGTTGTTTTTGCAATTGTATAGTGATAATATATAATTATTTCTCAGTCTTTTTATTAGAATACAACCATAAAAAACTGGAAATGTGTATGTAGTATTAAAACGGTATACAAGTATAATAAGCTGAAGTGTCAAGTATTTACAGCAAACTCCTCTTCCACTTGAGCAATAGCAGGCAGCTGCAGGATCTCTTAAACCTAAATGAAATTAAATCCTAATTTCAAATTTTTAATCGAATGACATCAAGACTTCAGTCTCCTTAAAAAGTTACATAACTAACAAAACAGGCAACACAGCGAATACGAATGGAGCGTATAAAACACAAGAAAATTAAAAGAAAGAAAAAAAAGAAAGCTGTTGAAACCGCATGGGGATTTCCTGACATGAGCGAACGTTCGTCTGCTAAAATGTCTATGCTCCATCGCATTTAATGGGCCTCGTGGTGATACGTTAACTTTCCATCCATAGAAACAAAGTGCAAATGAGCCTTAAAAAAGCCTTTGATGAGCACTCACGCTGTTGTGCAAAGACTCACATTTCGCAGAAACCAAAACTGGGACTATAAGAAACTGTGCTCCTGTGTTTTCCCCCTATCAACTTACTCGATTAGAGTATTAGACATCGATCTGTTACATGGAAAACCATCAACCAGGAAATTTTGCTTAAGTACTTATGATTGACATTTGACACTGGTTTTCCACAGAAGGCAACGACAAGTTTTATGAGAACATCCACAACCGTACAAGTAAACAGCCTGACTTGCACTGCAGATATAATGGTTTTGAAATAAGTCACAGGCAACAAAGGCAGATAAGAACATTTACAAGGAAATTTTCGTTACGGACATATCTGTTTCACCAGTGACCGACCATTACTCTCCAGATGCAAAGTTTACCATGTAGTTGTATTTGAGCTTATTATATTTAAAGGGATACTTCACCGATTTAGCATTCAGCTTTGTATCTGTAGAAACCCGGCAGTATTACTGAATGACCATGTTTCCCTCCCTCATTTCCCCCTGAGAGGAGAGATATCTGAATTTTGGTTCTGCAAAAAAGTCCTCCGATGATGTAATATGACGATTTTTGCATCATCGGAGGACTTTTTTGCAGAACCAAAATGCAGATATCTCTCCTCTCAGGGGGAAATGATGGAGGGAAACATGGTCATTCAGTAATACTGCCGGGTTTCTACAGATACAAAGCTGAATGCTAAATCGGTGAAGTATCCCTTTAATAATGAAAAGATGCTTGCAGATTATCGTTTTTAAGATTGACGGTTGATGACGTAATAAACATATGTCACGATGACCATCTTTCACCCCGTAATATCAGGATTGCGGGCAGGGGCAGCACCAAAATTGCTTCATTCTTGCTGAATTAACCACAGATCAAGTCCTGATAAATTCAGGCACAAGTTAGTGACATCATTACCAGACTGAAGGTTCTCATGACAGATAAAAGATAAGTGTGGCTGTTTACTGACACGTCAGTGTGACTTGTGGTGATTATAAATTTGCATGCAATTAAATTTACATTTTTCCAAAGCAAATTACAGAGCATTAAAAGGTATAACTTATTATTAGTATGTGTGTTCCCTGGGTCCGAATCCATGACAAATTTATGTGATGGCTTAGGGCTGGACAGACCTTTTGGTACATATTAGGATCTTTTTAAGGGGACTGCCCCAGAGACAACTGGTGTAGATATTTTAACAAGATTGTAGATTACATGAAATGAATATGCACCTGGGTACAGACTGACCGTCACCTTTTTGAGAAGAAAATAAGGCAAATGGCACACTTCTGATCAACACTATCCTCCGGTTTCACAGACAAGGCTTAAGCCTTAAAGGAAAACACCACAGTTTTCAATATTTTCCTATGTTCTTACCTCAAGTAAGACAAATTATTACATACCTATCTTTTTTCCATGCATACACTTAATCTTTGTACAGCGTGTCGTGAATGTGTTAGCATTTAGCCTAGCCCCATTCATTCCTTAGGATCCAAACAGGGAGGAATTTAGAAGCCACCAAACACTTCCATGTTTTCCCCATTTAAAGACTGTTACATGAGTAGTTACACAAGTAAGTATGGTGTTACTAAACAAAACGTGGTGTTTTCTAAGGGGATAAAAAAGAGAACAATAATGTATTTAGGCTTGGGCCGGTATGAGATTTTGGCGGTCTCATAACCTTAAGCAAAAATGCCACGGTTTCATGGTGTTGTAGTATTGCCATTGCAACACTGAAATGTGTTATTTTCAAATGTCTGCATATACAAACAACAACTTTTCAAATGAACACAAAAGATTTCATTTTTAAGCAACATACAACATGTATGCCAGGCAAAAATAAGGACTTAAATTATAATATTATAAAATCTAAATGTATTAATATTAATAATATTAAATGTAAACATCAAATCAATTACATGACTTAATTATTTAACACATTTTTTTTGTAAATACAGCTTATACCTTGAAAAAGGTATCAGATAAAATTTTTGTGGTTTTGAAACCCTGACTCTTTAACCTCTCGACGCGCACTAGCTCGCGGACGGAAAGACGTCAGTTTTTTTTTATGCTGCTAACAATATATATATATAGCCTACTGTGTACAAACAACAATAATATTAACATTACTATACATCGTTTAAAAGGTCTAAGGGTTTAGCATCAGTGTATGGTGTCCGTTTTGAGATTAAATTACTCTAGCATCATAAATATAGTATTTTATTACAGAAGTCCAGATAACAACATGCATAATATAAACTGACTCCTTACCTTTGTGCTGGTATAAGGAACGCGAATCGAATCCAGTCTGTTTCAGATGTGTGAATAACCCATAAAAACTCTCCAACAAAGTACATCCAATGACCATTTTTGTCCACAAATGCGTATAATCTGTGAAATATGGATATATTTTCCATTGTTTACATCAGATTTCAGATGCACGTCTTGTAATAGATTATAATATACAATCTGAGGACTATTTACATCGTAACACTTGTATATGAGATCACACTCGCGTTCAAAACCAGCGCTCAAACATGATTGTACAAGTAGGCGGGAGTATAATACATAATATCCAAACAGCGCTGTCAAATTTCGTGACATCATCTGACTCGCGCGTTCCTCCAATGACTTCATGGAAAATATTGATAGACAGAACGTGTAGCCAATTAGAACACGAATTCAACGATCTTTGTGTGAAGCTTTATTTCCTGGTGTGGATACGGCATTTTATACGCTTATATAAGGATAAACAATAAAAAGAACGAACGTGTATGCATGTAAACAAAAGACTTTTATTTTGTGGCTGAATGGCACTTAGAAAAGGCACTAGTCTTACAAAAACTCTTGCAAGAACCTCATTTTTGGGTCTATTGACTTCAAACGTGAAATATAACTTCTTTAGATTGGTGGCTTTGGCCTCATTGCATTTCCAGGTTTCACACATATATTTATCATTAAGATTTTGAGTTTTAAAAAGATGTTATGCAAAAACAATTTTATTACAATGTACTTCAGCCTCTCTAACTTTTTAAATTTTTATCTTAAAATAATTTTGAAACATGGAAAACGAAGCTCAAAGTGTCTTCTATCTAACGATACCACAGTTATGCTTATACTATAAATGGTTTAGTAAAAACAGCCCTTTTAGTGAAAGTAGGTATTTTCATGGTTTCGGGCCAGAATGGGGGTGCTTTTCAAGAGGAACCTCTGTATACCTTGAAACCAGTAACGGCGCATTCACACGGGGCGTCAGCGTTAACGCTTCCCATTCACTTTTAATGGGTGATGTCATGGTTTGCCGAACTAAATTGTGGATCCGTCGGCGCCGTGTCAGTGCCATTGCTCGCGGCAGAAGTTGAACATTTCTCAATTTTTCCAGCGGCAACGCGTGCGTCAGCCAATCAGATCGCCTTATGCAAATAACCTAGGCAGAGCCAGCCAATTATGTTTATGGAAGAACGGAGCATTTGTAGCGGCCACTGTGATTGCCTGTTGGCCACGCTTCAGACAAGCCTTCCGTTAAGCGTTAACGCTTACGCCCCGTGTGAATGTACAGTAACCGGCCCATGCCTCATTGTTTGGCGGAAGAGCACTTAAGGGCTCGTTATAGTTGTGCGTAGGTCCTACCTCGTAGCCACGACGGCGTAGGTTCCACGTCGGTTTTCATTTATACTTTTGTGTTGTTGTCCGCGTCGACGTGCAAACACATGCACAGAAAGCTGGTAGGCAGTATCCACGCGTGTAACCACAGTAGCAGCGCGACCGTCAAAGAAAAAGAAGCTTGGCAAGATAACCGTCAAACGAAGAAGAAACAGCAACTTATTGTGTATAATTTGAGAAGACCAGCAATGGTGGAAGTAAATAAACAGCGACTTTTGTTGCAGTTTGAGTTAAATCACTCCTCAACTTGGCTCATCTTTGTTTTCATTGTCGCAAACGGAAATACCTGTGACGCAATTTTTGTACCTGATGGGAGGGGTTCTGGTGGACCAATTACAGCCCTTGCGGTCCGCGTAGAACTGGAGCTGTTAAAAATTTTGCGAGGTGCACGTCAGGCTATGCAGAGCTACGCACAGGCTACGGATAACCTACGGCATAGAACCTACGCACGACTATAAATCGGGCTTTAGTTTGCAGCACTTCGACCTCGGGTGCAGTGATATTGGCGGTAGTTTGAGCGATAGGGGAAGTAGTCAGGAGTGAGGATGTTACTGAACGCTGAGGTCAACGTGCTGCAAACCCCCAGTGCTCTTTTGCCATACAATATAGTTTCTGTTTTTTATCCGCTTAAAAAAAAAAATCACATTTATTTTGTGCCACCATACTTACTCGTGTAACTACTCATGTAACAGTCTTTAAATAGGGAAAACATGGAAGTGTTTGGTGGCTTCCAAATTCATCCCTGTTTGGATCCTAAGGAATGAATGGGACTAGGCTAAATGCTAACACATTCACGATGCGCTGTACAAAGATTAAGTGCACGCATTGAAAAAAGATGGGTATGTATTTATTTGTAAAGTTGAGGTTAAAACATAGTAAAATATTGAAAAACTGTGGTGTTTTCCTTTAAGGGTAGTCCTAGACTAAAACAAGTTTGAGCTGTCCCAACTAAAAAAAAAACTTTCACTGACAGATCTTAAAATATGCCAGAGCCATTGATTTATCTTAGGATACACACCAGTAACATCTTTTTCTAAGGCAAGTTTATAAAAAATGCTTAAATGTCTTAATTTTAGTAAGGCCTAGTCCTGGCTTTAGCTAAGCCTTGTCTGTGAAACCAGGCCTATGAGAGTTTAAAACAATAGTGAAATAACAACAAAAATATTAAATTGAACATTTTCACATGTGTGACACTGAATGCTGACTGTTGATGCCAAAGTAATCACTTAAGCCTCAAGGGCCATTCACAGTTACAGCGATTTGCAATTACAACATGACCACAAGTCATTCATTTTCCATGAGAGCTTGCAACAGCCAATAGGAGTGCAGAGAGTGGCAAGTGGGATCGCCTCCTGCCAAACAACAATACAGCGACTTGGTGATCTCCAGCATTTAGATCATTATCAGTTTGAGCACCTGACAGTATGCCATTCTGCATCCAGACAGAAACATAACACTCTTTGGTTGTTATAGCATTTGTGCAACATGTGGTAGTAGGACATCTGTTTGTGTCCAGATCTGCATCTGTTCCCCTGTCTAGATCAAACAAGAACCTAAGTATCTTCTTTTGTTCCACGATCGAGACAGATAAAGGAGATGTCATAATGCAAACCGCCTGTCTCCTCCGATATCCATAAACACACACAGTCTTGTTCAGAGTGCTCGATGTAACTCTACCCCCAAATGCAATTCAGTCTGCCGCTTGCAAGCTTATTGTTAAAGTGAATAGAGGCTGAAGCACACTGGCCTGGACTTTCCACCACCTTTGTTCTTCAAGGCTTTGATGGACGTCCTCTGTCTAAAACAAAAGCGTTGCAGCATTATGGGATTGTATCACACAGTGTCAGATTCACTTTCCTAATTCCTCCCCCAATCACCGCCCAATCTAATCACAAGTCATCTGATTATTTTTGTTTACCAGACAGCTCCCACATGCATGTGAAGGAGTATTTTTGCTAAATATAGCAACGGCCACAATAGCACATTACGGGTATGCTGTGATCTTTCCGACGGCCGAGGAAGACAAATCACTTACCAAAAATTCTCAGCTGTCAACCACAATCATTCAATGTCTATTCAGTACTCAAGCGTAGGAGATCGTTTTTCCACTAGAATTAAGTGAGATTTATTGACAGGGATCTTAATGATATCCAACATTTAGCATCATCTCCCTGTGTTTTTCTCTGCTTGTTGGGAAAATACAGATTGCGATATCAAAGTGTGGCATGGGGGAGCAAGTCCATCAGTCTGTCAATAGTTGCAATAAACGGATACTCCAGCCAAATATCAAAATGACCTCATGATTTACTCACCCTCAAGCAAATTCAAAACACACATGTCCATAATCTTTCAGATTAACACATTTGGAGTTATTTTAGCAAATGTCCTTGCTTTTCCAAGCTCATAAACAGGGATCATGGAACAACTTCTGACTTTAAAGCCCAAAAAAGTGATTCAAAAGGTCTTTTGTGGGTAATTGGTGATATTGTTAGAAAAATACCCATTTTAAACTTTATAAACTATTATAACTAGCTTTCAGTAACAACGCCATCTTGGACTCATGCGATTCACGAGAGTCACTGCGCAACGTACCCATGGCAACGAGCGCTCGCTAAAACTCTCTCGTGAATCGCGTGACTCCAAGATGGTGCCATTACCAGAAACTAGTTTCTTACAAAATCGCATCGATTACCCACAGAAGACGTTTATATTAAACCATTGGAGCCATCTGGATTACCTCTGTGAAGGATGAATGCACTTTTTGGGGTTTAAAGTCAAAAGTTGTTCCCTGATCCCTAATTTCTACCATTATAAAGCTTAGAAGAGCAAGGACATTCATGTAAATAACTCCAAATGTGCTTGTCTGAAAGATGATGGACATGTATATATTGTATTGCCTGAGGATAGGGCTGTCACGATTATTAAATAACCGTCTCATCACGATTTCAGATCACCGCAATGATTGCATAACTCTCTTAAAACACAAGGGGGAGATGCAGCGCCTGTATAGACGGTTTCAGCAGTAAAAACATAAACAAGCGGCTGTCGTGGTCCGCACGTAACTTCCGGCAAACTCCGCTAAGAATAAATAACAACAAAGTTCTTTAAACGTTTATTTATATAACAAGCAAAAAATCAACACACAGATTACCTAGGAAACCAAAACATTGGTTATTTTCAACGAGGCATTTGTTCAAGAGATCAGTTTAGCAACTAGTCAGACCATTAAAAAAACGAAACCGCAAGTAAAGTTCTGATCCAGACGTGTATCGCGTCAGCGCACGTGCGTCCGATAAAACCGTCTATAAACAAGACCGTATCAGATGGCGCTCCTTGACTGACAGTATAACGCAATACATTCCAAAGCCATTTAATACAGTGGAAAAACTTTGATAAGCTGTATGAATTACCAGGTAAAACATACATTTCCAAAACAGCAATTCCAAATTTAGGGAACTGAAAGATGCTATTCTTAAGGATCTGTAAAAAAAAAATATTTTTTTGCAGGCACTACAGACGTGCCGTCCAGTACTAATATGACCTTAGTAGGATTGGTTACTATTTAAAGGCTGTTTTTTACTGATTTTCAGTTGTTTAATTTTCAATTACTTTTAAATATGTATTACGTATATTCATATTTACTGCCAGATAAACATGCAAAAGATTTCATTTAAAAAAAATCACAACAATGTGTACAAATAATTTCATGAACAAACTAAAAATCTATGAGAATTAGTCAAAGCCCTAAAACAATTAATGCAATTAATCGGCATAATTGCCACAATATATTAGGCAAATAACCGTCAGACAAATTTCATAATCATGACAGCCTTACCTGAGGGTGAGTAAACTATGAGGTAATTTTGATATTTGGCTGAAGTATCCCTTTATCGTGTGTGAATAGTGTTATGATAATCAAAACTATCACTTGACTACCAAACCCATGTCAGTGCTGGCTTACACCTCAGATCACTGTCCTGCATCCAGGCTAAGGGAGTCGTTGCTGCATACAGGTCCAGAAAGGGAATGGGTGAGCCAGTTCCCAAAACGGTTCCTACCCTTGCTACCCTGCTAATTCAAGACTGCTTCGTAAGGCATCGCAACAATTACACAACTACGTGATGACACGGTAGCGGTGCTCCTCAAAAATAGCACGATGGCCCACAGGGAAACTGTGAGTAAACTCAAAGTCTGAGGAAATAATAGCATAATCTGAGGGTACCTAAACATATGATGACCCGCAAAAAAGTGAGACACAGCTTCAACCACTTTTCCTTTGCAATAAAGACTTCAACTTTAAAGGTCACCTCAAGATTCTGCAAGCGTGTCACAAAAAAAGCCTCACCTACTAGACCACTGTGTGTGAAAATAGCTCAGCTGATGATAGTCCGGCTATAAAGGACTAAAGGGTGTTAAAATAAAAGCCTATGCATTATTATAGGTCTTACTTCTTTTCATTTTCTATACCACTATAGCATTTAGTACAAATCCACAACTAGACTGCTGCTTTGTGTAAGATCTCTCTCAGGCTAACCAATAACTGTGACAGTCTACAAATGGATTGTCTACCCACACCCAGTGCAGTAATGCAACCAATACTCCTCACTCTCCTACTATTGTTCTTCTTCAGCACAAACCCTACCACATTACTCAGTTCATGAGCATTTACATTTATGCATTTGACAGACACTTTTATCCATTGTGACTTTTTACAGCGCATTTAACCATTTTAGCATCATTCGATTGCCTTTTGGGCTGCTCGAGCTACAGGAACATCATAGGACTATTGTAACGCCACATTTTACCCCTATACATTTTAATTACTATTAATAGTTTTTGTTGTTTATTGCTTATAATACTTTTCATTGGGTGGCCTAGGGCCACTGCATCTTATTCTGTTACATACTTTAGGTTGTGGCTTCAGAGAAATTATATCTTTATTCCTTTTGCACTTGGCTGATAGTAAACAGAGTGACATGCTGACACAAAAAATAAATAAAATGCTGACATGTCCTGGCATGAGCGACTGCTTTTTCTGAGATTAATTGTGAGAAAAACACAAAACTCCACCTAAACAAAAAACACAGAAAAATGGCAGCATTCCTCAAGAAGATTAACTAAACAAGCACCCGGCACATGTGACAGTTACCTGTATCTGTGGGAACTAGCATCATCCAAGGTTATTGGATTAGTTAACAAAGCTTTAAGCCTCATCGTTATCATTTAAAATCTGTAAAGACAGATTTTTATGATGTAACACTCAATACTCAGAAAAAGGTAAAAAGAGTTCAGAGAAGGCGGCATTTGAGTAAGCAGATAAGCTCATCTTTACGTAAAACCTCTTTATGACAGCCCATAAATCTCATGAAAAAAAGCTTAAAGTGACACAGGTTTTACCAACATGGGATTTCACTTCACTTTTGTGGGAGAGGTTAACCAGTGTTGCTAAATACCTGTGTCTGGTTAAAAATAGCACCATCACTCCTATGATATATTTCACTGTTGTTTGTAGAGCAAGACTGAGATAACAGACTGTATACAGTATAGCCTAAAAAACCAGCTATACGACTTTGAGTAGCTAGCTGGTTCACTTCTCTACAACCTTTATTGAATGTTGCTCAATATATATAAATCCTTGCTGCTGCGTCTAAATACTTGGTATTTTGAGTCTGTCGTTAACTGGAATGACGATAAACAAGCACAATTGAACCACAAGGGACAGCTGTTTAATATATGTATTTGCATTTGAATAGAGCCGCGTTACACCTTTTGGAAATTGTTAAATAAAATAACGCATCTCCTTCTTCACTGAATTAACTCCTCTCCTGGAGGCTCACGGAATAGTAAAGGGTCCATCGAATTAACACTTCGGGGTCTTGCCGGAAGTAGTAGGTCATCCCGGTACTTTTCGCCTACTGTTGGAATACTATGAATTCAGACATACTACTCGCCTCGCCTACTGCTTTTTGCCTACTATATAGTATGGAAGTAGGCGGTTTCGGACACGGCTCAAGTATTTAGTTAAAGCCCGCTAGGCAAGCCTCAGACATTTGTAAAATCCAGCCTACTTGTGAGCTCATCCCCCCTTCAGGACTGCAGCGATGTCTACTTGGAGAAAATCCTTAGGGCGCACTCACATTATCCAAACCAAACCAAACCATGCCCCAGCGCAATTGTCACCCCTCTCTACTCCCCCAGGTGCACGCACTCACACTGTACTTTTTATCGATCCGAGTCCGGGGCGTGCTTTCGTCATTAAGATGCGATTGGTTTGAAAAAGCTGGAAGTAAAGCTCTCTCTTAACACTGGAACCCACCGTAATGATAAGTCTGTGTTTTTTATTCGGAGTCGTTTGGTGCGCGATTACAGACAGCCCTCTCACATGTCTTCATATTGCTTAGTTGATCTGTCAAGTGTGCAGCTCGGACATTCACGTAACCCTGCTGCTCGCATCAAAAGGTTTTTACGGAGGCAGATGAACATAGTGGTTGCGCAACTGACGTCTTCACCATTTGAATCGCGCTCAGGCGCGATTGCGCTCACACCACTGCCTTCCTCGCCTGAGCCCAAGTGAACCGTGCTCCGGCCCACCTCTGCAACACGGCCATGGCGCGATTAGCCAATCCACGCCCAGGCGCGGAACAGAGCGATCACACTAGTCAAACAAACCAGGCTTTGGGCGCCAAACGCGCCCGTGCACGGTTTGGTTTGGATAGTGTGAGTGCTCCCTTAGAGGGAAGAGGTTCAGGTTTGCGCATCATATTAATTTACTTTTGAGCAACAATAATGCCTTTTCCATATTAGTAATAGCACCTATAATAATGCAATCTTAAATCACTTTAAAAGGTCCAGTGTGTGTTTTAAGTTGCATCTAGTGGTGAGATTGCAACCAACCTCAATTTCGAAACGCAACAAGAAGCTACCATAGCTGCCACAGGACAAGCATGTCGTCATCGTCTAAGACAACATAGTGACGAAACGCACTCTGTAGAACAGTTTGTCCGTTTACGGCTACTGTAGAAACATGGCGCAACTTCCATGTAAGGAGACCTGTGGTGTATGTAGATAAAAACAGCTCATTCTGAGGTAATAAAAACAATACAGTTCATTATGTAAGGTCTTTATACATCACTGATAATATAGTTATGTACATTATATTGCATTTCTGCCTAAGATCCTTAAAAAAAACCAACATTGCACCTTTAAAAGAAAACATAATCAAGTTCATAAAATACAATTTGCATAAACAAGTTGACAGTAAAATTCATGCAAATGTCTTGATAGAGGTTTTCAAAAAAAAAAAATGTTAGCTACTTGTTTCGTGCAAATTTCCAAAAAATTTTTATTTCGCCCATCAATCAACTCGTTCAGTCGTTCACAGATGTACATATCCACACACCAGCTCTCTATTTTTGAAACTGTGTACTGTTCGAATCACCCATGTTTCTAATTGTTAGTAACATGTGAATCATTAATGCAAGACATGAACTGCTTAACAATGAAGCACATGACATCATAACTATGAATGCGGCCCAAATCCGCCCGGGCAGGCCCATATGCATATGCATATGCATACCCTACATGCCTAGAAGCTATGCCACTGCAGACAGAGACTGTGTACTGATTGTATGAAGTACGGCGGTGAAAAGATGAAGGGGGTTTCGTTTGTGACTTGTACAAACAATTTTAAATTTGAAACGTATTTTGTTTTTTTCTTAGTGTAGAGATTTTTTTACTCTGTCTGCAGCCCTACAGTACTGCTGTTGTTAATAAATATTACAAGTGTTTGTCTAGGTTGTTTTGTGTTTCTCTGTTGAGTTAATCTTATGCACCCCTGCACCACCTTTGTTATATTCATTAGAAGCTGCTCTATGCCCTTACTGAACTGTATGTTTCTCATGCAGCTAAATATATGATGTGACATGTCCTGCAATGATACATCAGGTAAATGCCATCTGATAAAAGTCTTAATTTGGGGGGCCGATCTGCATTTGAATATGTTTTAAATCTAGCTAAATCAAGTACAATTACTCTAAATCATGCCAAAATCAACTTTAATCATATTAATGTATTTTCCCAAAAACAAAATTGTGGCCAGTGAAAATGCTGAGTGGCTAGTAACTTTGGAAAACCACTACTGTGGCTGGTGAGCAAAAAAGTTCATGTCAAGCCCTGTACAAAACGTTTCCATGAGAAAGGGTAAGCAGGTGCACCCTAGAAAGTAATCACCAGAACCCGGAAGTAATGTCAGCAAAGAGGGGGTTTCCATGACCCTATATTTATGATTAAAAGTGACAATGTAATTTAAGTGAATAACAAAATAAATCCTAGCAGATGCATTTCTAGCAAACATTATAACTTGAAAGTGTCCTGTTACTAAAGTTTTGCTAGAAACGTATTTGATGTGTAACTCGTGTAAGGAAAAACTAACAACTAGCTTCTTATTTAAAAAAGGAATAGCACCCGTGTATTACCTCTAAAGCTCGTATCTCATGTTGGGTCAAGTCGTTAGATGCAGCACATTTGGTCCGGAGTCCTTTCAGACTGGAGATGGAGATCTCGATCAAGTTCTGGATGAGTTCGCATTGGTGAAGCGCCTCCATCCCCGCGTTACTGCCGTCCAAATGCTCCCCGTCGCTTGTAACCATGTTTCCATCTCTGCCAGGGACGCTAGTATCCATTACTCTGCATTGGCACGGCTTAAGTGGCATGGGCACTAACCACAACAAACATTAGTCCAAAGACATGTTTCGTGGAGTCAACAGAGGTGAGGGGACTATCTCATGGAGTTCAGAGAGGACGCATACTCCTCCGACAACATGAACTGGTTTGACAGCCAGAAGAAGCGCGTTGTCAGTTTGTTCCGCCTCAAGCGTTGTGTCGTCTCTCACTTGAAGCCCTGCGAGTAGAGTAGCGCTCGCGTTGCTTTTCGTCTCCGTCAGCTGTTTGGAGCATCGTTCCGGTGCATTGTGGGATTTGAAGTTCTTCGCATAGACTCGCAACGTAGCGTTGGAGGCAGCGTTGCCAGGTCCTCGGCTTTTCGTGGGAATTTTGAATTTGGCTGCTTTTAAACTGTTTGCACAGGTTGAAGTTTTTCTGCGGGTTATAGAAAAAGCCTTTCATTAGGTTGGTTACTTGTTGGTTTTTGGGCTGTGAGTAGTCACGGGGATGCTTTTGGATTCATTTGAAATGGCTATTGAGTTGGTTTTGTTACGGGGATTTGGCCACCCTGAGGATTTGCGTCACGGATTTATCGCTTCTTTGAGAGAACTTATAGAAATTCACCCTCACTTTTAATCTAGTTTTGATCAAGGTACCAACATAAAAATACTGCAGATTAAATATAGTAGCCTAATGAGTGTAGTTACCATGTTTTTTAACCATTTGTAAAACCACAAATTTACCTAAACAATCATCGTAAAAATGGTCACATGTAGCAAAACTATGGTTCATTTATTTATTTATTTATTATGTAGTAAAACTATGTCAAATGTTCTATCAATTTACTGTAGCCTATTAATACTACTGACACGTTAATAAAGTCTAGAAGAATAACTGCAATATACTCCAGTTTTTCTACAGTTTAGATGCTATAGTAAACTATAGGATGCTATTTTTCACGTGGGAACATGGAATGACATTTGTAACAAAATATGATTAAAGTAATTCTGCCTAAAATCAAAAAAGTTGCATGTTTGATTAACAATTTTACAACCCTCTGTATTGGAACTTGTTTTGTTCTGCAAAGCTTTTGTGCAACTCTCTCATGTTTACTCAGTGATACAATGTTCCCATTATGTCATGATATGCACACTTTGTATAAGGCCTGGAAAAACACGTTGAGTGTGTGTTTACATGTAGCCTACTGCTTTCTACCCACTCAGATGAGAAAAGATCTGTTGACTTTCCGCTGAGTTATGATTTGCTAAGAGAAAGTGTCCCTGCATTGTTACTGTTAGGTTAAGATATGTCAATGCACATAAACAGGACCTTGGCAGTTTAGAATTGATGAAAGGCTTTGCTGCAAAGACATGCAATATGTTACATAATATACAACTGTAATACAAACTAGAATGAGATCAAGAATTGTAACATAGAGATGTTTTCTAAGCAGTAGGATCACACTTTCCCATGGGAAAATTTTCCTTTTCTGTAAAGCTTGCCAAGGAGACATGATTTCCACACAGAAAGTAATAAAGACCAAAGCAGAGATATGCTCTACAAAGTGTGAGATGTATTAAAACAGCAAAGGTTATTCTAGCACATTTCATAAATGCAGTCAAATCACTTTTATGGCTTGCAAAAACTAAGTCACACATTTATTTTTAAAGCACACATAAAAATTAATAAGATGACAGGTGGGTGATGGTTCAGCAAGCCAGTTAAAATATTTGGTAACTGGTCATCCACACCAAGTGCAAGGGTATAGCAGAACAAGTTAAAAAAAGAGAGGAGATTCCCTCTTCTATTTTTAGGTATGCATTGTTTTTTTTATTATGTACCACTGAATATATTTGCTTATATCATGAGGCTGTTGAATGCTTTATTCTGATTAGTTGAGAACATGTTAAAAATGTAAATGTCTTAAAATAACCAACAGAGTCTTTGCAATGTCTGTGGTAACCGAGTGAAATAATTGACTCAAGTACTTTGAATTATTTGAAAATAATGCACATTACCATATTGGGTGTGCAATATTTTCCAATAATTCAGCGGCTCGTTGTCAATTATTACTTACACACTGAATGAGATGAACTGCATATTTAGGTGGGAGCAGCTGCTCACAAATGTACTGTTAACTAGTTTATTTTCCAGATTAATCCACTGTGAATGGAAACATATCTGTTTAATAACTTATATACTAAAACATTTCAAATGATTTTAAATGGCTTTGTAACTTAGTGTTTTAAATGGTTGTGTTTTACTGAATCCCTCTATACTTTTCTTTTAGATATTTATTTTATAAGAATTATAAAAATATATAATTACCATCTAATAAACTAATATGTTTTTGTTATAAAGAAAGTAGGTAAAACATTTTTCAGAGAAAGTATGAATAAAATAAATAAATCCACTTGTTGATGATCACATCCACTGGCAAATGGATGATTTTTGCGTAAGAACATAGCGTCACCTACTGGAAGAATAAGGAAAGTAGCAAACTAATAGATTAGTTCCCTACAAACTGACTGTTAACAGTTTTATTTTCCTAATATAAAACTGTTGCCGTCCCTGTAGACAAGATTCGCGATTTTAATGTCACCTCAGGTATTTCATATTACTTTTCCATAACACGTGCTGCTGTAGTATTGCAGTGTTTAATGCAACAGCAGGGCAGGAAGTCATTCACAATCAGAAAAGTATTTGTTCAACAGGAAGTTGGGACAATCGAAGGAAGTCTGAAAAACTTCTCAACTGCATTCACTAGAAGCACATTTGAAATTTTAAATAAAGCTGTCAAAAACCCACACCAAGGGGTGTGTTTTACAAAAGTCTTTATTATTTTACTTAATGTTACCTTAAATAATAAAAAAGCTTCAAACTTAAAAATAAAACTTAAGAAGAACAATAAGTGTGCTTTTGCAAGCACACTTAATAACTGAACATGCACACACCGGACATAATATATAATTTCTCTTTTGAAATGTCCAAACTGGCTAAACACTACAGTGGGACTAGATTAGATCTCACAAAACTCTGGAGCTAAATGGAATTTGAATTCCAAGAATAGCAAATTCAAGACATGTTTGGAGCAAAATTCAACTGTGTGTGATAAACAGTCATATGCATCCCTGTGGGAAAATCCTAAAATCTGCATTGGCAAAGTGGGGGTGTTTTGGAAACAATGGAAACTTTAACTTTAAAGGATATCCGTAATTGTATAAGAATGGAATTTTTATTTCATACTCTGAATTGAAAAAAAAAAGAAAAATATCATATTGCAAGGGATAACCCAGTACATGCCTATCTACCATGTGAAGCTCAAACTGTGTGTTATAAATAATGCTTCAAAGTTCACCCAAAAATTAAATTTCTGTCATTATTTACACCCTCATGTAGTTATACATTTCTTTGTTCTGATGAACACAAAGGATAATATTTTAAAGAATGTTTGTAACCAAACCGCTCATGGGCCCCATTCACTTCCATAGTATTCTTTTATCCTACTGGAAGTAAATGGGGCCCATGATCGCAAACATGAAACAAAGAAAGTTAAACAGGTTTGTAACAACATGAGTGAGAAAATGAAAACTATCCCTTTAATATTATTGCAGAAACTTGCAACAATCTGAAGAGAATAAGTCACTGCAGAAGGATTTGGGGATTAATTTATGTTCATGATAATATCCTATAATGTGGGTAAAAAGACAGGTGGAAATTCATTCATAAAAAAATGTGCAAAGATATTATTATACAACGTCTAGACTTTTTTATTATTATTATACAACGTTTGAAAACTATTTATGCTGCAAGAGTAATGAAGAAGAGGGTACTTATTTATATATGGGAATGGTCTTTGGTTCACCCATTCTGGTGAAACAGTTTGGGAATACTTGAAGCTGGGTTTTAATTTATCCGTGGAACCATGTATGCCCTCTGGGAGATCAATCTTATATAACAAAAAATCCCCTTATTAAGATTGTTAAATAGTAAAAGAAATTTAATATATACATTATACACATATGATTGTATAAATCTTTATTAATCATATAAGAATTAGAATTACATTGAATATAGAAATCATGTGACTTAAATATAAATATATATATATATATATATATAAAATAATGTCTAAATAAATATCTAAACAGATATGCATTTAAACACTTATTTCCATATAGGCCTATAACCTCTTATGTAAATGCATCTATGGGTGTAATTTGGTATTGTGATGACCGGTAGATGGCACCCTCGTCATTACTGTGGTCATCAGACTGTAGTGACTGCAGCAGATGTGTCCGTGTGTTGCGTGCGTGCGCAGAAACACGTTGTGAATGGATGGAACCTTCTCTGAAAAAAAAAACTTTTTTTTTTTTTTATATATTTTTTTTTATATTTAACAGAATTAAGACAAAAATGAACAGATAACATGGGGTAGACGGACATCACAATTTACAAAACATACAATACAATCAAATATACTTTATAACAGAGTTAAGTATATTAAAAGTTTTTTGAGCTTTTGAAAAAAAAAACTTGCTGTGTTGGAAAAGAGGCCCCAATTTTTATCTTGGTAGTAAAATGAGCGGGACACCTACACTGTAAAAAAATTCTGTAGAAATTACAGTGTTATTGCAGCTGGGTTGCCGGTAACTTACCGTAGATTTAAATTTATGTTATTTACTGGCAACATTTTGTTCAAAGTTAAATGAACATAAAGCATTTACAAGTCTTTGACTTTACAGATTGAAACTAAAAAGACAGCATCAAGCAAAACATTCTGTGAAACAAAATCTAAAGCAAAAACAGAAAAATATTGATGATGATTTCTGGTTCCCAGAATGAGGCTGATAGTGTATATTTTTATTCTGTAAAGATAAAGACTTGTTAATATTTACAATTTATTTAACTTTGAACAAACTCTTGCCGGTAAAAAACATACATTTAAATCTACGGTAAATTACCGGCAATAGTGTACTTCAATATTTTAATGTAAATCTATCACGATAAACTATATATTGTTGGAAAGGTCTAAGAATGTAGTTTTCATATTTCAAAACCTTTAAGCAGTAATAATAATGCAGTAACTGTAATTTATTCATTTGTGGATAGAGTATGCAGCCAACCTCACCGCAAAACAAACTCCTAAGACATGGATGTCCACATTCATGAACATGAACCTGTTGTACACAAACGTGGACATTTCCACTGCTTCATGTTCATGTAAAAAATATTTGGTTATTATATTTATTGGTTCTTCCTAATCCCAAAATAGCTGGAAGAAATATAAAAAAACATGGGTCTTAAGAGGTTAAAAATAATACTTATATTGCATTTTTATTTATTACAAATAAATGTAAACTGGTTATATATATATATATTTAAAACAAGACCAAAATTAGGCTTCTAGACACAAAAAATGCCAGTTATATTAATTTGAAGGTGTACATTACTTTTCACAATTCCCCTCACTGAAAAAAGGCTGCACCAGTTAAAGGGTTAAGAGATCCTGCAGCTGCCTGCTATTGCTCAAGCAGAAAGGGAGTTTACCCTAAATAGCTACTTGATATAAATACTTGAGCTTATACTTTTATACTGTTTTTAATAATACATACACATTTCCTGTATTTTCTGGTTGTATTCTTATAAATATATTAAATATTCTTAAATATATATATATAGTGTTACACACCAGTTTGTAAGGTTTTTTATTTTTATTTTTTCAAATCATAATCATTTAAGATGGTGTAAATATTTTACCAACAAAACTGTAAATCTGTAACACTGCATACTATTTAAATATGACCTTAAAGTGTGTAACAGAAGTGAAGGTCAGTGTCTTGATTCTATTGCAATATTATAATATAGGCCTATTACTTAAAAAACAATTTTTTTAATAAAAATATTTTGAAACATTAAAACATTCATTTTTATTTCAGTCTGTTTTAACCACACTAAAATGCTGGGTTGTTTCAACCCATGGCAGTTCTCATGTCATTGGAGAATCACAGGCTGTCTAAATGATTTGTATCTCAGTTACTCAACTTTCCCACTTACATAACTTTTTGGCAGAGTGGGATACTGCTTAATCCACGTGCAATAAGGTCAGAAATAGCAATCCAGTTCAACTGATCCACACATTAGAAAGTGAGACGATTCACAGGTGTATATTTATACGTCTGCTGTAGAAAAATGTGCACTTCAATATAAGGGGACCTACGGTGTATATAGATAAAAACGGCTCATTCTAAGGTAATAAAAACATAACAGTTCATAATATAAAGTCTTAAAATAAAGTTATGTATATTATATTGAATTTTTGTCAAGAGATAAAATTACACTGCACCTTTAAAGCAACATGATTACATTTTATTCAAAACTTTAAATATATTTTATATTTGTAATCACATTTATAAAAAAAAATGTAGTCTTGTCATATAAAAGTAGCTTAAAGATTTAAACAGCACGAATGTTATTTATACAGCCAAAGCGTGAAATGATTTTCCAATGACTTTCACAATTCAGGATAGACCGGTTTATATTGGTCAACATTATGCTTTGTAATGAGCTAAAATCCATATAGGCCATTCTGTGGAAAGCACTAAACTGAGTCATGTGCAGCCTTAATGTTTTGGTCCGTCAATGCACATGGTCATGTTTGGCCCTTAACTGGACCTCTGAGCTTCCTCAGATTGCTTTGACTATTTCTTATCATCATAGTTAAACTGATAAACTGACAGAACGATGTTAACATTTGGAAGTCATTCTGATATGACTCATATCTAGCTGAGAAACACAAAGGAACTTCCAGACTGATCAGTCATGTTAAATTTGAACTAGTTTATGGCACCCATGTAAATATTTTTGTGTCTTTGTTGAGGCTACAATTTTATCGGCAGTGGGTCTTAATATTTAACCCGATAACAACCGGTGCTAGTTAATAATAAACCTGATAATGATGACCTCACGCCTTTTGGACAGAGTCTAAAAACAATCAAGTTGTTCTGTAAATTTCCACACTTTGTGTAATGTAGCCTCAAGGAAAGGCAATGCTAAGGACACAGTGCGCAAAAACAAACACGACTATTAAATACTCCATTAACTGTACTCTGTAAAGTGCCTCGGGCTGAAAGTTGAAATGCTCTTTAATAAGTTCTTATAGGAGGCCTGGTAAGATAGCACAGCTGTGAAATCTCACAGCGACTCTTGTTTGTACAATCACCGTCCGGGTCAATATTACACAGAACAGAGAGCGCTACCCGTGCTGTTTCATCTTTATAGATTTGGACACGGGACCTGAGCATATACATCACATTTGCATATCAAACATAAGACACAAAAGATTTAAAATACTCTTTATTTAGGTAACAATCATAAACCAAAAAACCCCAGAAAACAGAGGGGAAAAACACATTCTTGCAAAACAAATTCACTTGCTCCTGGTAAGCACAGCATAGTAGTTAGATACAAACTAATTTACAAGCATTTTCTCTATATTGATTTAAGTCTACTAAAACTGTACTTCAAATATCTGCAATGCTAACGTTTTGGTTGGAACTGAAGTGCATCTATGCAGCCTTATTTCTATATCTACTCAAGACGAAGAGATCGTTCAAGCAAAGCCAATTTGTGTAACATCAGCATTTTTCATACACCCAAGCAGAATAACAAACATACATAATATACAAAATACTTTCAAGTTTTAGCCATAAATGAGGAAGGGGAAGAAAACAGACTGAGTGCCATTAACAACAACCCAAGTGGATCTTTGGCATCAGCTTAGACACATTTTATTGCCAAGTGTTTGACTGCATGACCAGATGAATATGCCACATTCTGATTCCCACATAAAAAAATAATCAAAATAGGCCAGCTAGAGCCACGTGCATCAACAATAAAACAAAACTATACTGCCCAACATCCAGTAATGTCTGGCACCAGTATTACTAGTTCCTCAAAATGAGAGGTAGATGCGACATGATGCCACCATCCCCACAAAATCACACTTTAGCTCACTTTTAAGATGGCTTCTAGGTCACCTAGAAACACAAGGCCCAGCAGATTGAAGTGTAGAGATAATGGAGGATAATGTAAAGCGGACTTCAGCTGATAGCAAATACAGCAAGTTGGTGGAAAATGTTTTGAAACAGGAAACTAGGTATGTGACATTCATGTCGCAATTACTTATTCCTCTCCTTAACTCATCTTTGTCTCATTCACCCACAAAAATATCGCACATCGAAACTTACAAGCATCATAAAGTGATAGAGCAAAAAATTTAAGCTACATATACATTTGTACAAATATACTCGTGTGCTATATACTCAACAAAACATGCCTTTACAAATCTTTGCACAGGTAAAAAATATACAATTTTTGGAAGAAACCAAATTAGCCGGTTGTGAAAATAAACAAGAGGTCGATACTGAGGCAGCATTCGGGTCTGTGTGATGTGCATAACGCACTGGAGCTTCTTTTCTAAAGAGGCACGTAAAGGGGAGGCACTGCCCGTGTCCCTGAACTACCAAACTCAGACCTACCGCAGAAACAACAACACCTTCAACTTTCACTTTCAGACACACACACACATTCACATTATTTCTCCTCCCTTTAATCCCTCTCACATTTGGCACAAATAATAAAAACACTGCAAAACCTTTGAGAGAGAGACGAACGCCCATCACGCTTCATCTCAGGTGCAAGAAAAGGGGTTTCCCCAATAACACCACTTTAACTTATCGTTCACCCAAATGCGAATACAAAAAGATGTGGCAGGTTTGCCGTATCAAATAGCACAAAACTAATGTGGTCCATATTGATATGTTAAAGCTGTCTGAAGGCCACGAACTGATGTGGGCTTGAAAGATGAAATAGACAGTACTGAAACGTTCTTGGAACTACAGTAAACTTCCCCAAAAAAATAAATAAATACAAAACACCGAACCTCAAGCTAAATTATGAGGTCAGTAGGAACAGAAAAGATTAAGGCTTTTTCAAACGTTTTGTCATTCTTTACTTTTTCGATCGAAAACAATCTTTTCATTGGTTTCAACAGAGTGCCGTGTAGTGCATTTGAAGCTACAGCGACTTGTAAGCCAAGTAGTCCTGCATGGTGAAAGGAATGGGCAGCTTGTAAACCTGCTGCGTAGGTATGACTCGCCGCAGGGTCATGCGGCAAAGGTGCTGGAGGCTCGCGACACTGCGAGGACAGGCCCAGAAGTGCACGCTGCCATCACGAGACCTGGGAGACAGACAGGAAGAGGTTAGTTTATCAAACTACATTTGCATTTATGCATGGCAGATGCAAAACTGAATGCACGGTGTTCACCATGTCTAGTCACCATGAATTTAAGCGGCTATGTTTATACAACACTATCGTGAGCTTTACTTTACTGTCTGTATGTAGGCATTAAACAGTTTCATTCCTGCATTAAAGGCAGGGTGCATGATCTCTGAAAGCCAATGTTGATATATGAAATCACCTAAACAAACACGCCCCTACCCCAATAGTTCTGGACCTTCTTTTGATAGACCCACCCCACACATACGCAACCCAGGCAACGATGTCGGTTTGTAGACATGCCCTTTACTGCTGATTGGCTATAAGTGCGTTTTGGTAGTCGGCCTGACTTCATTTTCCAAAGTGTTATTTTTTTCAAAAATCACGCACCGAGCCTTTAAATCCTATCAAGGTTCTATAAATTTAGGAACAACATTATAGAGGGGTTTCCAGGACAGGGTTTAGATTAATCCAGGAATACGGCTTAGTTATATTAGGATATTTAAGTAGTTTTTACAAATATACCTTACAAAAAACATTTCTGATGTGCATTTTGAGACAAAACGTTGGGACTGATGTACGGGTATATTAAAGGATTAGTCCATTTTCTTAAAAAAAATCCAGATATTTACTCACCACCATGTCATTCAAAATGTTGATGTTTTTCTTTGTTAAGTCGAGAAGAAATTATGTTTTTTGGGGAAAACATTCGAGGATTTTTTATTATTGTAATGGACTTTAATGGACCCCAACACTTAACAGTTTTAATGCAGTTTAAAATTGCAGTTTGAAAGGACTCTAAATGATCTCAAACGAGGCACAAGGGTCTTATCTAGCAAAACATTGTCATTTTTGGCAAGAAAAAAAAATGCACTTTTAAACCACAACTTCTCATCTTCCTCCGGTCGTGTGACGCGCCAGCATGACCTCACGTAATACGTCATCAGGTCAAGAGGTCATGAATGACGTATCGAAACTACGCCCCAAAGTTTACAAGTATGGAGAAAGAGGACCGTTCCGATGTTGTTGCATGTCGAATGATAGATTCTTTGTGCCAGTTTATGGTTGAAAATGGTCCACAAATGTGCGTTTCATATAAGTAACACGTGACCTTTAGACGTCACTGCGCAATTATGTGATGAATGAAGGAAGAAGAGAAGTTGTGGTTTAAAAATGCATATTTTTTATTTTTCTTGCAAAAAATGACAATAATTTCACTAGATAAGACCCTTTTGCCTCATTTGAGATCATTTAGAGTCCTTTGAAACTGCAATTTTAAACTGCATTAAACTGTTAAGTGTTGGGGTCCATTAAAGTCCATTAAAATGAGAAAAAATCCTGGAATGTTTTCCTTAAAACATTTTTTTTAAAGAAAATTGACTAATCCTTTAAGATATGTCAGTGCAAGATGTTTCTAAACTCAAACATGCATTTTAGTTTGAAACTTAGATTTTAGTTTAAGTCCTGTCCGAAAAACCGCACCCCATGAAGTAACATTCTTACCCAGCTGCTAACACACTTCCATCAGTAGAAAAGGCACAACAGAGGCCATTATTGAGAGGAGTGATGGCCTGAGGACTCCTCTCATCTATGTTCCAGAACCGCACCAACCTGAAAAACAAACACATTTTAGGACTTCAACATTCACCTGCTATTTTAAGGGTCTTATAAATGTGTATTTTTATAATAAACAAAATCAAGTTGCAAATATGCTAACACATGAAACCTTTTAAAATGTTATAAAATTAAGTGACTTAAATGAGTTTAAAATGCATCCGATAAGATTTAACGTTCAATTCCATTTTTGTGTATCATGCGAAACACGTCACATGCTCAGGAATGCAACTTCTTTAGGGGTCCGCCATTTTGTAGAGCACAAACGGCTTCATTTTCCTTCGACTCCTCCACCCTGAATCGGCAGGAGGCGCGGCAATGGGAGCAAAAACACGCCGCCTCATAGTGATTAATGGATGTCATATGAGAGGCATGTGATCTTTCCCAGAAAGAGGCCCTACAATAAATAACACTTCAGCCTCTATCGCTCTCAGCTTGCTCGCTCGCTCTTAAATTCAGGTTCTTAGCAGTTAGATACCTTAAAACTTGCGCAAGATTTTAAAATCTCACCTGTCATCGGTGACGCTGGCAATGTGCCGACCATCATGACAAAAGGCCACAGAGCGAACCCATCGATCATTTGCTCCTCCCGCAAATATGGGGGAAGGAGGAGGGAAGAGATGCCTGGAGGCAAACAACATACATAGGCATAAGAAAGATCTATTAAAGCAAATAAAAAAGGAAACTTCAAAGAGAGGAGTAGGGCAACGTGTTTTACCCCAGCTCGAGCAAAATAGTGGCCGTGTGAGGGTCCCACACTATGACACGAGTGTCGTAGGACGCCGTGGCCAGCAGTGCACCGTCAGGCGAAAACTCGCAAGAAACCACATCGTTGTGATGGCCTTCCAGCTTACGGATCATAGTGTACTTATCCATGTTCCACAGGAACACCTGCAATAAAGAAATACACCCGTTATAGCCCACTGTACCATTCCAGAAATGAAAAGGTCATTGAGTATCACAAATAAAATGTTGTAGCAAATGGCTCGGAGTCAGATTGGGGCCATTTGGCATCTGGATTTCAACAGCCCTAAAATTGTGATAATTAGATAACCCTGTCTCCTCTATCACCTATCAAGGCTGTAAAGTGGGCGACAATTAAAACAAATGCCGTCTTCAAAGGAAGTTCAAAGGAATTCCACCAGAGTCCACAGTCGCCAGAGACACAGCAGGGGGGGCACGGACTATATGTCTCTGATGAAACCACATTTAAAGATCACAATGAGCTGTTTAAATGTGTATATATTTTATATCCCTTTACTGCATGATCGTGTATGTGTGATGTAACTGTGTGTTAACACTCTAGTTAGATTTTGTTCACTGTAGCATGGTTCATATCTTAGGTATGAAATTATTATTCAACGTGATCTTAAACCCATGTCTTGTCTAGTATCAAATTAATCCACTCTTTATTTCCTAATCATTTCTATGTATCATATTACCATAAGCCGCATCAATGTCATTTAATATCGATTTGAAGAGTTATGGAAACAAACTTTTATCATTTGGCATTTACGCAAATGTGATGTCTGAAAGAACAAAGGCTTGTTTCCCGCGCGATCGAACACTTCGCACATTGGTCATTTCACCTAAAATGGGCTGGGCGCGTGAAAGGTCAAAACGGCCTATCGTCCAAGCCATCGTTGCTCAGTTGCTCAGTTGCTCAGTTGCTCAGCGCTCAGCGCTCAATCGCTCAATTCGCCAGCGCAGTTTGGAAACTCGCTGAGACTCACCCAGAGTCCCTCGGATTCATCATCTTTTCTCTGAGCCCTGTCCTACTCTTCGGGACAGTAATTTCCTGGCTTGCACTTTGCACTTCGAGTTCGGACAATTTACGCGGAACACTCCGCCATACGGAACAACCAAACGGACTTACGAGCACACCTGGATTATCTCTCTCTCTCTCTCTCTGCTCGCACCCGCGCGCACAAGAAACTTCGTATTACATCACAAAGAGCCAAATGCAAGTATTAACCTTGTTCTACTCGCTGATGTTTAAGCTTTACCCCTTATGAAAATTAAGGCGATCCTTAGAGATTTTCCGATGGTTTGTGCAGATGTTAAGCAATAGTGTTTTTGCCAATCTTTTACTCTCTCTCTAGCTTTTCAGTCTTTTCTTTCTCATCTATGTTTTATGTTATTGTATATGTGTATGTTTAGTTAGTCATTGTGTGTACTTCGTTTTGTAGTTAATAAACCGGTTTTGCATTTTCACAATTGAATTGTTTCTGTGTTCAATGCTCACGAAATTAAAGTCACTATTTCTGCCTTTTGATCCAGCTACACGCTGCGAGTAGCACTGTAGTAAGAAGGTTAATTTTAAAGGCCATGAAATTAACATTTCTTAGACGTTAATATACGATTATGGATATATGTCTTCGGTGGACGAACATATTAATTAATTGTTATTATTAATTCTGCTACGCCAGGTAAAACCTGATAAACTTGTATAATTAATTACAGTTAGTTATACATAATATTCCCTTTTGAGCTAAAATCTAAGATTCCCTTGGGAATCCCCGTAGTATTACAGTCGGAGGTTTATAGTGTTTCAAATAACTTTATTCCCCTCCTCCCGCTGAATCGCTACATATTAATGGTGGAGAACGCGCGGGCAGATTTAAACATTATTTTCTGAGCAAACCAGTTACAGATCAAATGTGTTTTTGCATTGTGTGAATGAAAAAGAACTATCAGCTATAACTGATTTCGTTCTTTATTTGTATGAATGAAAATGTATTTTCCTGTATCATTTTCAGGACGTAACAGACTCGCGCCCCTGTTATGTATAGCTAACTGCAGTCTTTAAGGTAACCGTATTAAAAACACTTTGATACGCTGCATTACTGTCTGATTCCGCCTAATAAAGAGTAGAATTCCTTTATAGAGCGAAGCGGTGGTCGAGTGAGTACTCCCATCTGATAAGGCCTTTTTGTTTAATCTCCAGGAAATGATTTGCAATTAGAGAAGCTGTCTATTGTATTTTTCCATTTTATTCACGTACGTGAATTTTTTTAAATTGAAAGTACCGAGGGTAAGACTTCAATTTTTTTTTTAAGGAGATGAAAACTTGATCAAGTATTTATAGTCACAACGTACGATAAAGCACGTTGGACTCTTTGTTTATTGCGTGTCCCGGTAACTAAGCCAAAATTAAAATAGGCAGCGCAAACATGAGCAAATTACATCCGTCGTCTTAGCAACGGAGCGGCCGCCGATGTAATTGTTGAATAGAAGCGAATCTTTGTCAGTTTAAAGCGTACTACCTAGTTCTAACACTAGATGTCAGTCTTGAGTGTCTAACACTTCTCCTTCTCCTTTACTTTAAGCCTGACTTCCGCTTTCTTTGTTTGTTGGGCGAAATATCGCCATCTGGTGGGGAAAGTTCGTTTGGCCCTCTCATAAACTCTTTTGGGAAGTGTATGACAGGAGTCAAACTTGGAATTTTGACCTTACTTCAATAACTAGGTTATTCTACTACTTTGTAGTTTTATTTCCTACATATTGAAGGTTATGGTCTTAAATGATAAATAATAATTAATATTGCTGTGGCTTTATTAATTTATTATTTCTTTATTTAATTTTTATTTTATTTTGATTTATTTTATTTTATTTCATTTTTGCTGTTTTCTCTCGCTCCTTACTTTCCTGTTCTCTTTTCTATTGTAGAGATTGTATTTTAATTAAGTTTAAATTTAAATTTAATGCAGTTTGATTTATTTTAAATTTTAATTGAATCAATTCTTTACTGTGAATAGAATTCAGCCCCATAAGTCCCATTCTCAGTGAATTCATTTATGTTTTAACTGGTGCAATAGGATAAGCCCCTGTGCATCTCTTTAAAGCTAACACTTGATAGATGAATCAGGACTTCGCCAGCGGTGAGTTCTACAAGAGACCGGTCCCGTGGAACTGACTCGAGTGTGTACAGTCGGGGTGCTGCGGTAGCTCCCTCCTTTAGCACCTTAGGCAGCAAGACACAGTGCGACCTCTGCCACCGGGCACTCCAATCGCTAACCGTGCCAGCTGACACACAAAGCCCTAGCGGCAGTGCCAGTTGGTGGGTGACACCTTTGAGTGCGGCCTGGCGGTGTGAAGGGCGTGACTGTTGAGCGGTCGAGGTGGGGAGGGCAGAAGGCCCGGCACTCTTGGCTGCGTGCTCAGGGAAGCGCCTTGTCTCTGTGTTCCACCCTGGGTTGTCTTAAATAGTCAACAGGTGTTAGTGTAAAAGAGATGCATTTTTCTCCCCTCTGTAGCCACTAGAGGCACCAGATCCCTCTCACGTTGGGTCTAGCCCAGCCACTCTAGCTAAGCCACTCCCCTAGCTCGCATGACTCCATAGTGCCCTCTCCCTGTAAGGCCCTGTCATCAAATCTAGGGTAGAGAACCTGCTAAGCTGAAACAGGAAACCCCTTTTCCACCTCCTATCCTCTTCATTTTCCCAGCCTTAGGACTTAGTCTGTTGGCTGTCTCAATTCCCATTTTCAGATTATTTTTATTTTTATTATTATTATTTTAATTGTTTTTTTTTTATTATTTATTTGTTTATTTTTCCTCTCTTTTCCGTTCCTATTTCATTTCCAGCAACCTACCCTCTCCTCATTCTTTATTTTATTTTGTTTTAGTTTATTTCTATCATTATAATTAATTAATTTTAATTATTTTGATTCACTTTATTTTTGGGCTGAAAGAGCAAAACTGCACAAACCATTAGGAGAATTCATTAGTAATACGCTCGATTAACCAAATGTCCAAGGCGACCTATAGGTTTTAACAAAGCGACAAATTACTAGAATTTTTCCCTTATTTCCCCACACTGATTATCTGTGCCGCTGGAGAAAGGCCCTGATAATAAGCTCATAGCCCACATATATATATATATATATTTTTTTTATTGCCGTAGCTCACTGAACTGTGCGGACTCGCATTGGCTCTTTGTGTTTTCTCTTCTATCAGTGTGTCAACATGTCCAGATCACCAAGCCCTGTCAACCACTGGGACCAGCTAGAGGCCTGGCTCAGCGCTGTGACATCTGAACTCCTGCCCAACCTCGCCAATGAACTGCAACACCTGGAAAGAGAGCAACTCGACGGCACCCTGGATAAACTCATAGCCCACGACCCAACGAGGAGCTACAGTCACAAGGAAATAGCCAGGATCACAGGTGCCATCGCTCACAACCTCATCATCCAGCTAAAACTGGGCGAAAGGAACAACGCCCAACTGGAACAGGATGCAGCAGCTCTACGGCTCCAAATGGCAGAGGCCCGGAGGAATCAAGAGGACACGCAGAATCGTCTAGATCAGCTGACACAGGGATTAGAGGATCAACAACCATCAACAGAGGAGGAGCACAGGAGGCTAAAGGACGAGATTGGACAACTCCAAGAGGCCTTGTCAAAACTCCGCACAGACACAGAGCACAAGGAGCAACAGGAGAAGACAGCCAGAGAAGAGCTGTCTGGAAAGCTCCAGCAGGCTGAACATCTTCTGGTGAGAGCAAAGGCAGAACTGAAGGAACGTGATGCCAAGCTGAAGGCCTGTGAGAATCACCTGCGAGCGGCTCGAGATGAAGGTCAAGCTCTGGCTCAACAACGAGACCAGGCTAGGGACGACCTTGACTCTGCCCAAAGAGAACTTATTTATGCATATAAACTGCAAGCTGAACAAGTAAAGGAAAAACCAACATTTCCTTTTCATTCAACCAGTGAGCCTGCAGCCCCCCACCAAAGCTTTCCTGTTGAAAAGGGGGGCGAGAGCCCACTGTTAAAGACATCAGCCAGCATCCCAGAACCTCTCACTACCACAAAGGGGTGGGGACAAACCAATTTCCCGAGGTCACCTGCAGACATGCCCGGCGTGGCACCTAAAGACCTCGACAAACTGGCTAGAAATATCCCAACATTTACCCCAAACCCTGCAGGTGGCCATGACATCCACGCTTACCTGCAGGACATTGACTTTTATGTGCAAACGCTGCCGAATGTAACCACAAGAGACAAACTGTATCTGCTACGGATCACTTCCAGTCGTGAGGTGAGGAGTTTCCTTGACCGGCAGTCAGAAAACGTCAAGATGGATTACGAGCAGCTGCAAAAGGCCTTAATAGAAGAGTTTTCGGATCCAGAGTCAGAACAAGGACTAGTTATGGCAATGGATCTCAAACAGAGCAGAAACGAAACTCCACAGGCCTACTACAACAGACTCAGGCGAGCTTACTTCGGCTCACGGAATGAGCCTGAAATGGAGGAGGACTTCAACTTCAGGACCCTTTTCCTTCGAAATCTTCACTTCACAGTGAGCCAACACTTAGGGGTTATGGCCTGCCCTCGCACGATGACAACCAGGCAGCTGCGAGACTTGACCCATAAAGCTTATGGTAAACAAAGAGCGGCCTCTGAAAAGACTGTTAAAAACCCTGCCATTCTCCCTGTCTCTGAACTGTACCCTGAACTACCACTGGAGGGCGCACGACAGCGCCACAGTGAAAGACCTTCCAACAGAGGGTCAAGAGACTTTACAGCCAGCCAGGAATGGTACGGCCATGAAGGGGCTCGTCCCAAGCACCAAATGGGACGCGCCGAGAGGTCATGGAGCCGGCCAAACTCATCAGAAAACCAGAAGAGTGGTGGCTCTTGGGAACCTGGCCGACGACCTAGAGGTAACCGTCCTGCACCTGGCAGATCAAATAATGTGGACAGTTCAAACAGCCAACAGAGAGACCAGTCTCGATACCCATCGAGCAAAGCTAAGTCTGAGCTACCCCAGAAACAGAGTGACACAGACACGTCTGAATCAGCAGAGATCCTGAGAATATTGAAGGAGTTAAAAAAAAAAAAACCCCACAAGGAGGACCAGAAAGACAAACCCGACTCCTTATGACTAGCAGCAGTGAGAGACAATCACCACACAGAACACCCTCCTACTGTGAACGACACCCAAGTTTCGGCAACTCAGCAACTCACTTCAGAGCCTGTCATCCCACAAACAACATCTCAGACACCCACCAACCAAAGCCTGCAAGTACCAGAAAGTGCTGTGTTAATTGTCTGCCTCCCTACAGAGTCACAGGAAACCAGCCTTACCTGCCTTCCCATTAATGCAACAGCCCCAGTACCAAGCCTCCTGGGAAACCTGATTGAAAGAGGAGTAGCCAAAAAGCTATACCTATCCATCACCTTGGAAAAGGAGGTCGAGCTAGAAGCCCTCGTCGACACCGGAGCTGACCTAACGCTGATGTCATCCCAGCTTTTCACCAGACTCCAGAACAGAGCTAAGGCCCAAAATCTGACCCTTAAACCCCAAAGGTGTATGCTGAATGTGCAGTCTTACAGCCAGACTGAAGTTCAACTGCAACAGGTGATTCCCATCCACCTGACAATCGGTCCTATGAGCATCATACACCCTGTGTACATCTCACCAATGGACTCATATCCTCTCCTCATAGGCAAAGACCTGCTAGACCGCTTTGAACCCTTAATGGACTTTAAACAGTTAAAAATTTGGGCTCAAGTGCGAGAACCTTTACCTTTTCAATCAGCCAGATCATCTGAGGTAAACTGCCAGGTCACACAGGTCATGGACGACCCCCCAGCCAGCCGCGGGAACTTCGTCTCATACCGAAACTCCAAAAGTTCACTGCTCTGCAATCTGCATCCAGCCAAAGACTCAGAGCCATATGGCCCTCATGTCACACCAGGTATTCAGCTGAATGACATAATGTCAACAAACACCATACTGGCCCTTTGGGCAGACAACTCAGCTATCAGTCTCACACTGTTTAATGCACTCACCGAGATGACACCAGATATTCCATTTGATGCCAAGCTCACCCGATTCCCATTGAACTCTGACCTGTCAACCATGGTGATTGCCAAGGGCATCTGCGCGCTGAACCTGAAATGGAACAGCCGGTGTTTAACCCACTACTTCCTGGTTCTCCAAGACCCTCCACACGACGTCTACATTGGAGCAGACATCCTGGTTCGTCTCAAAGCTCATGTCGACACAATCAATGAAGTGATATGGGCCCCATTGACCTCACAACCCCCTGGGGGCCCTATCAAGCGTGAGAACCTCCAATCAGGCCAGACCATACCAGAGGTCTGCACCATGGTGAGTGAACAAGAGACTGTAATACCTGCTTTCACAAAAGGGGTCACTGTTCGTCTCAACATACGACGTGACCAAACCCTTAACCACACATTGGGTTTCTTCCAGCCTTCAACTGAATGCATCGAACTTGGACTTTCATTAGAAGCCACACCCCTTGTTGAAGTGACATCTCGTGCAGTATACATCCTGTTTAACAACTGCATGGCTACAGACATCAGAATTCCTAGAGCCTTTCGGCTAGGATGGCTAATCAGCCAGAACTTTCATGATTTCGAGCTCACTGTGCCAGTCATAGGTCCCATCCCACCATCACTAATACCAGATGACAGTACGGACAGCACCGTGCTTACATCACCATTCAAGCTCATCGCCATCACCTCTGTCATGCCGGAAGATAAAGAACAGGTGTGCAGGACGGAAATGTCTGAACACCACATCTCAGTATGCACATTCACTGCCAGCCCTGACACAGATCAGGAAACCGCCTTTGAAACTGTCAGCTGCACAAACGACATGTCACCAGAGGAGCCATACCCAGGATTTGAGGCACAAGTTCAGCAAATTTTAAAAGATGCAGATGCCATGCAGGATGAAATGGATCGTCAGAAACTACGCCAACTCCTGTACAAGTACAAAGCATCGTTTGCAAAAGACTCTATAGACTGTGGCCTCACCAATATCCACACGGTGCGTATCCCCACACACCCAAATGCTCCCCCCACCTTTGTCAAGCAATATAAGATCCCCATTGCTTCACACGAGCCAGTACAGGAGATCATCGACTCCATGCTGGAAAAAGGTGTCATCCGTCCCTGCAACAGCACCTATTCATCACCCATCTGGCCTGTCCTCAAACCAAACGGCAAGTGGCGACCAACCATCGACTACAGGAAGCTGAACACACAGGTACCGCTGTCACGATGGCCAATGACTCAGTTAGAGCAAGAAATTCCGAGAATTAGAGGAGCAACCATCTTCTCCACTCTTGATGTGGCTTCGGGATTTTGGACAATACCGGTGCACCCTGAAGATCAACACAAGCTGGCCTTCACCTTTGGCAATAGACAATATACCTTCACGAGGTGCCCGTTTGGTTATGCCAACTCTCCAGCTGAATTCAACATCTTCTTAAACAAAGCATGCCCAGATGCCAGGGTCAGAGGTAACCTCATCTATGTGGATGACATTCTGATGAAAAGCACGAATGCGAACGAGCATCTTAAAGAAATAGACCACGTCTTGCAGCAGCTAACAGCGGCAGGTGCCAAAATTGCTCTCCACAAAGGACAATGGTGCAAAAACAAGGTAAACTATGTAGGCCTACTCATAGGGTCACAAGGCATCGAACCCCAGTCCAACCGTATCCAGGCTATCCAAAACATCAAAGCACCTAACAACATCTCAGAACTGAGAAGCTTTCTGGGCGTGTGCAACTACTCACGGCAGTTCATCGAGAACTACTCAGACATCGCACGGCCCCTGACTTCCCTTCTGAAGAAGGACAGCCCATTCACATGGACAAATGCCCAAGAGGATGCCATGACAGAACTAAAAAAGCATCTGTGCTCAGCACCATGTCTAGCCTACCCTGACCCAAAGAAAGAGTTCTACCTCGAAGCTGGATTCTCAAAACACTGCCTCAGTGCTGGTCTGTACCAGAAACACGACCAGGACAAAAGGGTAGTCGCTTATGCCAGCAAAACTCTCCTTCCACCAGAGATCAAATATACAGACTGTGAAAAAGCACTACTCTGCACAGTGTGGGCTGTACAGCGATTCTCCAACTATATTGGAGCACAGAAGGTGATAATTGAAACCTGCCACCAGCCCGTATCATTTCTCAACAGCCAACGCATCCGTGATGGCATGGTAACCAATGCACGCATAGCCACATGGCTGATGGCTCTCCAAGGACGCAATGTTGAGGCAAGATACGCACAAAACCACAAGTCTGCATTGGGAGATGGACTTGCTGCATGTCAAAACTGCTCCAACGACACACCAACCACCGTGCTAGAGACAGAACAACTGCCGATGCAACAGCCCACCTGCCACAGGTACTTTGAAGACAGCGTCTGCCAGGGCATGCCAACTGCCTACGTCGATGGATGCTCCTACAACCACGAAGGTACGCTAAAGGCAGGAGCAGGTATTCTGTGGGTGGACGACAAACCCTGCACACCCCAGAATTTCAACTTGGGCCCCCAGTCGTCTCAATATGCAGAAGTGGCAGCTATCCTAATCACCCTCCAGACTGCAGCAGCCCACAACATCACAGAACTCCTCATCTGCACAGACTCAAACTATGCCAGATTGAGTTTCACGTGCCATCTCTCTGGGTGGAAAGAGAATGGATACAAAACATCTAACAACAAACCAGTCAAGCACCAGCACCTGTTCCAAGCCTGTGATGCCATCACCACGGAGCACGACATGCTTGTCTACTGGAAGAAGGTAAAAGGTCACTCGAAACAGCCCGGCCAAGATAAAGACCTTAATGACCAAACAGATGCCCTCGCCAAAACTGGCGCGCTACAGGGCAAACCATGGTCGCCCCCAACCGACCCACCCAAACCAACTGTGTTTGCAGTAACTCGTGGCCAACGAACAGCCGCCACAACAGTGCCAGTCACACAGCCACTTACACTGGCCCCACAAATCACCAACAATGACATAGCTGCACTACAAGCCTCTGACACCGCTATACAAGCTATGTTAAACCACCTCTCAGACCCCTCCACCTACCCTATCACAAACTCTGACCTGTCTGCTGCTCCAACCCTCAAACGTCTAAACAATATCAAGCACCTGCTGAGTATACAACAAGACATCCTCTGGTATGTCCCTGATGACTGCACTACACCTAAGCTTGTGGTTCCTCAGGGTCATAGGGGGGTCCTACTGATGTATGCGCATGACACAGCATGTGCCGGTCACCACGGCACAAAAGCCACGTATGAAACACTGAAACAGGTGGCATACTGGCCTGGAATGCAGCAGGATGTAGCAGAATACATCAAGGGATGTCTGGTTTGCTGTCAGTTCCAACCGGCTAACCCAAACCACAGAGCACCACTGCAAAAAAAAGGTGTCAACTTCCCATGGTCAGACCTCCAGATAGACTGGGTTGGACCATTACCCAGGTCGACGAGGGGCAACAAATACTTTCTCACGGTCGTCTGCCAATTCACAAAGTGGGTAGAATGCCTTCCAGCACCCAATGACACGGCCCAGACCACAGCATACCTCCTCATGAATCACATTTTCTCCAGGTTTGGACTGCCACTGAAAGTCAACTCAGACAGAGGCACCCATTTCACAGCCGAAATTATGCAGGATGTTTGGAAACTCTTGGGCGTACACGCCCAACTTCACATAAGCCATCATCCCATTTCATCTGGCCAAGTGGAAAGATCCAACCGAACGGTGGTCAGCATGCTGAAAAAGTATGTATCGGCAAACCAAAAAGATTGGGATGTGAAACTCCCCCTTGTGCTTATGGCCATCAGGTCGACCCCGAATGAATCCACAGGTGTTTCTCCCTTCGAATTGATGACCGGGCGGCAGATGACCCTACCATTGCACCTGCTGTACCAGCCAGGAGACTCAAATCTCATCACAGCATACACCACTCACCAATATCTGGATGAACTCCACCGGCATTTGGGAACGACCTTCGCTTTCGCCCAGCAACACCTCCAGAAGAGCGCTGAGGGCCAGAAGGCCTACTATGACCGGAAGTCATCACAGAAGGAGCTGGACATTGGTGACAAAGTCTGGTACTACAGTTTCGCCCAGCCAGTTCAGACAGCTCACCGTCGGCTGTCAAAGAAATTTCTGCCACACTGGACAGGACCTCATGAGATCGTGGACAAACTCTCCCCCGTTGCATACCGGATCAAGATGGGCAGAAATCAGAAGGAACCAATTTTCAGATGGGTCCACCGTAACCAAATAAAGAGACACTCAACGCTGTGGCATGACAGTAGAGGGGGGACTAGTACCAACTAGACCAAACCGCCTCTCTACTGCCTCACCACTAAACAAACAGCTGCATCTTGCATCAAACCTGCGCATGTGCAGCCTCACTAAAGACATTCATTATCTCTGCCCCAGCAAACCTTTCCTTCGGGACAACACTGACGGCATCTGTGGGCTGCGGCCCATGAAGATTGACTCTCGTTGTCCTGCCTCAGCTAAACCACGAGCCGAGGTCACTAACACCCAAGCAGAAATCGTAGGTGACCGATGGCTGGTCAACACCCCAGCCAGCACAGCCATTTTGACCTACGACCAACACGACACAGTCACCCGCATCAGTCTACCAAACCAGACGATATGGATTCAAGTTCCAAAGGATGCGATTCTTCACATCGATGAACTCGCACTCTATCACCTTCCCAGTGAGGAGTACCACACCGAACTGGAAATTTCAACTTTCTTCAGGGACCACAACTTCACTTTAGACCCTGAACTGGAGATGAGGATTGCAGAAGGGGGGACCCAACTAATTGATGTCACGCCCATCGACACTGCCCTCCAGGCACTTGCTCGGATGCCAGCTATGCACAGCCTCCCTGTTGTCCGAGCCTGGACCGCCGCTGACACGGTACTGTGCCTCTCCACAGGAGTAGGATATGCCCTTACTCTTGGCCTCGCTTTCATCCTGTACCGAAGAGTCAGCGGGATGCAGGAAACAGTGAACAAGTGCACAGCTGCCCTCCCTCGAGCCTTCAAGCGGAACCGTGGGAAGCAAGACACACAAGCCGAGCAAGAGCCCAACCTCATCGAAATCACCCCTCTGCAGGAACGCAGAAGCACTGCAGAAAATTAAGATACACCTGCCATCCAGACCAAATGACCTGTCCAACCATCGCCTATTGAACCATCGCCCACCAAAGTCTCTCAAGACCCTGGTGGCCATGAAGGGGGGATATGTAGCAAATGGCTCGGAGTCAGATTGGGGCCATTTGGCATCTGGATTTCAACAGCCCTAAAATTGTGATAATTAGATAACCCTGTCTCCTCTATCACCTATCAAGGCTGTAAAGTGGGCGACAATTAAAACAAATGCCGTCTTCAAAGGAAGTTCAAAGGAATTCCACCAGAGTCCACAGTCGCCAGAGACACAGCAGGGGGGGCACGGACTATATGTCTCTGATGAAACCACATTTAAAGATCACAATGAGCTGTTTAAATGTGTATATATTTTATATCCCTTTACTGCATGATCGTGTATGTGTGATGTAACTGTGTGTTAACACTCTAGTTAGATTTTGTTCACTGTAGCATGGTTCATATCTTAGGTATGAAATTATTATTCAACGTGATCTTAAACCCATGTCTTGTCTAGTATCAAATTAATCCACTCTTTATTTCCTAATCATTTCTATGTATCATATTACCATAAGCCGCATCAATGTCATTTAATATCGATTTGAAGAGTTATGGAAACAAACTTTTATCATTTGGCATTTACGCAAATGTGATGTCTGAAAGAACAAAGGCTTGTTTCCCGCGCGATCGAACACTTCGCACATTGGTCATTTCACCTAAAATGGGCTGGGCGCGTGAAAGGTCAAAACGGCCTATCGTCCAAGCCATCGTTGCTCAGTTGCTCAGTTGCTCAGTTGCTCAGCGCTCAGCGCTCAATCGCTCAATTCGCCAGCGCAGTTTGGAAACTCGCTGAGACTCACCCAGAGTCCCTCGGATTCATCATCTTTTCTCTGAGCCCTGTCCTACTCTTCGGGACAGTAATTTCCTGGCTTGCACTTTGCACTTCGAGTTCGGACAATTTACGCGGAACACTCCGCCATACGGAACAACCAAACGGACTTACGAGCACACCTGGATTATCTCTCTCTCTCTCTCTCTGCTCGCACCCGCGCGCACAAGAAACTTCGTATTACATCACAAAGAGCCAAATGCAAGTATTAACCTTGTTCTACTCGCTGATGTTTAAGCTTTACCCCTTATGAAAATTAAGGCGATCCTTAGAGATTTTCCGATGGTTTGTGCAGATGTTAAGCAATAGTGTTTTTGCCAATCTTTTACTCTCTCTCTAGCTTTTCAGTCTTTTCTTTCTCATCTATGTTTTATGTTATTGTATATGTGTATGTTTAGTTAGTCATTGTGTGTACTTCGTTTTGTAGTTAATAAACCGGTTTTGCATTTTCACAATTGAATTGTTTCTGTGTTCAATGCTCACGAAATTAAAGTCACTATTTCTGCCTTTTGATCCAGCTACACGCTGCGAGTAGCACTGTAGTAAGAAGGTTAATTTTAAAGGCCATGAAATTAACATTTCTTAGACGTTAATATACGATTATGGATATATGTCTTCGGTGGACGAACATATTAATTAATTGTTATTATTAATTCTGCTACGCCAGGTAAAACCTGATAAACTTGTATAATTAATTACAGTTAGTTATACATAATATTCCCTTTTGAGCTAAAATCTAAGATTCCCTTGGGAATCCCCGTAGTATTACAGTCGGAGGTTTATAGTGTTTCAAATAACTTTATTCCCCTCCTCCCGCTGAATCGCTACAATGTCAAGATCAAAATGTGCTCAGTGTCATGATCTTTAAAGCGCTACAACCAAACCCAGAAACAACTGAAAAGTAGCACATGCTATTACAACAGCAAGGCTTGGTTCAAAATGCAAAATCAATGCACACTACAGAGTAGCTAGTATTTGCAAATCATTCAAAATATTACTGCTACATTTATTAAAAAATAATTAGCATGTAAATACTACAGAATGCATAGCAATATAGCATTTATTAAAACAACATTTTTCCAAAGACTACTACATAATGTGGGAAAAATATACAAACAAGTAGTAACTTAAGGTAACATAATGTTACTCCACTGGTACCCCCTTTCAGTTTTAGTTCGCGTGAGTTTACAATAGGCGTGCACCGCTTCGGTGGAGGCCTACGAAGAGACACAGATACTGCAAAAGAAGAGAAAGTTTGATGGCCAAAAGGTTGACGCCTTTGGCAAACACATCATACAGAAACATGTGACAACTGCAAACTCTTGAATTAAAATCAGCTATGAGATTTCCCAGTACTTGTTTTGCTCGAGCACAATACATATTTCATGGTGACAAGGCCACCATTTTGAAAATTTAGGTTTATATTTAGAAAACATCCCAATTTACTCTATTCATTTGGTACATTAATATACATAGCGCTTGAGCAAATGTACATTTTAGTAACTATTTGCCGATTAAACATTCTGGTGTTGGTGGAGCAACTACAACGGTAGGTTTGCAGAGTTAATCTTCCCGTTTTGTCTAACTTTGTAAAGTGAGATGAAAGGGCTTCAGTGTGTAGGACAACTGCTGGCAATTAAAAAGTCCATTGTAAATACAGAGCATTACTGAATATCGCTCATCCATACATTGTTAAAAAATTTAGTTAAAACAACTTGTTTTTCAAGTAATTTCAACCTACTTTTTCAAGTTTTGAAACCTGTTATAAGTTCACATAACAAGTTAAAATAGTTTCATTTATTTCTTAAGTTAAAGTAACGTAAAACATATGTTGATTCTGACAAAAATGCTGCATTTTTTACTGTGTAATGAGAGGCAAAGTCATAAGGAAAATTCACACTGATCTGGCAACAAACACTGACATTATAAGCTAGCTGGGGAACAGTGGGTGTGCTGCAAAATATCTTTACACGCTTGAGTATAAAACAGCCTTTTATTTCCATATTCCCATACCCTGCTGTGCGGTTAGTTTTCACCCCTTACATTTAAAAAAAAAAAAAAAGGAGCGTTTTAGTTCAGACAAATGCAAATTTAAAGGACAAGTTCATTTTCTTAAAAAAATCCAGATAATTTACTCACCACCATGTCAACCAAAATGTTGATGTCTTTCTTTTAGTCGAGAAGAAGTTATGTATTTTGAGGAAAACATTACAGGATTTTTGTAATTTTAATGCAATTTAAAAGTGCAGTTTCAAAGGACTCTAAATGATCTCAAACGAGGCATAAGGGTCTTATCTAGCGAAACAATTTTAATTTTTGCAAGAAAAAAAAAGCACTTTTAAACCACAATTTCTCGTCTTCCTCCGGTTGTGTGACGCCCAGAGTAACCTCACGTAATACGTCATCACGTCAAGAGGTCAAGGATGACGTATGCGAAACTACGCCCCAGTGTTTACATGTTGTTGTTGTTGACGTTGTTGTATGCCGAATGATACTAATTAATGTCTGTGTGCCAGTTTATTGTTTAAAATGGTCCGCAAATGTGCGTTTCATACATGTAAAGCCAGGTGCACACTGTAAGATTTCAGCCAGGATTTAGCTGTCTGGGACAAATTTCGAAATCCTAAACGATTTTTGGAATCCCAGGCTAAAATCTACCGTCTTTGATCGCTAGTTTGACATGTTCACAGACAGCCGATTAATGACCGTTGCGATCAAAATTATCCTCCGACAAAATTCTGGCAGTGTCAGAAATTTTTAGATACAATCCTGCTGTGTGACATCTCCCTACGACAACCGGCAGCTCAATAACCAATAGAAGCACAGAACCCGATGACACAGTTAGTGCGGCGACAACAACAAATCAACGCAGACAAATGTAAAAAAGAACCAGGTAGACTGTACAGCAGGAGGAGAAACTTGTGGAGTTATGGAAACAATAAAGAGTGTTTGTACAACATGTCATCGCCACTGTACCATGATAGGATAAAAATGAAGCAGCCTGGAGAGAAATCGCGCTGGAAATTCAAATGCCAAGTACTCATCTCCTTCGTTTTGTCCTCTTTTTATGCTCGAGACAAGTCATGATTAAAATGAACAGTAGATGTTGTTTCGGTTTGTTAGCCTTCGCTTCAGCGTGTGTTTTCCCAGCCGTCGTCAATCGATGACGTAAAACTGCGGATGCGTTTGTTTGCGTCCGTCCGATTTTTAAAAGTCTTTAAACTCGTACAGTCTGACATTGATGGAAACTGAGATCATATAGTGTGACATGGACTTATTTACGATCTTAATCGCACAGTGTGGCAAGCAACAATCCTAAAAGACTATTTAAAATCGCACAGTGTATACCGGGCTTAACACATGACCTTTCGACTTCATTAATAAATTACTTGAGGTCGCGCTGGCTCATCATACAGAAGTTGAGGTTTCATTTAAAAGTGCATTTTTTTTATTTTTCTCACCATAAATCACAATCTTTCGCTAGATAAGACTCTTATACATCGTTTGGGATCATTTAGAGTCCTTTGAAACTGAAATTTTAAACTGCATTAAAGTGTTGGGATCCATTAAAATGAGAAAAATCCTGGAATGTTTTCCCCAAAAAACATAATTTCTTCTCGACTAAACATAGAAAGACATCAACATTTTGGACGACATGGTGGTGAGTAAAAGGAAATTGACTAATCCTTTAACATGTTTTTGTAATACAGGTGTTTCATGCAGATCAATCAAATCCCACACAACAAGTTCAACAGGATCAGTGTGAATTAGCCTATTGAAATAGACTTGACAATGTGAAAGATTTTGTTGCTAAAATTAACACAAAAAAAAAAAACATTCAAGGGTTAAATTTAATCCATAAGTAAACTACAACAGGTCTTGTTTCTGGTGTCTCTGTAAATGACACAAAAGCAAATGCTCAATTTGCACAACATTCCTAATTCGAATTTAACTTGAGTTTTTTTGCAAAGACGTTATCATCTGCAGGCAGTCTGCTGAAACACAAGCCCTTTCATTGCTCACACAAACCAACAATCCGTTCCCCCTTTGACTACTAACCCTACTACAAAAGTGTCTTTGCAGAGCTTTTGTCTAAGACGAACTGAACAGCGATCAAGCATCACCGCTCAAAAACATATGGGTGCCATGAGTTCAATTAACTAAGGCACTAAATAAGGGGTTCACTTTAAGAGGGTTTCTACTGGCTGGCTCGTGTAAACATACAGCATACACATGCTTACGGCCTTCTTAAACGGGACAGCATTAGATGGAAGAGAGGATAAATGTGATGGGAATTCTACTGAACAAAGATGGATAAGAGAAAAGCAGAAGAAGGGGGTCTCACTGCCCTATAAGCCAATTCTTTGGAGAGGAAGTGTGGTATAGGAAATAAGGACTGCGACAGCAGAGGTAGACAGACATGGAGCAAAACCTACGTACAGGACGCCCTTGCGGGCAGGAGGCATGGAAGCCCCTGGGGCGTGGGCACGGGCACATGAGCGTCCAACTGGGGGCCGCGATGGCAGCCGTGCCCCGCGTGGTCCGCACCGGCTGCTATGTCAGCGCGGCGCTTCCCTCAAAATGACTCAAACACAGAGCTTTGCCACCACCTGGGACAGGGAAAGCAAGACACTTATGGACACAAACAACCTTACACTTCAACCACTGCAGCCTGCTCATGGGAGAAGAATTAACTTGGAGCTGGGAACTGCTTTTGGGAACTTCTGGACTACTACTTTCCTTGCTGTGATGCCATAGGGGCACACACAGATTTTTGTATAGTTCTAGATACCAGTTTTTAATCTTGTATATTATTGCATATCATTCATGTAGACAATATTATTGTTTAACGTATGTGTAAGGTACTAAATAAAAAAACAGATCGTGTAGCCTTTTAGTTTGATGGATCTTTCTTTTACGCTGTTGTTAATGCTTTATAATACTGTATAGTATGGCTTCATAGTCACAAGGCGTATGCATTTCTATCATTGACATGCGCATAGTCACACAAATATTTTAACCCTTAAGCTACAGGCAGGGTTTGTACAAGCATGTTATGACACCGAGCATTAACATTCTTTTAGCACTAATTGATTGGTCCTAACAAACGCAGACATTAGCAAAAAGGATAATAAACAAGAATAGTAATAAATGAGAACTGAAAAACGTACCGCTTTGCCTGCGCCTACGGAGCAAAGGACAGAGGAATCGGGTGAAAAAGCACTGCAGTAGACCCAGTTTTGATGACCACGTAGTACTTTCATCATGTTACCTATTAAAAGCACAAACAATTAAACAAAATTAAAACACACAGTGACACCTTTATCATTATTTTTATTTTCTATTGTTGTGTATTTTTCCGGAACAGTACATTTGACCATTTATCTTAATCTGAACATTTACTTTAAACTCCGTTGATGCGCAAAAGAACGATAAAATAAATACACTTAAGCTAATTGCTAAATTCCCAAGGGTTCCCATTTTGAGAAGGGAAATTTTAGTGAAACTCTGGCAAACATTGCTTCTCGCTTTATTAAAATAAACACAACAAAAAACATTGTTGCAAATACACTGAGCTATGTTTGATTTCAAAGATAAAAATAAGATTAATGTGACCACTTTTTTTGTAGCAAGTTTATCCTGGTTGTTGTGCAAGAAAAGGAGGGAACATCAGAAAAAAACATTTAACTGGGCTTGGCATTAAATCGTTTTTCAACCCGTTTTTCTTTGTGCTGGAATGCTCGAGTGCGTGTGCCCATGCACGCTTCAAAAGAGTCAAATAAATCTCCAAGGAGATAAAAGGAAAATAAAGGAGGGCAATGACTTATGGGAATGTTTTGCAAGGGGGTACAAGCTGAACACACTGTAATAAAGCTTTAAACTATTTAAAAAAAAACACGCATCAAATACACTTTGCAAAAGGCAAATATGGTCCTCACCATCGTCTTTAAGGTCCCATACACGTAGAGTCTTGTCTCTTGAAGCAGAAACCAGAACTAAACTTCCATCTGGGGCAAACGTCAAATCTCGTACGATGTCTGTGTGGTCCATCAGGTTCAACAAAAACTTCCCTGTGTATGTAAAAACAACACAGAGGATAAATAAAGGTACGTAAAAACGGCCTGCTGCACAGTTTATTGCACAAAGTCCACAGTTCGCATTAATCGATTCAAATAGAGTCGGAGGTGAATCTGGATCAACATCCCACTGCATCTTGGCAGTACGTGTATATTGTATAGCTCAGTAGTACAACATTGTGTTAGCAGCGCAAAAAAAATCATTGTGTTTAAACCCAGGGAAAACACATACTGATAAAAACCGCATAGCTTGTTATGCACTGCAGTAGACCACTTCAATAAAAGCATCTGCCAAATGCATAAATGTAAATGTTCAAATAAAGACAGTTGCATGTACCAAATAACACCTTTCAATTTTAAACTAATATTTGGTTTCCTTAAACATCATTAGGTAGAAATAACAAGGGCACGTCCCATTATGGTGAATGACGTGTAAATAAACAAGAGTGACACACTGCAATCTTTTCTACACGAAGATAACTAAATAGCTTTAAGGTACAATACAACACAATGATAACAACATGCCAGGTTAATCCGCTTTACATCCCCTAATTTGTCCTATCTACATTCTTAACATCTATGCCAAGAAATGTGTTTGAGGCTTGAATAACAGGGCTTGTTCGCTAAGCCGTAAAATGAGGGTTGAGTGACAAGTCCTGTCATGATACTGTACATTAGACTGCTATCAGATTTCTTAGATGAATTCGGAAAGCAAAAATTATAGGCAAGTTGAGGATTTTAGGAGTCTTGCATCATCAAAAGGGGTCTGCCCAGTAAATTTATGGCACTGTGGGCTGAATTAGAAGGGAGGTGGAGTCATCCACCGAGCAAAACATCTCTAACCCCTTTAAACAACCAATGAAAGTGGCTGTACAGGACCAGCCCACCCATTAATATAATTTGCAGATTGTCAACAAATAATTATCTAACTAGACAGAACCATCTCCTTGTTGTGTAACACGCCCAACATAGCGATTAAGTTCGCAAACACAGGCTAACGCCATTAAGCAGTTGTGTTAAAAATACAGTAAAACTGGAGCCATGCTCCAGTGGAAACTCTTAAGAAAACATGCTCCAAAGGTGACTAAGTGTATACAAGACATTGACATAGACAACATAAGGGGCATTGCTATGAGGCAATAAAATGGGTGGAAAAAGCAGCGCTAAATATATAAGGTTCAACACCTTATATAACTAACTCTCTAGCACACACAACCTGCTTGGAAACTGAAAAACAGGAAGCAGGCGTGTTGAGGGAGGGGACATTAGCTGTAGGTTTTTTTTTACATTTTCTCAATGGCAGAGAACATTCTGGAAAGCAGCTGAAGGTTGTCCTTAACAGACGAACAATCTGGAATGAATGGCATAATACAGATATAACTCACCGAATAGCATGCATTATTCTCTCTGCCTGTTTTTATTTTTTACATTAAATTTCTCAAGTTTATGTAAAACAAGTGCAAAATTATTTCGCCTCTAAAAAGTGGACATGACAAAAATCATATTGCTGATTATTCGCGTTGATATTGTAGTTTTGAAATGTTTTATAACTTTATGTGAAGCAGCAGCATAAATAATTTAATGTAAATACTAGGACTGCCTAATGATTAGTCACGACTATTCGTTTGCAGAATAAAAGTTTTGTCAACAAATATCATTCATATATAAATACAAAGCAAATGTATGTATAATTTTAAGGAAAAAATATTGATATAATAAATACTTATATTTATATATGATATAATAAATTATATATAAATATACAAATGTTTATACACATGCAAACATTTCTTAAATGTATACATGCATGTGTGTGCATATTTTTTATATATATATATATATATATATATATATATAAAATTATAGACCCTTTTACTGTTTGTACACAATGATGACGTGGCAACGTA